>NC_090255.1:29037907-29047907 GCF_037325665.1 Littorina saxatilis | reverse complement strand
GGAACGGGATTTTGTAGTCAGAAAACAAGGAAAGATAGAAAGGAAGGAATATCCTCCAAAATCGGCGTATGGTTGCTTAAATGGCCGGGTTTGTTTGTTTGTTTGCTTAACGCCCAGCCGACCACGAAGGGCCATATCAGGGCGGTGCTGCTTTGACATATAACGTGCGCCACACACAAGACAGAAGTCGCAGCACAGGCTTCATGTCTCACCCAGTCACATTATTCTGACACCGGACCAACCAGTCCTAGCACTAACCCCATAATGCCAGACGCCAGGCGGAGCAGCCACTAGATTGCCAATTTTAAAGTCTTAGGTATGACCCGGCCGGGGTTCGAACCCACGACCTCCCGATCACGGGGCGGACGCCTTACCACTGGGCCACCGTGCAGTTCATACACGTAAAAACCCATGTGTGCAAACACACGAGTGTACGTGGGAGTTTGATCCCATGAACACAGACGACGAAGAAGAAAAAGAAGAAGGAAGGAAGGAAGGAAATAATGGGGAAGCAAAGGAAGGAAGGATGATGGAAAAAAATAATAAAACAAAGTCAAATAAATGCTTCGAAACATTGGATGGGAGGAAAAGGGGAAGCAGACAGAAATAGAAAAGACATGAAGGAAATAAACAAGAAAAGAAGGAAGAAACAGCAGGGGCATTTTGTGTTAGTCATCTGTTGTGTTTCCCTATCACTGGACATAAGTAAGTTTATAACACAAAATTAAATCCAGGGAATCCACCTTTTTAAAACCCTGCATTGTAAATGTCCCCCCCCTCTCTCTCTCTCCGGCTCTCTCTCTCTCTCTCTCTCTCTCTCTCTCTCTCTCTCTCTCTCTCGGGGGTCAAGGTCGACCACGAATGGCGCAGGAGGGGAAATTTTTCACAGTGCAGACAAGATGGATATTTTTCAAGTTCAAAGTGGCTATATCAAAGTTTGAGTCTCCAGAACTATACAAGTGAAAGTCTAAAGTGATTGTGTGCAGAAATCTACTGAAAATGATCGAGGTAGGACTTTGGAGGGCCAGTATTGGTCGTTTTCATCTGGCTTGTGTGGCAAAACATTTCTTGAACCGGCTTTGTGCTCAGCCCGTGTATGGTGACAGTTCTGAAATCAGTGTCAGCGACGTGTGCATTACTTGGGGATGCCTTGTTTTTCTTGCGAACATCGTGTGCTGCTTCAAAGATGTTGCAGAAAGTGCTTTTAGTGCGCCATTCCCACCCCTGGGAACTGTGACTTATAATTCGTCAACAGTGACTGGCCATTTGTCAGTGCCAAGTGATGACCTTGTACACCTGTCACCGATGGCGGTGACCTTTCCGCACGCACAGCACGCGCCATCTTTGTGCCTGGCAGTGATTGCCTTCGCGATACGACGCTTGAGATTGAGCAATGACCTAGAGGAAAACCCTGGGCCTGCTGTCAGTGGCAGTAGCGAAAGTAGTGGTGGTGGTGCGGAGTCAACTGCAGTGGCAGATAGCATCAAACACTTAGAGCAGTCGTTGCAGCAGAAGCTGGATGTCGTTCTGGCAACCATGCAAACACAGGCGGACTTTCTCAAACGACAAGAAGACATGCTTAGAAAACAAGAGACATTGATGAAGAAATTTGGGGATGAGCAAGAGACAATGAAAAAGTCCCTCAAGAAGAACGAACAGTCGATCTCCAACCTCTCCTCACAACAAGACGATCTGTATCGTGTGGTGACTAGCCTCGAGGCAGAGGTTGACAGGCTGGAGGGGTTTTCCCGTCGCAACAACGTCAAGTTTTTCGGAATACCAGAAGAAGTTGGCGACACCGATGCTGACTGTGTTGTTGCAGTGAAAAACGTTCTTGACACATACATTCCTCAGAAGCAGTGGGAGCCTGACGTCATCGAGCGAGCGCATCGCCTCGGCAAACCCAACCCCAAGAATCCCAACCCCCGCCCTATCATTGCCAAGTTCCAACGTTGGGGCGATGCGATGCGTCTCATGAAAGACCGTGAGGCACGAAGCGACATGGAGCACGACAACCTGAGAGCGGCCCAAGATCTCACCAGACGGCAGACCCAGAAGCTGAAACAGCTGAGGGAGGAGGGGAAGACGGCCTACTACACAAACGGCAAGCTACGCTTCCATGACAACCCCAGAAACAACGATGATCGCCGTGCTGACAACCGCCGGCCGGGTGGCCCCGGCTTGTTGACAAACACCGACTCGGAGACGCCCCCTGATCACGAGCAGCGTCAACCAATCAGCGAAGTAGAAATAGAGCGTGACGTCAGTGACACTCAGGGTCACAGCCGTGACACTGAAGAAAATTCCGGTCGGAATTCCGGGCAGAGTGACGCCAGAGATAAGCGTGTGACCCGCTCAGCCAATCGGCAGGGCCACAAAGACATGACATTGGGTGGCGATAGTGGAGGTGGTGGGTACTCGGCCTACATTCGCAACGTGCGTGGAACTCCCACCCGTGCAGGAAACAGCGAATAGGGGCGTGGCCAAGGCTATGACAATGCAAACAAACAAGACACACAAGCACATGACAAAAACACACCTGATGTAAATAATGTTGCAACAGCAAATAAGGACAAATTGAATACTTCTTTTTCATTTCTTTGTTGGAATATAAATGGGTTGATTGCCAAGCTAACTGACCCTGATTTTGTTGATTACATAACTTCTTTTGATGTTTGCTTTTTGTCTGAAACCTTTACTTTGCCAAGCTTTGACTTCAGTACCTATTTTAGTGATTTCATTGTTCTTCATTCACCAGGTGTGAAACTGACCAAGATGGGCCATGTTTCTGGTGGAACTGTTATGTTGATTCGTAAATGTCTGTCGGATTTTGTTGAGACTATTGATACCAAGAGTGAAAATGTTTTGTGCGTAAAACTTTCAAAAGAATTGTTTGGTTGTGAGAAAGACATGATGTTTATTGGTCTGTATAATCATCCAGTGGGCAGTGTGTACTATGATAAAAAAGATTATGATTGTACTCTAGAAATGCTAGAACAGTTTATTTTGTCTTTAATGGAAGCTGGCAGGGATGTGTACTATTTACTTGGAGGTGATTTGAACGCCCGAATAGGGGATTGGTGTCTTGAATGTGTTGATGAAGAAGATGATGATGAGGATGGTAATGTTTTTGAAAGAAAATCACAAGATGTTTTGACAAATAACTTTGGTAAAATACTGATTCAGTTTTGCTGCATGTTTCACCTTGTACCTCTGCATGGATTAGTACAACCAGGTTTCGATGATAAATTCACTTTTGTGTCTGAAAGAGGAAATAGTACTATTGATCACTTTTTGTCTTCAGTTGATTTTGTTGAATATGTAAATATGTTTTCTGTTGTCAACCGCATTGAGTCTCATCATATGCCTGTTCGGCTAGATGTGTGTGCTGCCCTAAAAATTGACGCTGATGTAGACAGTGAGAATAAGACTAGTTCAGAGAAACTGACTTGGGATTCCTCCAAAGCTAGTGTATTTTTAGATTTTCTTTCTTCACGTGAAGGTCAAACTGCCATCGATGACGCTGCTGCATGTATTGATGATAACTCTGACGCTGCCTTGACAATGTTTGTAAACACGCTTTTAGAAGCGGGTCGGTGCATGCGATGCACGGTGTTTTTTGGAGGCCGTCAGCGTCGTACGAGCCGATGGTTTGACACAGAGTGTAGGGAGGGAAAACGTGAAGTTAATAGATTACTTAGTCGGTACTCTCGCACTAGAAAGGTTGAGGATAAACTACAGTATTTGCAAAAAAGATCTGAATATCAAAATATGATAAAAGAGAAAAAGAAAGCACATAGAAAATCAGTACAAGATTCTTTACTAGAAAACAGAAAAAATCCTTCCATGTTCTGGTCAACGGTAAAGCGGTCTCGCCCAAGGGAGAGAAACCGTGCTACTATAAATATCGATGTCTGGAAAGATCACTTTGAAAACATTTTGGGACAGCACACAGCTTCAACGCCTGAACAAAACGAAAATGTAATAAATGAAGAAAGTGAGGAAGATGTACATATTTATGAATTGGATGAACAAATTTCGTTAGCTGAGGTAAAACAAGCCATTCGAAAATTAAAAGCAGGGAAAGCTTCTGGTATTGATGAAATACCAGCAGAATTTCTAAAAGCAGCTGAGGATATTGTTGCCCCTTTTCTCACTAAGTTCTTTAACCGTGTTTATGACACTGGTGTGTTTCCTAAACAATGGAGTCAGTCCGTGATAGTTCCTTTACTGAAAAAGGGTGATGTAAATAATCCTGGAAATTATAGGGGCATTTCCCTCCTGAGTACTATTAGTAAAGTTTTTACTTCCATCCTAAATAGGCGTCTGTATAAATGGGCAGAGAGTGAACACAAGATATGTGAAGAACAAGCTGGTTTTCGAAAAAACTATTCAACTATTGATCATCTTTTTACACTTGTGACTATGATTAAGAAATGTCTGTACGGACAAAGGAGAAGTAAACTGTACGTTGCTTTTATTGATTATTTGAAAGCTTTCGATTCTGTAGACAGGGATAGTTTGTGGGTCGTTCTTCAAAAAATAAAAACTTCGACGAAAATGCTCCGTATGCTACAAGGGATTTATGATTCTGTCCAGTCATGTGTAAGATGGGGCCCTGAAGTGTCTGACTTTTTTGATTGCCCTGCCGGGGTGAAACAAGGCTGCATGTTGTCTCCCCTGATTTTTTCCCTGTTAATTACTGAAGTAGCCGATAAAGTAACCTCAAATGGAAGGCATGGTGTTCAGTTTTTGCCTGGATTACAAGAAATTTTTTTGCTTCTTTTTGCTGACGATATTTGTTTGATTTCTACAACACCTGTTGGACTACAAAACCAATTGAACAATCTTGAACAAGCCTCCTCTGCCCTTGGCCTCAGTGTAAATTTAAAGAAAACAAAAGTAATGGTTTTTCGGAAAGGCGGTCATCTATCTAAGACAGAAAAATGGTTTTATCAAGGTAAACCTATGGATGTTGTAAACAGTTATAAATATTTGGGTGTCACATTGACAACAAAATTATCATTTGACATTGCTTTAGAAGAATTTGCAGGCAGAGCCAAGGGAAAAGTGGTAGAAATCATGAAAACAATGTGGAGCTTAGGTAGCATGGATGTTAGTGTATTTTTTAAATTGTTTGATGCGCTAGTAAAACCTATGCTTTTGTACGCCTCTGAAATATGGGGTATCACACGCTTTCGTTCTGTTGAATCTCCGCATTTGTTTGCTTGTAAAAGATTTTTGAATGTTTTACCAAGAACTCCAAACGCGATGGCATATGGAGAACTCGGTCGTTTCCCTTTATTCATTGACAGTACTGTCAGTGTTATCAGGTACTGGCTAAAGCTGCAGAACATGTTTTTGGTTAGATTACCTAGACAAGCGTACGAGATGGATAAAAAAAAGATTTTCAAGGTTACCCGGAAATGAGGTTGATTTGCAAAATTGGGCTTGCTCGGTAAAGCGTTGTTTGGATGTGTGGGTTTTCCTTTGTATGGCTGAATGGTGGTGTTGTTCATGAAAAAGCTTTTCTGCGTGCGTTTAGACAGCGTTTGATTGACTGCTATAAGCAGGAATGGTTTGGTAAGATAATGGAAAGTGATAGATTTTCAACGTATAGTTCGTTCAAGTCTTTATTGCAGCCGGAAAAATACCTAACAGATATCACACTTACTAAATTTAGAAACATTTTTGTCAAACTACGCCTAGGTATTATTGACCTGAATGGAAACAAACGCTATAGTGCTGTACCAAACACGTGCCCGTTTTGTCCTGCTGTGGAAAACGAAATACATTTTCTGCTACATTGCCCAAAATACCAGGATCTACGTGTAAAATATATTTTGAAATATTTCACTGACAATGTACATGTACCACCCTTGATTTTTCTGCTACAAAATGAGAGTATATACATTAATAGAGCTGTAGCCATGTATTGTTATTATGCCATGAAATTACGTGATGAAGAAATTTCAAACAGGCAATTGTTGCTATGACTGATACTTTGAGACAAAATTTGTAAATTTTCGTGCCACGATATATATTTTTCTTGTTCCTGTACAACCATGAAATTTTGTTGTGGATTTTTATTCCGATTTTTTCCTGTGTCTTTTGTAAACCCCCATGCGTATATGCCGGTGGCCTCGCATTAAATTTCCTGAGTTCCTGAGTTCCTGAGTTCTCTCTCTCTCTCTCTCTCTCTCTCTCTCTCTCTCTCTCTCTCTCTCTCTCTCTCTCTCTCTCTCTCTCTCTCTCTCTCTCTCTCTCTCTCTCTCTCTCTCTCTCTCTATCTCCGGCTATCTGTCTCTCTGTCTCTGTCTCTCTGTCTCTCTGTCTCTGTCTCTGTCTCTGTCTCTCTCTCTCTCTCTCTCTTATAAAAAGGCCTATTTTTCAGATTTGGAAGTTCTTAAAATAGAAGTATCACCGTACCGTGTATTGTATTATGTCATTGTGTATATGTTAACCCCCCTCAAAAGGGGCTATGGCCTAAATGAGTATACAATCCAATCCAATCCAATCTCTCTCTCTCTCTCTCTCTCTCTCTCTCTCTCTCTCTCTCTCTCTCTCTCTCTCTCTCTCTCTCTCTTTCTGTCTGACTGGCTGTCTGTCTGTCAGTCTCTCTCTGTCTGTCTGTCTGTCTCTCTCTCTCTTTTCTCTCTTTCTCTCTCTCTCTCTCTCTCTCTCTCTCTCTCTGTCTGTCTGTCTCGTCTGTCTGTCTCTCTCTCTCTCTCTCTCTCGCTTCTCTCTCTCTTCTCTCTCTGTCTCTCTCTCTCTCTCTCTCTCTCTCTCTCTCTCTCTCTCTCTCTCTCTCTCTCTCTCTCTCATAAAAAGGCCTATTTTTCAGATTTGGAAGTTCTTAAAATAGAATTATCACCGTACCGTGTATTGTATTAACACTGTATACCACGTAGCAGTCTGTCAGCAGTAATCAGATTAACGCCTACCTGTTCCATTGCGTGTTGGCAGACGCTCGACTCATGTATAATGAACAAACAACAATGTGCAAAACTAAAGATGCAAGATTTTGTCCATTGTAGAAAACCACATGCAATTGATAAATTTATAAAACGCCAATGAAGAAGGACGCTCAGCTGTAGAGAGAAAGAAAGAAAGAAGAGAAAAAAAAAATTAGGGTTTCATTCTTTTCATTTATTTTTCAGCTTGAAGCGGACTGCATGCAACTGAGGCAAAAAAACAAAACAAACAAAAAAAAATAAATAAAACAATGTGCAAAACGGTGGATTAGCTATAGGGGTGTGGAGGGATCCGCCTTTCCGGTGACAGATATATATCCTACAAGACAGGTATACTATCAACACAAAGATTCAAAGGCAGACAGCCTAACTGACAGACTGGAACAAAACCTAACTCGCTAACAGTTTAACTTTCTGACAAAATTAACAGACTGATTGAGAGACATACAGTTTTTCACAGAAAGAGAGAGAGAGGGGGGGCTCAAAAGAAATGAGAGAGAGACAGAGAGACATAGAGAGAGAGAGAGAGACAGACAGACAGACAGACAGACAGACAGACAGACAGACAGACAGACAGACAGGCAGGCAGGCAGGCAGGCAGACATGTACATACATAGAATATTATGCAATTCATGTCAAAACGCACACATTTACAGGTACGCTGGATGGTCTAAGTAGTGAATCACATGCAGATTCGAGAATTTATTGTAATGGGCTACAGTGTTCCAAAGTAACGAGTGTCGTAACAGCTAGCCCTGTGATTACTTCCCCTGAACAAAAGATGAAATACATACATACATTTCTATTGACGGAGTGAAACTAATTCTAAAGCCTTTTTGTTGATTCCCTTAAACATACAATACTATTGACAGAGAAAATGATATTTGAATTATAAATTGTCTAGTTTTATCAAAAACATAGCTTTTTCCGCAAGAAAATGACATACTTTTGTTTATCTCAAATTGGTAATGACGTGAAATAATAGCTTCTGTGGATGTAGGCAGTAAAATTGCGTACCACCACGTCCGAAGTTATAACCGAGAACTATATTAATAATCTATTCATTTGAGAACACCCTTTACAAATGTTCGTCCACCTCACAAAATATATATTTTAAGACAGTTATTGACATTTGGAAAGTAAACAAAGACAACGGGTCCAATTGAGTCATTCTTGTATTCAACAACACTTTCTACACACAAACACAGGACAAACTTTATCTTTCAATCTTTCTTTCTTTATTTGGTGTTTAACGTCGTTTTCAACCACGAAGGTTATATCGCGACGGTTATCTTTCAATCAAGGTAGTTGTATAAGGACTCAGATCCCTTTACTAAACACACATTTAACCTACAACAGTGTAACTCTAAGCCATTCTTACACAAACAAATGCCACAGCTGAAGGTATGCGATGCACAACACATTCGCGAATTCCAAACAAAGACAAGAATTGTGTACAGCCGGGACCATACCGGAAGTATGTGTGGGTCTCCGAGACGGAACGGAAGTAAGGGGGTAGAGGTCAGATGTAAACTAATAGCGCACTCGACACAAACTGGCGTCTTCTTTCTGTATGATCTGTGCGTGTATGTTTCTGGGGAAATGTACTGAAATGTGCTGGACGAGCACGATTCTCAATAGCTAGGCGTTTCTGATGAATGTGAAATTGTCGGATTCCCAAAGATGGAGAAGAAACGACTCAAAAGCGGGTTTTAAACACTGAAACTGGAAATAAAATTCACTTTTAAGAGGTTAAGGGTAAATCGAGAAAGTGGTTGTGGTAAGCCTAAAACTGTGGTCCAAATAGACCGAGTCTTCGAACATTTCTTTCTTTTAATGTAAAAAAAAAAGTCAAATAAACTAAATCAATCAAGCATCAATGTGTCGGTGTGAACCACCCTATCCCTTCTCTCTATTTCTCTTTCTCTCTGCTTCAAACACCCTCACCCCTCTCCTTCATCTCCAACCTCCACCACGACTACCCACACACGACTACCCTACTGTGTCCTTGACTTGACCAAGACAGACTGACTGTCTTTGTCAACAGTGACTCAGACATGACGACTTGACCGCAGCTATTTTGACCACTGCAGGAACGTCTTGCCGACCACTTTGGAATAGGATCCATGGGCTTTTCCAGGGGATTTACCGGATCAGACGAAAACAGGCACCTGACTTCATTCTGACTACTCGTCGTATCCTTTTGAAAAGTACAAATATTGTCAAGCGCAACTAGGATTTGTCTTTGCTATTGTTAATAACCCAATGACTGAATGCGCCTGTCTGTCTGCCTACGTGTCAGTGTGTGTAGGTCTACATGTAACTGCGTCCTAGTGTGGTTGTTTGTGTGTATGTCTGTCTGTCTTGTAGCTGTCTTTTTAGTTGTCAACATCAGTAAGTAAGTTAAGTAACCCCTATTTGATTGCAACCCGTCTTATTCACCCTCTTCCTTCTTCTTCTTTCAATACTGATGATGAGGAAGCTTCTGACAACAACATCAACGACGACGACGATGACGATGACGAGTATGACGATGATGATGATGATGATGCTGATGATGCTGATGATGATGATGATGATCATGATGATCATGATCATGATAGCGACAACGACGACGACGATGAATATGACGACGACGACAATGCTGGTGGTGCTGCTGCTGATGATGATCATGATGGCGACAACGAAGATGATTACAACGACGACACCAGTCGCTGCGAATACACTTCCAATTCTTAATTATCACTCTCCTTCAAGAAGTATTAATTGTTCACCAGCGCCTGTGCCTTGGGGGTAGAAGTGACATCTCTTTCGGTGGTCAAGCATCTGTCGGATTCCACTGACCCTCGGTCAACCCACAAAGAATGGGGGATTGCTCTAAACATGGGGTGGACATCGAGGGATGAACTGGACAGCTGTGATATCTTCTTTCACAGCAAAGTTGTCGGTCTCAGTCAAATCTTACTGATAGCAGTGAGGCAATTGACTGCAAGTTGAGAAGTTTTGTTTATGCCACATCGATGATA
>NC_090255.1:29022478-29034978 GCF_037325665.1 Littorina saxatilis | reverse complement strand
AGAAGCAGATATATTGACATAACCAAAGAACACAGGCAGAGAAGAGAAGCCGATATATTGACATAACCAAACAACACTGACAGAGAGGAGAAGCCGTTATATTGACATAACCAAAGAACACTGGCAGAGAAGAGAAGCAGATATATTGACTTAACCAAAGGACACTGACAGAGATGGGAAACAGATATATTGACATAACCACAGAACACTGGCAGAGAAGAGAAGAAGCCGATATATTGACATAACCAAAGAACACTGGCAGAGATGAGAAGCAGATATATTGACTTAACCAAAGAACACTGACAGAGATGAGAAGCAGATATATTGACATAACCAAAGAACACTGGCAGAGAAGAGAAGCAGATATATTGAAAGAACACTGGCAGAGAAGAGAAGCCGATATATTGACATAACCAAAGAACACTGGCAGAGAAGAGAAGCAGATATATTGACATAACCAAAGAACACTGGCAGAGAAGAGAAGCCGATATATTGACATAACCAAAGAACACTGGCAGAGAAGAGAAGAAGCCGATATATTGACATAACCAAAGAACACTGGCAGAGAAGAAAAGCAGATATATATTGACATAACCAAAGAACACTAACAGAGAAGGTACGCAAATGCATCGCTCTCTCAAACAAGTCTATTCATACAGAGAGGAGGATGCTCGCTCTTTATTGCATTAAGTCAATTTTTTTGGTGAATTCACTGATCAGGTGAATCCGTTTAAGTAAAATTGTCAAATTCTTCACATGTTTAAAAATGTGTCAATTTCCATGATTTTGCAATTTTAATAAAAATCACCGTAAGGAACAGAAAAAAATGTTGACTTTTGCATGATTTGAACCGAGGACCTTCAGCTTTAGGGTCCGACACGCTACCAACCGGCTATGACAGCTCCACGAAAAGACAAGTGAAAAAAAATTATATGAACAGTTTGTGGTTCTCAGCTCAGAAAATAATACTCATGTGAAATCAGCTCACACCCGTAGAGCCAGTCAAACGCGGTGACAGCCTGTTCAGAACTGAAGTTTACCAGATAACTTTTTAAGCAACGTAAGGACAGTGAGACATGAAGTTTGATTCGCAAGTCGGAATACAACACGAATGCTAAAGATGTCAAGAGTCCACCCATTAACAGCTTAACAAAACAATCAAGGGGATTATTGTAACAAGGCGAAGTGAGTCGATCTTTCTCAGTTTGTCTGTATGTATGACTATGTCTCGCTGTCTCTATGTCACTGTTGATCTGTCCGTCTGTCTGCCTGCCTGTCTGGCTTGATGTCTGACTTTCTGTATCCTCTGTCTCTATCTCTGTCTCTATCTCTGTCTCGTTTCCCCTCTCTCTCTCTTTCTCTCTCTCTCTCTCTCTCTCTCTCTCTCTCTCTCTCTCTCTCTCTCTCTCTCTCTCTCTCTCTCTCTCTCTGCCCACACACAATGCCCCCACCCCCTTCCCCCCTTACTCTCTCTCTCTCTCTCTCTCTCTCTCTCTCTCTCTCTCTCTCTCTCTCTCTCTCTCTCTCTTGCTCTCTCTCTTTCTATCTCTGTTTCTTTCTCTGCCATTATCTCTCCGTCTCACCTTTTCTCTTTCTGTCTCTCTCTCTCTCACTCTCTCTCTCTCTCTCCGTCTTTCTCTCCTTCTCTCCGACTCTCCCTTTCTTTCTCTCCCCCCCCCCCCCACCCCTCTCTCTGTGTGTCTCTGTGTGTCTCTGTGTGTCTCTCTCTCTCTCTCTCTCTCTCTCTCTCTCTCTCTCTCTCTCTCTCTCTCTCTCTCTCTCTCTCTCTCTCTCTCTCAAGAAAGTATAGCAAATATTAATGATTGGTGTAATTGTAACAGAATGGCACTGCATCCTAAGAAAACAAAAAGCATGTTAATAACCACAAGACAAAAACACCAGCGACAGCCTCTGAGCCTTGATCTTATGCATGGTACAGTTAGCATTGCTCAAGTCCATCAACACCGTGTGCTTGGAGTTGTAATTGATGATGAACTTAACTGGCGCTCTCACATTGATACAGTTTATAAACGAGTTTCTAGGAACCTTTTCTTACTTAACAAGCTCTGGTGCGTTGTTTCTGTGGATGCCCTCAAAATGTTTTTCCACGCACACTGTCTCTCTCACATTTGCTATGCATCTACTGTCTGGTGCAATGCCAGTGATGTTCATATAAAGAAAATAAACACACTTCACAAGAGAGGTGTAAAGTTATTAAACCGAGATCCCAATATGACTACTCAAGAAAAATACACTCAACTGAACATTCTTCCGCTACATCAGCAGTTCTTTTTAAATGCTAGTGTTTTCATGTTTAAAATGTACAACCATGAAACACCTTCATACATCCAAGACCTGTTTGAGCGTCCTCCTGGTAGAGCGAGGCTTTTGAATTATACGCTACCGCTCCCACGCATTGATTTGTATAAATCTAGTTTATCCTACTGGGGATCGCTTGTGTGGAATATACTTCCAATGTACTGTAAAACATGTCAAACCCTTTCATCTTTTAAAAAAAATGTTCGAAAATATCTTTGTCAAAAATAATTCTCTCCCTACGCTTTAAAATCATAACTGTTACTGCATAACATCTTAATCATCATTTTAATAATCAATGAACCACGTTATTATAACTAGTGTTTTGTTACTTTTAACCTGATTACAAATTCTTAGTTAATTAGTTATTCGTTTGGCTGTTCAATACATGTTATATAAATATATAATTGTAATGTATAATGTCATGTATGTCTAAAAGGGACAGGTTGGAAGATTAGGCATTGCCTAAAACCTTTATCCCTTTGTATTAAAGTTTTGAATCTGAATCTGAATCTCTCTCTCTCTCTCTCTCTCTCTAAAGACTGTTACGTGGTTAAGTCGTCACCATGCTAGCTGGTACCGACAATCAATATAAAAGGCAATACATACGCAACTGATTAATACGTTATCGCCTTGTGGGCTAAAAAAAAACCACAAAATGAATGATACATTCTGAAGGAGAAAAAAGTTTGAAAGTATGAAAGGTTGTTGAATCTTGGAAGGAATCTTGTATGGCATTGTATGCAGGGGGGGGGGGGGGAGAGAAAAACGTGTGCATTCTTGGATTGAATATTATTCTGTAGGGAAAGGGAATTATATTTTTGTTTTATTCCCCCCTCTGCTTCTTTACCTCTGTAAACTTGTAGGGGTAGTTATTTTTCGATAATGACCCAGCAACCAAACAAATAACGACCCAGCAACAGCCTGAATCCTCGATAGTGCAATGGGTTGAGAGGTTGTTCTGTTTCGGTACTACTTTTTGCGACTGAAAAGTTCCGAACGCTCTAATGTACGAAGTATACATCTCTGGAGCAAACAATACAAACATACCGCATTTAAATTAACAACTACAGGCCTGAACACATGAATCTCCATATAAAACCCATGAGTTCGGTTGTTTTCTGAATCCAGATCAAACCGTTCATCACAAGCAATTTCCCAAGGCAAGTAACTCATACTTTGTCTAGCGACAAGAGTAGTTCCCCTTCTTTTCACTCAGTTCCTTCGACAACAGACTGCAATCCGACGGTCAGTTTTCAACAATATTTCATTTAATAAACAGATCACACGCAACCAAATGCACACATCTCATCAATTTAAACAACATAAAGGGGTTTCATACACTATTTTCCCCAGAAAACTGAACTTCATACAGTTTTTAACGTTGGAACACGGGTGCAAAAGTTCGTCTGCTAGTCCCATTTGACGAAAAAACATTATCCTTAGCGATACCAAAACATATACAGAACACACAATATCTGCCTTTGCCGCCACAGCAGAATAACAGCATATCTGTGTACTTGATTTTAGCCCAAAATAGGAAAACTGACAAGAAGTGTTAACAGAATGGAATGATTTGCACGGAACTATACAACCGCGCATTGATCGATCGCCTGCGCAGGTTGACTGGTTGAGAGAATAGGATTCGATCAAACTTTCGCAAAAAAACTCCTCTTTTCTTTGAATAACTGAAGAAAGGAGGAATAAAGAGGTTACACACCTCGTCTCAGTGATTATAAAAAATAATGGTCTCAGTTCGCGGTCATGAAAAAGCTCGCTAAAGCTCGCATTTTTCATGATCCGCTAACTTCGACCATTATTTTTGATAATCACTGAGACTCGGCGTGTAACCTCTACTTATATCATAGTTTACTTCTGAGTTTAAACCCGAAACACATAGAACAAAGTGATCGAGAAATACAGCTGAATAAATATAACTCTTTACCTCACTTACACACCCACCCCCCGGGGCGGGAACGTAGCTCAGTGGGTAGCGCGCTTGGCTTTGTAGCCAGTTGGTCGCTATCAGCGTGGGTTCGATCCCCACGTTCGGCGAGAGATTTATTTCTCGGAGTCAACTTTGTGCAGACTCTCTTCGGTGTCCGAACACCCCCGTGTGCACACATGCGCACGAAAAAGATCCCACGTTCACAGCGAAAGTCTCAGGGCTTGGAAAACACGAGGACACGCATGCATCATCATCTCTCGTCTCTGATTTATATCATGATCGTATTTCGATACTTTGACGAGACAAACTCAATGCTGGTGTGTCGAAGAAGACAGCCACAGCGGGCTTGTTCGAATCAAAGTATCACACCATATCTTCAGCGTATTACCACTACCTGTCCCAATATAGACCAGTTGGTCTAAGAGGACGTTAAACCCTAATAGTCAGTTAGTCACCCACCCCCCTCCGAGCAAACCTGGCTAGGCGCTGCCTGAAAGAGAAGAGCGAATGAGAGTCTTCCCAGGACTGTACAGACGAAAAGACATGTCTTGATCTCATGGCCAGATGCTGATTTTGACACAACTCAACGTGTTAATCACTAGATACCGTTATCATTTCAAACAGACAGGGATGATTATCTACAAGTCGGTTTTGTGCAAATGTAACCCTCCACCACGGAATGAGTCGCATGTCACCTTTGCATGATTTTCATATTTTTACATTTTTCTAGAGTTTTTTATGCTCTATCCAGTGGTGAAACCCGTTTTAGAAAAGAGCAAAAACTGTTTGAGTTATAAGCCTGTGACTAAGGTGACCCTCACACTGTTACCAGACACTCCCCGGATTTTTTTTTTGCCTAGCGCAGAACCGCGCGAGGTGACATGCGACTCATTTCGTGGTGGAGGGTCACAAATGTTCTCTAATTGAAACAGGGTCATACAATGGAAAATCAAAGGTGTACCGGCAAGGTCTTGTCAGATAGAGCCAGTGAGTCTGCGCCGGCATGAAGTCTAACGCGGCATATCGGTAACAGGCAGATGAGCCCTCATCGTGTTTACATGGTGGTCGATTTCCCAATAGAGTGGATTGTCGCAGCAGTGCTTTTTGATGGCAGACCTTGTCCTTGCATCTCATGCTAAACTTGCAAATATGTTTCCTCATTAATCGATGCTTACTTGTATGATGTTTACAGATAAATGAAAGAACAAACTGGGGGGGGGGGGGGTAGAGAGAGAACACGATGTTTGTGACAATACTCGTAAACCAAATGAATTCTAGTAAATAAAGAAATGAATTCACCCGCTCTCGCAAACTCATTCGCCCACTCCCTGCAGCAAACTAACTAATCACGAAGCCAGCTACACCAGTACGTGTCATTCAACAATACAACGATGAAACCCGCTTATAAGTAGCAGGAACAACCTTAAAAATACGATGCAAGATAAGAACAACTATTTAACATTCTAAGGTAAGTTCAGAATAGTAGGATCAGGATTTTTGAGCCAATCTTGGAATGATTATCGAGAACCTGGTTGATGCCATCACAAATATGTTATGTTTAAAACTATAGGTAAATCTTGATACATATTATTGGAAAGAGCTTTCTTATCAGAAGCGCTGCATTTGTGAAGAGTCTCTTGGTATAGATTTCTAAAAAAGAAAGTTACTACAACCAGGAGAACAGTGTTAGTGTTCAAACACGTTTTATTAATGGAAGGGCGCTGGTTCTGTACGACGCTTATTTATCGAGACAGGTGTGACTACGAGCTTTCCAAATCTGTTCGTATTCCAATCAGTGAGTTCCAGTACTATGTTCTGCGGGCGTTTTGGCTGACCTGACGCGTTGAGAAAAGCATCAGATTGTATTGCTGCAAAACAGCTAAATACAAAAAGAAAAGCATGCATACTTATGTTTGGGTCTTTCAAGAATTTGTGAAGAATAAATTCTCCCTTTCAAATAAAAGGGTTTGTCTGCTTTTTTTGCTGTGAAGGCAAGAGGGTTTTAAATTACCAGTCGCACTTGACAAGCTTGTTACATTTAGTCACGTTTTGACTAATGTTTTAGAGGGGGAATCGAGATGAGGGTCGTGGTGTGTGTGTGTGTATGTGTGTGCGTGTTTGTGTGTGTAGAGCGATTCAGAGAAAACTACTCGACCGATCTTCATGAAAAATGTCTTTGGTGACGTCATATCCGGCTTTTTGTGAAAGTTGAGGTGGCACTGTCACGCGCGCTCTCATTTTTCAACTAAATTGGTTGGCATTTTGGTCAAGTAATCTTCGACAGATCCCGGACTTTGGTATTGTATTTCAGCTAGGAAGCTTTAAAATTAATTAATGAGTTTGCTCATTAAAATAACATTATTGCAAACAGATGTTGAATGTATTGCATCGTATTCTTCATTACATTCTGAATCTTAAAATATATACATATGTCATGTTTACTCTTAAAATGTGATCACAATTAACGAAAAAAGATTAATTAGTACTATGATTAAACTTAAGAAATCGATCCAAAAATGATTTAATCTTATTCTTTATTATTTATTGATTCCAAAAACATATAGATATGATATGTTGTATTCAGAACAAGCTCAGAAAGAATACAGAAAAGCGCGCTTTCCTGTTGAGCGCAATACGCTACCGCGCTATTCTGGCTTGTCAATTTCACTGCGCTCTGCACGTGGAAAGTGAGCGATTTCCTTCTAGCGAGGATTGACGAAGCTGCAGTGCTTTCAGTGTCATTCCGCGAGTTCGACAGCTGTAGTAATTTCGCCTTACGCGACAGGTTGGGGAAAGGCCCTAATTACCGGACGGGCGCCTAATAACGGACACGCGATATCTCAGAAATGGTAGGTCACAAAAAAAAATTTTTTGCGCGAAACGATTAAGTGATATCCCCTTACACTTCGCACCAAAATAACATGGCGACTGAACGCACGCATTCTGCACGGGAAGTGGTTTTCTGTTTTTCGGACTCTCACTGTAATTTTAGACATTTGTAAACTAAGTGCAGCAAGAAGTTACGACTTTCTAAGATGAATTGATTGGTTGAAGTAGATAGTACATACACTCTATTAGTAAATACCATGCAATACGACGTATTGAATGAACGCATTTTTCAACAGCTGCATTGTAACTCCAACTAGTGGGGTTTGCCAAATACCGTCCACCACGTGCGCCCAAATAACGGACTATGTAATATGTGTAAAAAATATAGGTCCCTGGCAATATGTAATACATATGTGTGTGTGTGTGTGTGTGTGCGTGTGTGTGTGTGTGTGTGTGTGTGTGTGTGTGTGTGTGTGGTGTGTGTGTGGTGTGTGTGTGGTGTGTGTGTGTGTGTGTGTGTGTGTGTGTGTGTAGTTGAACGTGCGGTTAATTCGCTTGACTAAAAATAACGCATAACCCTCTCTCGAGAAAAAGATACATATCTTCATAAAAACTTGCTTTTTGACTGACAAAAGTTGCAAAAACCAACATAATAATTAAATGTAAAAATACATGAACGTTCACAAAAAAGAAAACGGTTGCAATTGTTAATTAAAACATGGTTTCAGCAACTTGTGTTACTCTATTAAGCAGCGAATTTTGTGTCCGGACTTTGGTGACCCCCTGTCCGGATTTAGGCAGTAGGTTCCCCAAAACCGGACAATTTGCCGAAAAATTCAAACCTTAATAACTTTTAAAGTATAACAGATTTTTTCAATTTTTTTCAACATGAACATAAAGGTAGGTTAGATCTACAATAATCCGTTTTCAAAATTGCGCTATGTTATATACTTTGTGAGAAAAATGGGTTTAACCTTAAGTGTCCGTTAATTGGGGCCTTTCCCCTTCTTGTTTTATCACTAGAGGAGTGCTGACATAACGGAGAAATAAGCACACGTTCTAAAGCTCCGTGCAGCAGACTTCGCGAAGTATACTTAGGCCCGGCGCTCACCTATGTAACTTCAGCAGGACAGACGACGCACTGCAGATTATCCCAGCCCGCTATGTATACACGTTGCGTGAAAAGAAAACAGGCCAACTACTCGTCATAATCCCTATCGCAGCATCAATAATAATGCAGTGCTTCGCCTGTGCCGCTGAAACTGCGCAGGTATAGTCTGCCCCTTTAGCGTAGTAGACTTCGCCAGGCTTAACGGCTTTACTATTAAATAACAGAAACAGTAAAAACGAGCGGATGCATCTCATTCAAACATGGATAGTCGTAGACAGGAGGAAGTTTGCTCTTCACTTTAATGCTAAAGGAGTGCTGTCGTTATGTAGACATAAACTCGGGTGCAGATAGGTGCACTTGCTGGAGCTGAAGGTAACAAGAAGAGAGGGATGGGGACTCAAGTACAATAGGCGAATGGATGGCCACAAAGCGAGCGCACACACAATCATGTCTGTCCCTTTCTCTGTTTCCCGTTCGTTCTACTTGCTTATCATGTATTATAATTGTGTATAAGGTGCAAAAACAGGTCGTAAGAAAAGGCGAAGCCTGAAACCTCTGTCCTTGTAAAATCAAGTTCCATCATCATCACCATCATCATCATCATCATCATCATCATCATCATCATCATCATCATCATCATCATCATCATCATCATCATCATCATCATCATCATCATCTCTCTCTAACACCCCCCCCCCCCACCCACCCACCCACTCCCCGCGGCCCCTCTTCCCCACGCTGTCGCCCCTTTCCCACCTATACACACACACACACACACACACACACACACACATACACACTCCTCCACAGACAGAAGGAAATTCCAAATCCCAAAATGAAAGGTGTTAACTCATAACTCATAACTAATAACTCATAACTCATAACATTTTATTGATCCAACAAAGGAAATTAAATTGGTCATCAGCACATATAGGTCATTAATTAATAATTATAAAAGAATAAGAGAAGAAAATTCATAAAACCCATGATAACAACAAAACAAAAATATCTGAAGTAATATATGTACAACTACAATACCCTTTTTACTTGCACACATGACACACCGACACACCAACACACATGCATACATACCTACATACATACCTACATACATACCTACATACATACATACATACATACATACATACATACATACATACATACATACATACATACATACATACATACATTCCATGTTAAAGTGTAGTTAAGAACATCACAGTAAGTATATCATTGTTTGGATTAACAGATAAGTTTTTATGTAAATGATGATAACAACAATCCATAATTAACGCTATTGCACTACCAAAAGAAGAGACCAACCAAACACATAAAAACGCTTGTTCAGTCTTCCACCCTGCTAAATCCTACATCCTAACTGTTCAGAGCGGCATTACACGTAAGCTTTCTGCTCTACGTAATTATTTGTGAATATACAACGTCTCTAGGCGGGCCTGACGGAACCCCTCATACCCGTCTGCACTTAGCTAATAACAGACGGTAATACCGGAAAGCCCACAAAAAGTTGTTGCAAGTGTTGGAAGTTTTAAAATGCAAACTTCCTGCAAAACGTGACTGCCTTTGGTTGTTGTACATTGCCTCTTCAATGTCGAAGTGTCATATGCTACCGACCCTTAAACAGTGTGTGTGTGTGTGTGTGTGTGTGTGTGTGTGTGTGTGTGTGTGTGTGTGTGTGTGTGTGTGTGTGTGCGTGTGTGTGTGTGTGTGTGTGTGTGTGTGTGTGTGTGGGTGTGTGTGAGTGAGATATAAATCAAACGTTGGAATATGTTCAACTTGCATGACGTCGTTCAGCTGTTCCGTCTTGCTAGATGTCGCGCAGTGATAGCCCACAGCCTGACCTGCCCTAAAGGCTAAGCCGTCGTACTTATATATATGTCCGCACTAAACATGGTCTGCTGTAGGGTTGTAAAGGGGAACTCCCTTTTAAGTCTCAAACACATCTGGGAAAACCAGGTCTTACAAGAAATCGGGGAGTCTATTATAATGAGAGTAAATGTACAGTGATTGTGAACTGAACATTTGTGACACTCCACCACGAAATGAGTCGCATGTCACCTCGCGCGGTTCTGCGCTATAATATAAGTCCGGGGAGTGTCTGGTAACAGTGTGAGGGTCACCTTACTCACAGGCTTATAACTCAAACAGTTTTTGCTCTTTTCTAAAACGGTTTTCACCCCTGGATCGCGCATAACAAACCCTTTAGGAAAATGTAAAAATATGAAAATCACATGCAAAGGTGACATGCGACTTCAATCCGTGGTGGAGTGTCACATTTCAGAAAACAAGCTCTTAAACGGGGATTCTGTTTTAACTGGGAGCGGAGGGGGTAGTGTCTCGAAAGGGCGTGGGGGAGGGGGGGGGGGTCCACTGTTTTGTCGCATGTGTGCTGGGTCTGAGGAAGTTCGCCGTAAGCCTACATGTCGTTGTTATTGAACTCCGTCAATCGTCGATAGACTGAATAGGTCATTGGAATGATCGGAATGCCCGACTAAGCGGGGTTAAGTCTTGGATTGAGTTTGTCATGTTTGAGCGTGAAATGTCTCTGTATGAGTAATGTCTTGAAGGGGCCAGGCTTGTTGTCGAAGAAAGGGGTGGAGTGTTAGATTATACCTGCGATCGTGGGGGGGAGGGGGGGGGGGGGTGGCATTGGGGGGGGGGGAGATAATAGACGAACGGAACAAAATACGAACAAACGGGCACAAGAGCAAACAGGCAAACGACAAGTAAATAAACACAGATAAACTGGATAAGATAAGACAGTCCCAGAGAAAGACAGACAAACAGATATGGTAAAAACCAACAACAACAACGCAATCATTTTAAGCAGGCGAAACTGAAAACGACTTCTTCTTCTTCTTTTCCGTCTGCGTTCGTGGGCTGAAACTCCCACGTGCACTCGTGGTTTGCACGAGTGGAATTTTACGTGTATGACCGTTTTTACCCCGCCATTTAGGCAGCCATACGCCGCTTTCGGAGGAAGCATGCTGGGTATTTTCGTGTTTCTATAACCCACCGAACTCTGACATGGATTACAGGATCTTTTTCGTGCGCACTTGGTCTTGTGCTTGCGTGTACACACGGGGGTGTTTGGACACCGAGGAGAGTCTGCACACAAACACGGTGTGTCAACTGATTCCGTTCATCCACCGGATGTTTCCGTTCATCCGCAGGATGTTTCCGTTCATACAGCCTTATTTTCGTCACTTGCTTGGGGAAAAACGTTGTGGTAAGTCGTGTGGGCAGCGCGCTTGTGTGATATTGAAAGAATAAATGCAGTAATTTCGCCTTACGTGACTTGTTTTTAGATTACTTTCAAATGGCCGTGCATCTTTCCATTCTTGAGGAGGCAGTAATCAACGCCAGTACACTGGACATTAGTGGCAACGTTGAAGTCAGCACAGAGCCAACGGCGCTTGCCACCAGCACACCACTAAAAAAGAAGGACCATGTGTGCGATCAGTGCGGAGCAATCTTTGCAACCAAGCGAAACATATAATAAATATACATGCAGAAAACAAGCATGCAGCAGACCCAGGCTGGGCCTACACATAATATTATGACCCCTGCGGAAAGGGCTTTCGAATCAAAGGGGATTATCATGCCCACATCAGTCGCCATGAAAGTGTCAAACTATACACATGCGCCGATTTTAGCACACAGCATCTGCTTTTTTTTCAAGAAATAAAGAGTACATATTTTGAACAGGTTTCACATGAGTTCAGATCTTTGAAATGACATTGTGTAAGGAAACTGGACGAAGACACACTTATCAAAATGTTTGTTCTTTAGTAAGATTATAAACAGGGATGGTATTGCACCAGAAAAGCCACAGTCGCGTGTTGTTGCACTCATGAACAACATGAATTATGGGTTATACATAAGTCGAATTAGGGGTTTTAAAAGGCTAATTGCACAAGATTTCTACCAAAAATCAAAAACGTCATGAAAAGCGTAAAAACAAAAACAATTTGATGAAAGTGGTACGAACGGACACATTTTCCGTCAAAATCAGTACGAACGGACACAAAACTGTTTTATGCAAATTCAATTCATCTTATGGTTCACATAGGTCCAATATCACACGCATTCGTACTTTGTGCTATTTGAAGACGATTGGAATACACATAACTTGTAGTGGGGGACTGTTTCACTCTGATCTAACGAATGCGTATGAACGGAAACGCTTTTCGTACGAACGAAAACATGCACTTTTGTACGAACGGAAACATGGTGTATGAACAGAATCTGCATGTTTTCAAAAGACAAGTGATTGTA
>NC_090255.1:29004978-29014978 GCF_037325665.1 Littorina saxatilis | reverse complement strand
CCATTGCAGTTTGCACTTGGCGTGCAAATGCACCAATCATTCGGTTCACGGTTTCTGATCGATACCCTCAGCCACCTTGACTGTAGCTGTTCTTACACAGAGGTACGGAAATTTGAACTGAATGCTGCGCAATCATATGGCATTGATCTCCCACCTACTACTGTGTATGCCTGCCTGTGCAGAAATCCCCGACGCAATGCAGTCTGTCACAGACGTTGCATTCCATTCTCGCGAGCAACAAACGCAGCACAAAGAGTTGAGCGTGGCAAGGCAGAAGCGAGATCACACAGACATTCAGCTGATCTTGAGATCTGCTTGATAGGAACCCTTTCACTGTGGATACAGCCCTCCGATCCATTTCAAGCGGAAAAGAAGCTGAAGCTACTGACACTGTGAATGCAGAACAAGCAAAAGGCGTAGGAAACAAGATTCTGAGCAGCATGATCGGAAATAATGTTGTGGATTTCACCTTTAAAAAGAAGGATCAAGCTGTAACCATGGCTCTGAAAGCCAAGTCGTCCAATCTGCACGATGATCTAGTACATGTTGACTCCATGCTGTTGTTCCAGAGACTAGTGACAACTGTGAAGAACACCAACGGATGTCTTGAGGACGCCTTTGCCTTTGAGATGTGCAGTGTCCCAGCATCGCTGTTTGATTCGGGTGGTCTGCCAAGACAAGGTACCAAGGCTGCACTGGCAACTTACATCTGGACTTCAACAAAGCAGGTAAATGGTGTTATTCCTGATGATGTAACATATGTCATCGATGGTGGCTTGCTGTTGCACCTTCTGCCCTGGTGCCGTGGTTCAACATACAGCCAGCTTACTCAGAGTTACGCAGACTTTCTCATTCGTCATTTTGGCAAAGGAACTGTTGTTTTTGATGGATACAGCTGCGGACCTACCACCAAAGATGCAGCCCATTTGTGAAGAACAAGCAGAGCCAATACAGCATGTGCCATCACTTTTGAGGGTGACATGGTCCTGTGCGAACCAAAGGAGCGCTTCCTGACGAATCCAAACAACAAACAGCGGTTCATCAACCTCCTTAGTTCCCGTTTTTCACAGCACGGCTTTGACACTGTCCATACAACTGCTGATGCTGATAGGCTCGTCGTAAAGACTTCTCTGGAATTGGCAAGGAAGGGAAACGTGATTCTGGTTGGTGAGGACACCGATCTGCTCATCCTTCTGTTGTACCATCTTACGCCAGATCACTGCCCCGTCTTCTTCACATCAGTGAGATCATCGACAGCAAAATCAGCTGCAAAAGTGTGGGACATCAAAAAAGTCCAGACTGTTCTTGGATCTCAAGTTTGTGAGAACATCCTGTTTGCGCACGCCTTTGGTGGATGCGATACAATTAGCAGTCCATTCGGGATTGGAAAACCAATGTGTTTAACGAAATTGACCCAGTCAACAGTGTTCGTGCAGCAGGCCCATGTCTTCAGCGCCAGTCCTTGCAGAGACACTTGTGACAGGGGAGGCTACCGCTCCTTTCACAGCAGACTCTGCACCCGAGTTGTTGGCCTTTAAAAGTCAACACCGGTGTATTGTAGAATTCTGTTTGTGATGGGGTCTGGTGGTTTCCGATTGTCTGTATGTTCATGGAAACCTTCGGGTTTGCATAACAGTTTTTATAAGGCTAAGAAATTAGCCCTAACATTTTCAATCCTGTTTGATTGCACTTCGCCTCCCGAGGTGATCGTAGTGTTTCGGCACTCGGTTACATCTGGTGCTTGCGAGCAGGGATGGGACTCGGCATGATATGTTCAGGTAATGGCATAATATGACCACTGAACATTTTCGTGCTGTTCCCATTCTGCGAACTTGGGATGGACAGTGGTCCCCCAGTTCATTCAAACGGGGGAGATTGTGACAGGGGAGGCTTCCGCTCCTTTCACAGCAGACTCTGCACCCGAGTTGTTGGCCTTTAAAAGTCAACACCGGTGTATTGTAGAATTCTGTTTGTGATGGGGTCTGGTGGTTTCCGATTGTCTGTATGTTCATGGAAACCTTCGGGTTTGCATAACAGTTTTTATAGGGCTAAGAAATTACATGTAGCTCTAACATTTTCAATCCTGTTTGATTGCACTTCGCCTCCCGAGGTGATCGTAGTGTTTCGGCACTCGGTTACACACTGATGAGCTGATAGGAGCAGGAGAAAGGTAGAACTCTATGGGGGGAAGGAAAGAGACACTTTGAACTTCCTCCGCTACATCAAGTACATTCAGAAAGTCTCTACATGTACCTCATCGTTTCAGCCCTGCAAACTCCCACCTACATCAGCAGCAGCTAAATTCCATTCCATGAGAACATACTTCCAGGTGCAAGAATGGATGCACTTGCATCAAGAACAGTTCCTCCTGGATCCGATGGACTGGGGATAGGATTGTTCAAGGCGCCATGCTTCCTATTCTCATTGACATTGCTGCTGCTCCTGGTGATCTACTCGATGTCATCCGATGCAATTGCAAGACAGAGTGTCGAACAGCAAGATGTTCATGCCGAAAACACGGCCTCGTGTGTACGTCTGGCTGTGGAGAGTTCAGAGGGGAGAGCTGTGCCAACACTGTGACCGAGGTTGCCTGTGTAGGTACATCAGACGATGAAGACGGGCTTTAGCGTAAGTACGAGGTCATGTTGAATAGAGTGTGCGTGTGCATGTTCACATGTGTAATGCAACAGTAACGGGTAAAGGAGGGAGAATATCAGCACAGTAATTGTCAACTCACATACCTGTCAAACGCGACCCGGGAGACGCGCCCTGTGAAACCACACCGAATGCGCTAGATTTGAGCTTCGGCTACGTTATTTCGCGCTAAATAAATGCAATTGAACCTATCTATCAACTGAATGTGCTTTTCTTACATACTATATGAGTGACATATGGCACATCCCTTAAAATAAGACATGTTATAGACGTGAGAAGTGAGGGACGGAGCATATTCGGAATACCGTTATTGCGCAGTTGTCATCATTCTTTAAAAGCTTCAAAAATATAGTTCGCATGGGAAAACGTTGGCCAACTCGGTTTTACCTGATCAATGGATGCATGTAGAGTACAAAAAAGGTGAAATAAATTTTATAGCAATTTGTTCACACAGGAGGTGAAATCTGATGAAATCTGCCTAGCCTAATTCCTTTCTTAAACTATTTATCTGTCACTATTTCTCAAAACTTCGCTTTCTCGCACTCAAGACGACATGCACAGACACAAAGACACACGGGCACACACACGCCCGCCCGCCTGCACGCACTCACACAACAAACAACACACACACACACATGTATGAGGAAGGGATAATCACACATAGTGCGCCAGTGAGGTTAGAATGGTGAGGTGGGGTCTGAGGCTGGTAAGGGATTTGGGGGTAGGACCGACGAGAGGGCACGGATTCGGCGGTTCGCCGTGTCGAGTCAACTTCATATAGATCTGTGTAGGTGATTAACAGCCCCAGCCGATCTGGATCTGTTCAAGTCAAAAGTAAAGTCAAGGATACGAAGAAGTTTACCGAAAAACATCAATCCCAAGGACTCATGTTGTAACTTTTCAAAGCAGTTACATTCAATCAAAGCTCTATCCACATTAAACCGAACGGGAATCGTCGAAGATCCACGCAACTTCACTGCAATGTCGAAAACGAACTCATAATGTCACCGCAGATCTATAGTTGGTTTTGGTTTTGTGTCGCAGCAAAGAAACGAAGCAAATCTCCGGCTTTTATTTCACACTAAAAAAACGTTCATTTAGCGGGTTATTAAAATATATTTCTTTGAGGTTGCAAGGCAATGGCATCGCTGAGATGTACTCCTTCGAACACACGACACAGGTTAGAAATTGACTTCATTTGGGCGCTTTTTACGGCCAAAACAGAGTGAGCTTTTTGACGGGTTTATGGAAAAATCACTTCGGGGGCAGGTCTAAAATCCTGTGTACAGTGCCAAATCATACATCATTCAAAAGAGCAAAGTATGTTCTTTATTCTAACATATGGGCTAGGGTAAGTCATAGATATAAGTATCTGTCTATTATATCTGTAGGCAAGTGTATTCCATTCCTTCGATAGTCTCGTCATCTACACTTGCGTGAAAAATGCAATTTTGAGTCTGTTTTGCATAAAAGACCTGCGAGATTTGTAGAAGTCAAAACAACAACTTACAGTCCAGCCTCTCAAATTTCGTTCCATGCAATTTGTTTGTCTGTACGTATAGACTGAGGGGTGCCCCGAAATGATTTGTAATCACAACATTCACAGACTTCAAATACGCCATTGAAAACTCGTCCACGTGCGTTTTAGATATATACTTGGGTGACTAAAACTGTCGTACCTACCAAAGGCCGCTTCGCGTAAGAAAATGACTACCAGAATCGCAAGGCTCGGGATTTTTTTTTACAAGAAATTTATATTTCGTTGTTCTAGTCCGAATGAATATGAAGATATGGCGAGTTGAAAACGCCGATTCTTTCGCCAGAAACACGTCTGTTTCCATACCGGAAAGAAGGAATGGACTGAGCTACTAGAAGCACGGCGCCGTGCGTACAATCGATCGAATGATGTTATTCACACAATACCATTTGGCGATCTCTAAAAAATCATTTAAAAACGAACTAGTTGACATGTAATGAAACTATTAACTGAAATCAAGAAGTATCCTAGTTCTAGCCGTGCATATGACACACCCTTTCGCGAAAGCACACTGAACCGTGCGTATACGCATTCGCACCCGCAAACCACCAACCCAGGCGGGTTATCCAGATCCAGATCTAGATCCAGATCCAAGGGAAGTAACTCAGTGAGTATAAACATGAGCAAGAACCGCAACTCAAACACACTCGTAACACCTTAAATCGAACTAAACTCACCATCTTGGCATGGCCTGTTTTGTATGTCAACCAGAGAAGTGAGTGTGTGTGCGTGTGTGTGTGTGTGTGTGTGTGTGTGTTTGTATGTGTGTGTGTGTGTGTGTGTGAGTGTGTGTGTGTGTGTGTGAGTGACGTGTGTGTGTGCGTGCGTGCGTGCGTGCGCGTGTGCGTGTGCGTGCGTGCGTGCGTGCGTGCGTGCGTGCGTGCGTGTGTGTGTGTGCGTACGTGTGTGTGTGTGCGTGCGTGCGTGCGTGCGTGCGTCAGTGTGTGTGTGTGTGTTTGTGTGTGTGTGTGTGTGTGTGTGTGCGCGCGCGCGCGCGTTCCTTATACCTCTTGCCAAAACTGTTGGGGTCTTGTTGGCAAGTTCGCCCGAGAAGAAGAACATCTAGTGACAACTCTGCCTCTGAATATGGACATGACCAAAATACATTTTGAAAAATTGAGAGAAAAGCAACAAGAGCAACGCTCGGTGTGAGTGGACAAAGAAAACATTACATGGTCCAAACCCTGGATTCAAATCACACATACCTGATCACAAACGCAGTTTTACTGTCACCCCCAAGATGAAGCTGCATTTATATATATATATATATCTGGTTCACTCAACTGCGACGTAATTGTGTCTCTAAATGTGTATACGGGCGGGCAAAACGACCCATATAACTATGTACCCTGGATTCAAATCACATACCTCACACACACGCAGTTTAACCGTTCCCTGCAAAACGGGTAGCTCCGATTCCATTGTGTCTCTTAATTTGAACGTGGAAGGATACGTGAGCTTATAGTCGCAATTACATGCGTGAGTGACGCTCTAAAACCCACTTTGGGGGCATCCGTTTTAATCTCCGATTACCAAAATGAATGGATGACTGCGTGTTATTCTGAATGTCATCCATGTTGATAGGAGCAGAAAGGACAACAGAAATAACAGCTCATCACGGGTGTAGAACAGACATTCTTAGCATTTTCCACCCCTCTTTCAATCGTTTAAATTTTCGTTTTCAAATGCAAGTGGCATATTTCCAACTGCAGAAAACCACATATGACTGTGCAGTTTCTTTTTTTTAGTCATCACGGGTGTAGAACGGACATTCTTAGCATTTCCCACCTATCTTTCAATCGTTTAAATTTTCGTTTTCAAATGCAAGTGGCATATTTCCAACTGCAGAAAACCGTATATGACTGTGCAGTTTCTTTTTTTCAGTTGATGTTACAGTGCAGCCGACATAGCGTTGGTTTTGTGTTGCATACCTTTCTGCTTGATACGAATTACATTTTTAGTTCCTGTCACAAAAAAACACGTGTTTTTGTTTCGTGAAATATCTCGAATCCAAACGTGTCGTTATGTTTTTGTGTTGTTTTGTTTTGTTTTGTTGTACAGTACAGTACAGTTAGGCAAAATAATAAACAATAACTTAACTATCGAATGAACTCAAGAAATAACCAAACGGAACATTGTAGCAAATGATCGTCCAACAGTTATTCAGCCAAGCAACCAACCAACCCAACCGACCAACCACTTTACCAATCAACCAAAAGAACGTAATAACAAACAGAAAGAAAAATGTACAACACACTGCAATATCAAGCAGAGACACCGAAAACAGTCATGTGTACATAGTTATATACATTTCCTACAAACATTTTTGTTAAAGAAGTTTTATTGTAACCCGTTTTGGTTTTGTGCTGCTTTTGCTTTTTGATTTCCTGTGTATTCGTTGTCCCGAAAAAGCCTCCGTTGGCCGCGACAATTCGACCTTGCCTTTGTGCTGTCTTTGTGTTGGTGAGTACCGATTTCTTTTGTTTATCAACAAAGAAGTCTGCTTCAAATTCAACTCAGATGCAATGATCCAGAACCCTTTAATTGCAACACTGCACCCTCTTGAAAGTAGGCGTCATGGTATTTCAAGAAAGTTGAGCATTGCTGAAGGACTAGTAACAAGAATGCAAAGCCAATCCACAATAGTAATTATGTTGACACGCCAACAGACACAAATTATTGCGTTATATTGTCAAGGCAGGTGAGAACACAGTGTCTCATTTCCTATGGCGTGGTTAGGTTGTGAGAGTTTGTCGTGGGTGGATGGGACAGTCATCCAGCAAAACAATTCACAACGGAAAGAAAGAAGAAGAGAGAAAGACAGACAGAAAAAAAGAAAGAAAGAGCAACAACAAGATGAGAGAGAGAGAGAGAGAGAGAGCGAGAGAGGGGGAGAGAGAGAGAGAGAGCAAGAGAGAGAGAGGGAGAGAGAGAGAGAGAGAGAGAGAGAGAGAGAGAGAGAGAGAAAGACAGGGGGAATAGAGAGAAAGGTGGTAATACAGCTAGAGGATATGAGAGAGAGCAAGGGGGTGTCAGAGAAAGGAGGGAGACAGAGATAGGAGAAAGAGAAAGAGAGACAGACAGACAGACAGACAGACAGACAGGCAGACAGGCAGACAAACAGGCAGGCAGACAGACAGACCGACAGACAGACAGAGACAGACAGACAGACAGACAGCCAGCCAGCCAGCCAGACAGGCAGGCAAACAGACAGACAGACAGACAGTTAGACAGACAGACAGACAGACAGACAGTTAGACAGACAGACAGACAATCAGACAGAGACAGACAGACAGACAGACAGATGTGTGTTTTTTTTTTAAATCCAAAGCTATTCAGCCTTTAACTATAACACAATAAATAAAAGAAATACAATAAAAACAAACTGCACATCTAACATCACATTTCCGACGCCTTATTCGTCTTGTCTTTTTATAACGCCATGGGATACTTCCTGTTTATGTGAACTTTCTGATCCTACAGATTATTTCCTTTGAAAAGTATAAAGAAATACAAGAAATAAAATAGAAAAAGTGAAGAAAAGAAAGGAAACACAAATAAAAATAAAAATGAACAGAACTCAAACAAGTCGCGCAAGGCGAAATTACTACATTTAGTCAAGCTGTGGAACTCACAGAATGAAACTGAACGTAGTCCGCCGTTAGTGCAAAAGGCAGTGAAAGTGACGAGCCTGTTTGGCGCGGTAGCGGTAATTGCGCTGTGCTTCATAGCGCGCTTTACTGCACCTCTCTTCGTTTTAACTTTCTGAGCGTGTTTTTAATCCAAACATATCATATCTATATGTTTTTGGAATCAGGAACCGACAAGGAATAAGCTGAAAGGATTTTTAAATTGATTTTGAAAATTTAATTTTGATCATAATTTTTATATTTTTAATTTTCAGAGCTTGTTTTTAATCCAAATATAACATATTTATATGTTTTTGGAATCAGGAAATGATGAGGAATAAGATGAACGTAAATTTGGATCGTTTTATAAAAACAATTTTTTTTTACAATTTTCAGATTTTTAATGATCAAAGTCATTAATTAATTTTTAAGCCACCAAGCTGAAATGCAATACCGAAGTCCGGCCTTTGTCGAAGATTGCTTGGCCAAAATTTCAATCAATTTGATTGAGAAATGAGGGTGTGACAGTGCCGCCTCAACTTTTACAAAAAGCCGGATATGACGTCATCAAAGACATTTATCGAAAAAAAGAAAAAAACGGTCCGGGGATATCATTCCCAGGAACTCTCATAAAACATTTCATAAAGATCGATCCAGTAGTTTAGTCTGAATCGCTCTACACACACACACGCACAGACAGACAGACAGACAGACACACACACACACACACACACACACACACACACACACACACACACACACACACACCCACACACACACACACACACACACACACACACATACACCACGACCCTCGTCTCGATTCCCCCTCTACGTTAAAACATTTAGTCAAAACTTGAATAAATGTAAAAAGAAGGAAGGGAAAAAAGAAAGGAAGAAAAACAAACTGACACGAAAAAAAAATGCACAGAAAAAAAAATAGTATTACAAATACTGTTACGTTGTGTGAGAATTGCTTAAACTCAAAATAGAATAAAAAAAATCCACTCACAAAATAAACACACGCTTTTTTCTTCCTTTTTGATCACGCAAGGTTGTTCATTGTACCTCATGCAGAACGAATTTGAGCGCGACAGGGCTCTTTTGACAAAAGTATTGTTGTCGCTTCAGTTATACAAGTAATCCTAGGCGGATCTGTGTCAAGAAATATGTTTTGCATTTATCTTATTTTAAAATCTGACTTCAGTTTCGGTCAGCAAAGGCTTATGTTGTCGCTTCAGTTATACAAGTAATCCTAGGTGGATCTGTGTCAAGAAATATGTTTTGCATTTATCTTATTTTAAAATCTGACTTCAGTTTCGGTCAGCAAAGGCTTATGTTGTCGCTTCAGTTAGACAAGTAATCTTAGGTGGATCTGTGTCAAGAAATATGTTTTGCATTATGTTTTGCATTTATCTTATTTTTAAACCTGACTTCAGTTTCGGTCAGCAAAGGCTTATGTTGTCGCTTCAGTTATACAAGTAATCCTAGGTGGATCTGTGTCAAGAAATATGTTTTGCATTTATCTTATTTTAAAATCTGACTTCAGTTTCGGTCAGCAAAGGCTTATGTTGTCGCTTCAGTTATACAAGTAATCCTAGGTGGATCTGTGTCAAGAAATATGTTTTGCATTTATCTTATTTTAAAATCTGACTTCAGTTTCGGTCAGCAAAGGCTTATGTTGTCGCTTCAGTTATACAAGTAATCCTAGGTGGATCTGTGTCAAGAAATATGTTTTGCCTTTATCTTATTTTTAAACCTGACTTCAGTTTCGGTCAGCAAAGGCTTGTTTTCAAAGTCGGTTATTTTCATAGGGCACGCATGTCTACGGCCCACTCCTTAAGTTTATTTTACTTTATTTTACTTTTATTTTGTTTAGAAACATTCTTTGGAGAAAAAGGGGAAACACGCCGCAGCTTTTTTCCAAGATGTTGTGTGCGTTCCAGAAATATAATACAAGTCGTACCTGTTGAACTTTGAATGCATCAACGGTTTTTACTTAGGCCAAATAAAAATATACGTTGGTTTAGGGTAACGTGACCAAGGTAGGTCGGCTTTTTTTGTCTTTTTCTTAAATTTAGTCGATTTTAATGGGGATTACTTCCCTTAGTCTCGGTATGGTTCGCAAAATGTGCCAAAAGTGTTTTTTTGGTTGAGAAATGAAAAAAACGTTTTAAGG
>NC_090255.1:28887478-28999978 GCF_037325665.1 Littorina saxatilis | reverse complement strand
CTACATTTCATATTAACATCTAGTGGATATCTTCCAAGTTCACCAAATATCATAGCATTTGGAGTTGAATTTTTTTGTTTGAAAACAATTTTATAAAAACGTAATTGAAGTTTAGTAGCAAGTTCGCAGGAACCAAAACCCCAAACCTCACATCCATATAGTAAGATTGGAGCAATCATTTTATCGAACAGGTCAACTTGTATGTCCACAGGCAGTGACAATTGTCTACACGTACGCAAAAGAACAAACATTGCCCTTGAGGCACGATCATATAGATTCTTCTGTGCGACTGAAAATTTATTATTATAATTAATTTTAAGGCCCAAGTACATTACATCAAACACTACTTCGATTGAATTGTCATTATACGTAAACAATGGTTTATTTCTAATTTTACCTCTGGAAAAAACTATAACTTTCGTTTTGTTTACATTAATATTTAGACGCCATTTTAAACAGTATTCGTGCATTTTGTTTAGACATTCTTGCAGGGTTTTTTCAGACTCTGAGCAGATCACAGTATCATCCGCATACAGTAATAAAAACATTTGAAACAAAGCATTTACATCAGTATCTTCCATTCCAACCACAATAGCCTCCCTTGACATAGTTTGTAAACCATTACTGTTTTCCAACAAAAAAGGCTTTAGATCATTTAGAAATAGAGCAAAAAACAGCGGTGACAAGTTTTCCCCTTGTCTAACTCCACACAAACTGGGAAAATATCCAGAGCACTCACTATTAACTTTAACGCAAGACTTGGCATTTTCGTACATATTTCTTACAGTTTTTAAAAACTTCCCATTAACATCAGAACTAACTAATTTCTCCCATAAAAATGCACGGTGAACTTTATCAAACGCTTTTTCATAGTCTACAAATGCACAAAACAGTCGCTTCTTTTTGTTGAGAAAAAAATTTAATATACAATGCAAAGTAAAAACATGGTCTAGTGTTGAAAAACCTGTGCGGAAACCTGTTTGTTCTTGACCTAATTTATTATTACTCTCCAAAAAGTTTGATAACCTAGCATTTAAAATTGCACTGAAAAGTTTTCCGAAACAACTGAGTATAGTAATTCCTCTATAATTTGTGGGGTCAGCTTGGGAGCCTTTATTTTTGTACAATGGAATAATTTCGCCTACAGCCCATTGTGTTGGAACCTTTCCTGACTGCAAAACAACATTAAACAACAATACATAAATATCAATCATTCTATCATGCGACGCTTTTAAATACTCATTAATTATTTTATCTTGACCGCATGCCTTATTGTTTTTCAGCTTGTCTATACATTTGATAACTTCCTCCTTTGTAAAAGGCGCATTAAGAAATTCATTACTTGCTTCATTTAAAGGTTCATTACTATCATCCATTTCATTTTCATCACACTCTTGTAGTTTATTGAAATGTTCGAAAAACTCCGAACAAGTTGGATAGTTAGTTTTGGAATTATTTTTTTTATTTTTATTTTTATTTAGAAGATTCCAGTATGCTTTCGGGTCATTACTTCTTAACTTTCTCAAAGTTTTAACGAACTCATTATGATACAACTTGCATTCCTTTTTTATTGTCTTTTTGTATTCATTAAAAGCACTCTTTTTTTCATGTTCATTGAACGCATTTTTAAAGCGTCTTGCTTTATTTTTCGCATGTAAAAATATTTTTCTTTTCTCTTTGCATATTGCACTAAACCATGGTTGTTGGAGTTTGAATTTCTTTGAACGTGGCTTTTTCGTAACTTTTTGTTCTTTAATTACACCGATTTTCTCAGCAGAACAATTTAGAATATCACAAATCTTATTAGTAACACTATCAACGTCATCTGTTGTCGTACTCTCACTTGTAGCTAGCATATCTTGTAATTTAGTTTCAACAGTATAAATATCATCCTCATTCAGATTAACTACAAAAGCTAACTTGGTCCCATTGTTATTATCCCATTTTGGTTTTGTGTACTTGTTACCCTTTTCTCTACTTTTAGACAGCAAATCTTCATTTTTGGGGTTTTTCACATCGTCTGCTAGGCAATCATTAGCGCGTACTTCATTCTGTTTTAATAAATGCAAAACAACAGGACAGTGTACGTCAGAATAAATTTCACAAAATTCCATCACAGAAAAATATTTAACTTTCGAGAACAGATCTTTTGACAAGATGCAATAATCAACAACGCTCTTATCCTTACATGTGCATTTACCAACCCCTGTCACCCTCGAAAAATAAAGATTTGTCATTGTCATTGTCATTGTCATTGTCATTGTCTCTCTCTCTCTCTCTCTCTTTCTCTCTCTGTCCTTCTTAGAATTATATCTCAAACAGAACCCGCGCTTATCTCTTTCTCGTGTTGTGGTTCGGGTTAAACTAGCATCTAGAGCTGTTACAACAACATCGACTCTGTCACATAACGTCCGTTAGAGGGCAGGTACATCCCACACTGTTTCCGGTGACGCTGCGTACCATTCAAAGATATTACCAACCCAAGAAGTCTGTTGAATGTTCAATTTTTTTTAAAGTGCTAAAAGAGAATAATAGTAATACAAAGGAAAGTCGGGTTGAAAACGCAAACCTGCCTGTAAATGTACGTTGTGCAAAACAGCGGTACGAAAAGGTTCTTACAATAAAACAGACGGACAAACAGGCAGACAGACTTACGAACGGGAAGAGAGAGACAGGAAAAGAAAAAGAGAGTCAGTCAGACAGACAGACAGACGGACAGACAGACAGACAGACAGACAGACAGACAGTCAGACAGACAGACAGTCAGACAGTCAGTCAGACAGACAGACAGACAGACAGACAGACAGACAGACAGACAGACATAGACGGACACAGACAGAGATACAGAAAAACAGAGTTCGAAAGACAGACGGACGTACTAACAGATGGATAGACAGAGCAAGTGAGACAGACAGATAGACAGTCAGACTAAAACTCTGACAAATAAACGGAGACATAGTTTATGTTTAGCTATTGCATCATGAGACGTTCAAAGTTACTGGTCATAGAGAAAAGTCAATAGGGCTGCACGTGTCTGTCCTATTTTATCTGGAGGTCCTTTGACTAATTGCGTAGTAGGAAAGCGAACAAGAAAATTCAAGCATCAAAACATAACAAATCCGGGATTATGTCCATTGATGATGAAAATCAATGATGATATTTAGGTATTTCACGATAGGTTACATGCGTAGGTCATGCGCAAGTTAGGGTTTGTATCGAGTTAAAATGAAAACCGGTTCTAATATTTAGCTGTCAAAGCAGAATATATGTACGTGAATTGCATTTTGAAATACAAAATACCTGAGAAAACCATACCGATTAAACGCAATGCAAGCGTGTTTTACTTTGATACTCGTTAAACTGTCACTTTAAACCCCTGATAAGCTACGCGGAAAAAAGCCATAGCAAATTAAACCGACCAGAAACAACACACAAATCAGTGTCAGGTTGTAAACACGTGTATTCGCTGGACATTCTTATACACACTGAGCTTTGCAACAATAACAACGACCAAGGTACAGTAACTCTGGGCCTGTATGGCGTAGCTACTGAAACCATATAATTATGTAAAAGCTAATCTACAAAACTTATCTCAAACAATAATAAACACAGGTATTCATTTCACATTCTTCGGCAAGATTTTACAACGCGAAATAACATGGTCTATTTCGGTCAAATCTCAGAAACGCCACAGAGGACATGCTAATATAAAACGAGCCTGAAATTATCATAAACACAGATATTACTTTCATATTCGTCGGCAAGAGTGTACAACATTAAAAGACACGGTCTACTTTGGACAGATCTCAAACACACCACAAAGGACATGCTAATATAAAACGTGCCTCAAATCATCATAAACACAGACACCTCTTTCATCTTCGTCGACAACATTGTACAACATGAAATAACAAAGCCCGCTTCAACAGGGCCGCAGCAACAACGACAGTAACTACACATGAAAGGACACGCTATTACTACCTGAGACTATAATAGATACAGGTAATAAGGTAAGGTAATTTCATGTAATTAGGTTTTCCACGTGGACATTGGTGTTGCCGTATCTCTCGGGGAATACACATTATAACGGACTATTATCAAACGTACTGTAAGGCAATAACATTTAAGTTAAGGCAATTTTATAGAGTTTCTTTAGGTTTCCCTCGTGGACATTGGTGTTGCCGTATCTCTCGGGGAATACACATTATAACGGACTATAATCAAACGTAATGTAAGGCAATAACATTTAAGTTAAGGCAATTTTATAGAGTTTCTTTAGGTTTCCTTCGTGGACATTGGTGTTGCCGTATCTCTCGGGGAATACACATTATAACGGACTATAATCAAACGTACTGTAAGGCAATAACATTTAAGTTAAGGCAATTTTATAGAGTTTCTTTAGGTTTCCCTCGTGGACATTGGTGTTGCCGTATCTCTCGGGGAATACACATTATAACGGACAATAATCAAACGTAATGTAAGGCAATAACATTTAAGTTAAGGCAATTTTATAGAGTTTCTTTAGGTTTCCCTCGTGGACATTCGTGTTGCTTTATCTTTCGGGGAATACACATTATAACGGACAATAATCAAACGTAATGTAAGGCAATACCTTTTTAAGTTAAGGCAATTTTATAGAGTTTCTTTAGGTTTCCCTCCTGGACATTGGTGTTGCCGTATCTCTCGGGGAATACACATTATAACGGACAATAATCAAACGTAATGTAAGGCAATACCATTTTAAGTTAAGGCAATTTTATAGAGTTTCTTTAGGTTTCCCTCCTGGACATTGGTGTTGCTTTATCTCTCGGGGAAACACACGTTATAACGGACATAATCAAACGCAAGGTAAAGCAATTTCATATAAGTTAAGGCAATTTCATAAAGTCCATTGAGGTTTCCTTCGTGAAAACTCATGTTTGATGAAAACAAACTTGACGTTATAACGGACTAAAAGTAAACGTTCGATAACCTTCGTCGTAATGACAGACGTTTTGAAATTAAACAGGTTATAACCCCGGTATGTTCTTACCTTATCTGGAACGTCAACAAGTGGAAATACACGTGAACGTTAATAGTCTCTATTCTTCACCGATTCACACGACAATCCAGCCAGTAACCGTATCCCCAGCGCAATGACTGCCACCGTCTCGACGCCAAGAAACTTCTGCCTTAGGAAAAATGAAGAGGAGGGGGACAGTCCCAAAAGCCCCCCTTGTGCACATGACTATGTTTGGGGTGGGGACAAGAGGGAGGAGGGGGGGGTACTGTTGACAAGAGAAGCGAGAGAGAAGGTGTGTAAGTGAAAAGATTCATTCAAGCGTTACGCTGAGAGAGATTGACAGCGTAGTAGGTAAAGCTAAAGACACAGCGTGTGAGTATGTGTGTGTGAAAGTGTGAGTATGGGTGTGTGTGAGAGTGTGAGTATGTGTGTGTGAGAGTGTGAGTATGTGTGTGTGAGAGTGTGAGTATGTGTGTGTGAGAGTGTGAGTATGTGTGTGTGAGAGTGTGAGTATGTGTGTGTGAGAGTGTATGTGTGTGTGTGTGAGTATGTGTGTGTGAGAGTGTGAGTATGTGTGTGAGAGTGTGAGTATGTGTGTGTGTGTGTGTGAGTATGTGTGTGTGAGAGTGTGAGTATGTGTGTGTGTGTGAGAGTGTGAGTATGTGTGTGTGTGAGAGTGTGAGTATGTGTGTGTGTGAGAGTGTAAGTATAGGTACAGTGAGACTTGACTGTAGGTTGTTTTAACGGCATGAGCTTGTGCCCTCGATTTTACAATTGGTTCGCTTTATGTTCGTATTCCTATTACAATAGTTTTCATTATCGGTGCTGTGTATGGACTGAGTTTCTCGTTGCTCTTTAATTTCTCGTCCTATTACGAATGTTTGTATAAGCAGTCATGAGCGTCAAATAACTTTCTCGTTTATCTGTATGTTCTTATTCCTAATACGATATCTTTTATAAACAGCCTTGTGTAAGAGGCGAGTCTAGTCTGTTTCCTTGATCTTTGTCCTATTACGATAGTTTTCCATCAATAGTGTGTGAGTTGCACGGCTGAAATTTATAAAAAAATTTATAGTAACATGGACCATTTATTAATAAAGCATCATGGTAATGTTTGTGTGTTAGTTTGATTGTGTGTTTGTTTGTTTGCTTGTTTGTTTGCATGTTTGTTTGTGTGTTTTTGTGTTTGTTTGCTTGACTGTTTGTTTGTTTGTTTGCTTGTTTGTTTGTTTGTTTGTTTGTTGGTTTGTTTGTTTGCATGTTTGTTTGTGTGTTTTTGTGTTTGTTTGCTTCATTGTTTGTTTGTTTGTTTGTTTGTGGTTTTGGAGGCCATTACTGAATCCACCATTCACAAACACAAAGGGGCAGGCCCGGGGGAAAAAACCCACTACAGACAGTTAATCGCATGCCTTGTAAACAATGTTAACCGGAAATAGGTACGACATTTCGGCTGTTTGCAGACAAATCCAACTCAATTTCCCCGTATTTGCAGACAGGTTCAACAGTGCCTGAAACTATTTCAAAGTTGCGAATACAATGGTTGTTGCTTGCAATTATAGGTCACTCAAACTGTGTCATACCGCTGTAACATTACACTCCCGCTACAGGTGAGTACAGGTGAGTATAGGAAATTTGGTGCAGGTAGATTATTTGCAGGTAAGCATGGAATGTGATGCGATAAAAAAAAAAAGGTATGAAAATAACCGACGTTTACAATGACCGATGTGTATCATAATTATGTCCAAATCCGTATAGAATCATGTTTATTGTGAGTAGTAAAGAGAAAAGAAAGTTGTGTGTGTGTGTGATGTGTGCTTGCGTGGTGATTTTGTTTTCAGAAAGAGACAAACAGCCAGACAGACAGCCAGAAAGCCAGACAGACAGAGGGAAAGAGAGGGGGGGGGGGAAGAGAGAGAGGGGGGAGAGAGAGACATAGAGAGAGAGAGACATAGAGAGAGAGACATAGAGAGAGAAAAACATAGAGAGAGAGATATTGAGAGAGAGACATCTATATATATATACGACTTGTGTCTGTGTGTGTGTCTGTGTGTTTGTGTATCTGTGTATTTGTGTATTTGTGTGTTTGTGTATTTGTGTATTCGCCATGCACGGCCAAAGTTCTCGATGGATCTGCTTCAAATTTGGTGGGCATATTCAGGTAGACCGGGGACACGACACAACCTGGTCGATATTTCAACACGTGCTCTCAGCGGGCAGCGCGGAACCGATTTTGGTTCCACCTCAGCTATTTTGGTTCCACCTCAGCTACCCGGGCCCCCATACCGACACACTAAAGCCAAAGTTCTCGGTGGATCTTTTTCAAATTTGGACACCGTATTCAGCTACACCCCGGACACAATATCATCGATGAGATATTTCAACACGTGCTCTCAGCGCGCAGCGCTGAATCGATTTTGGTTTTTGTGTTCATTTCACCATTATAAGTAACTCTTCCTTATCTTCTCATATTCTCCAGGTTTTCAGCGTTTACCTCCCTTCCTTCGTATGGTGCACTTTTGTGTGAGTGGAGCGTCTTCGGATATTCCCGGCGTTCTGTTACTGTTACTATTTTTAGAAGGTCAACGCAGTGTCCAGAACGTAAATTGGACCCGTAAATTATCCTCACTGTAAAAGTGCAAAGGTCGAATCAATTTATAGCCACGCGAAAAATACACTGCCATCTATCTCTCTATAGATACGGCTTCTCTGTGTTGTTTTTTTTGTTTGTGTGTGTGTGTGTGTGTCTCTATGTGAGCAACACCTGTGCATTGTTCAGTTCTGTTTGTGATGTGGTCTGGCGGCTTTTGTGTAATTTTATGTACTGGCCTTCCTTTGAGAAGCCATAACTTGCTCAGTCCTGTTTGAGTGGAGTTCGCCTCCAAAGCTGATTAACACGGTTACATTCGTCGACAAGGATGGGACTCGATATGGTCAGGAATGGCATTATGGCCACTGAATCATTTTCGTGCTGTTCCCATTCCACTGTTCCCATTCCATTGTTCGGACCCGGCGAAGCCGGTGTACGGCTCTAAGTACTTCTTCCCGGCGAAGCCGGCTACCCGGCGAAGCGGGTATTCATTCTAGTATATATATATATATATATATATATATATATATAGAGAGAGAGAGAGAGAGAGAGAGAGATAGAGAGAGAGAGACATTGAGAGAGAGAAAGACATAGAGAGAGAGACATGGAGAGAGATAGAGATAGAGACATAGAGAGAGAGAGGGGATATATAGATAGAGAGAGAGAGAGAGAGAGAGAGAGAGAGAGAGAGAGAGAGACGCTTTGACGCTTTGACACTTTATTGTCTGTAGCTAATAAAAGCCTTATAGACAAGGTAAAACAATTTCTGCATTATTCATAAAAGGGGTAAGAGGACGAATGAACAAAATATTAATAACAACAAAAACATAGCAAACTAGTTTATGAGTACGAACAAACAAACACACCGACACGAAAGCCATAGGTAAACAAAAATATCTAAGACTAAGGGTAAAAAGCAATGTACACACAAAGGAAAATACTGATCGAACAGTTAACACACACTCATAAAACCAATCAATCTGCAGACCACAAATATTTAAAACCAATAAACCAATGAAGATTGTAAACGACATCCTTCTTAGCTTTGACGAAAATCAGGTCTCCAATCTAACACTACTGGACTTGTCTAGCGCATTCGATACGATAGACCACGAAATTCTGCTCCACAGGCTTCAGCACTCCTTTGGTGTTCATGATCTGGCCCTTTCCTGGGTTCGTTCGTACCTTACTAACCGGACGCAGACCGTTTGTGTCAACGGCATCAAATCTCAACCTTCAGCTCTCCAATACGGTGTCCCGCAAGGGTCCGTGCTTGGCCCTATACTTTTCGTTCTATATGCCTCCCCTGTGTCCGATGTTATCAGTCGCCATGCGTTGTCGCACGAGAGTTTCGCTGATGATACACAGCTTCATCAGTCTGCCCCCCTTGCTGAAGTTGACGATCTGGTATCTCGGACACAGGATTGCATTGCGGACCTCAGTGATTGGATGTCTTTAAACAAACTCCAGCTAAATAGTGACAAAACCGAAGTTATGCTGGCCTGTCCCAAGAAATTTCTCAATCACCCTTCTCTTCCTGCCTCTCTCACTGTCAACGAACTACCTATCTCTTTCTCTCCGTCTGTCCGCAGCCTTGGTGTCACTCTCGATCCAACTCTCTCTTTCCAAAAACACATCTCTAACATCTGCAAGTCCGCCTATCTAGAGCTGCGCAAGATTAGTTCAGTCCGTCACTACCTCACCGCTGATGCAACCAAAACGTTAGTGTGTTCTTTAGTCCTCTCAAAGATAGATTATTGCAATTCTCATCTGGCCGGTCTTCCTAAGTACCTTTTAGATAGACTTCAAAGGATCCAAAATAACGCTGCCCGCCTGGTCTTCAAATCTTCCAAGTATTAACACGCCACACCCCTTCTTCACTCTCTTCACTGGCTGCCAATCACTAAAAGGATCGAATACAAACTCTCCTCTCTTTCTTTTGCCGTCGTTTCTGGTTCTGCCCCAGAATACTTGTCGGAACTCCTCAATCTCTACACCCCCCCTCGTCAGCTTCGCTCCGCCGCCGACACTCGACTCTTCCGACTCCCCACAGTGCAAACAAAGACATCTGGCGAGAGGTCCTTCGCCTATCAAGCCCCTGTGACCTGGAATAGATTACCTCTGCCTCTCAGACACACAGATTCTCTCACTACATTCAAGACAAATCTCAAAACACACCTCTTTCAGCGCAAGTGATTTCCCCTCCAGCATCTCCCCACCCACCCCATCCCGCCCCACCTCACCCCCTACCTAGTGCCTAAAATAACGTTTTCTGCGCTTTGTGTCAGCATTGTTTGTGTGTGTGTAAATAAAATCGTTGACACGTTTTTATATAGAAGCCTATTGTGGTTCTTGTGCTTAGGCTGTGTATTGGATTGTCATTGTATGCCTGCATTATTAGTTGTCAGTAATTATTACATGTGTTGATTGTTCGTTTTGCCTGCGCGCGTATAGTATGTTGGTTATGTTTGGTCATAGTATGTTTGTTTATGTTTGGTCGTTATCTTTGCCTGTGCGTGTATTGTATCTTTGGTCGTTTATGTTTGGTCGTTTTTTTTGCCTGTAGAGAAAGGGGGAATGTACGTTCTGGCTCACCGATTCCGACAGACCCTAAATATTAACGCAAAATAGGCTTCTGGACTAAACTTTTACTAAAATGAAACATGCGACAAAATCAGAAAAATACTGCATAAATCCATACAAAAAAATACAGTAAAGTAAGGTTGTTTTGAACCAATGCCGGGTCTGTCGGAATCAGTAACCCAGAACGTACATTCCCCCTTTCTCTTATACAACATTCTTAAGCTCAATACGCTCTCTCATTTACAAACTTTACTTCATGTGTTCTTTCACTGTTAGAATTATATCTGATACATGCAATGTGACTGTCTAAACGAATAGTTAACTCTTTACAAGTGATTCTATTTTTACTTTTTCTTCCCGTCCTATTTGAATCCCCTTTTTTAAAAACTGCTTTTTCAGATCTTCTATATCGATTGGCTTGTTATATTCAGCTCGTGTTTTTGTTTGAATACTTGCTTTCTTACTTTTGTAGTCATCAAAGTCTGTTTGTATCTGTTTGAATTCTTCGTCAGAAACTTTTGAATCTTCAAGTGCTTTACTGATAGACAGTTTTAGGCTAGACAATTTTGATGATGCAAGAGTGGAAATGGATTCGTGTTTTTCAAGCTTTTTCACAATTTTTTTCATTATAGCTGATGCTATAAATGATAAACCACCAACTGCTGCTGCGACACCACCTAGGATTAGAGAAACTGGAGTCCCTACTCCGGTAGCTAACAGAATTGTTCCCGTTACACCTGCAGCTGATGCAAGAATAGTAGAACCAGTGCTGGCATTAGAAAGGCTGTTGTAAGTTGTTGAGTACTTACGTCTAGCGCGAGAATATTTTTCTAATTCATCTTCTAGTTGTTTTTGTATATTACTAATGTGTGCCAGTCTGAATTGTTGACTTTCTGCTGCACTTTCATCAATATTAGGATAAAGCTTCACACTGCTAGTCATCTTTTTAATGCAAAATATAAAATATTTATCTTAATTCTCACTGGCCAGTGTTTCTGCTAAGCTTTGAAGCTGTTCATTGCTTAACACCTTATCTGTATAGTAGAAAGCAATCAAATCAAGATAAGTAAGATTAATACTTCTTATTTCTGTTAAATTATTTATATCTGCGTTAACAACAACATTTTGGTTTGACGTCTGTTTTTTTATTGTGTTAGAATCCTTTTGAACAGCAATAAATACTCTGACTTCTTCAACATTTAATGGTCTCCAGTTGAGATTTATTCCTCTCATTAGAACAGTGTTTGTGGTTTCTTCCCTTTTCCTGACAACTATATCAAATATCATAGTTGCATTCTGCCCTATTGGAAGCTTGGGTATAAAATCGACAATGGTGTCAGCGTCCTTTTCAACACTTTGTTTTCTGTGAATGAGATAGTTGTTCTTATGGAAAGGTTTAACTGCAACTTCTCCCCTGCTGTTAATCGCAGGAGCAAGGCTAACAATTAGTGGTTTAGCATTGATTGACTTACGGAATGTGTCGTCTTTTCCAACAAGAGTGTATGGACTCACAAATTCAAACTTCATTTCCCAGTCAATCTTTTTCATAACAGGACTAAGTACCCATTTTTTATTCTGATGTTTCCACATGTAGAATGTGTCATCGACAATTGGATCAGGTACATTAACATCACGGATTTGACCTAGTTTGAGGAATCTTGGTTTCTTTTCATCGTCGATTTCCTTTCTCTTGTAATGACCAGTGTCTGTAAACTCGAATGCATACACTGCACCAACTTCAGCATTGCTCTCAAAGTCGATAGCGTCTGCTAAATCTTTCAACTCTATAGTTGAACATGCAACAGGATAAGCTATTGTAGGTCCACTCGACATTTTAATACTCAATATTTTATGGAACTATTTCCAATGTAATGTTAAACAAACAATCAACTGGTTGTCCACTTTGATTTTTCAGATCAATGTGTAGGAATTCATGACACCCTTCCTCCAAGTCCTTGAACTGAAGTGTCTTAAATGTTGGCACGTGCATTTTACAAAAAGAGGCATCACTCGGTGGAAGAATCCTAAGCAGATCAGAACGCTGATCATTAAACAGATTATAGGATGTGTTAAGCTCTCTCATGTGAACAAACAGTACACTGTTAACATCCATGTCAATGGGACGTGTTCCCTTGTATATATTTGTAATTCCAAGCATATCAAGGAGTTTGGTTGGAAACTCAAATGATCTGTTTACTTCTCTAGTTTTGGGCATAGTAAGAGTAGCAATGAGACTTGCATGATTTAAACTCGCTGTAATACCTACTGGAGCAAACAATTCTTTCTCTAAAGTGCAGAAGTCATAGTAACCATCTTCTACAGAATGTGTTTTACCATTAATTCTAACCCAGTTGTTATTCTTTTTTTTACTGATATTATACCAAGTAACCTTGTACATAATTTCATGCAGTGCAACTTTCATTCCTCCATTTTGATTGTTGATAGGGTTTGCAAGTTTAACTGGCACACTAGTCTTCACATTTGTTAGTGTGATAAACATTTTTTATTCAACAACAAAAATGATTCAGTATAAATTCAACAAAGACGTTAAATACAAAACTGGACCATATTACAATCCAAAGACTATTTCTTTCCATGAGTTGGACTTTGCTGTAACAGAAACAGAATCCATTCGCGTTAAAGTGCCTGACCCATTCCATTCTTACCTAAATCCCCCAATCAAAAATGATAGTGTTCCAAAGATGTGGAACTCTCACCCAATTCAGTTCTATCAGAATCAGTTAAACTTTGCAATATTCTGTGCAACCACAGGATGTGGAGTGTCCTATGCAGACCACATGAATAATTCAAACTTACTGACAAAGTGTGTGTACACATTTCACGTTTACTATCAGTGCAGGAGAATCTTGTCTGAACTTCAGGCACCAATGCCGCATGAAAAGAGCTGGAACCCATTCAACAATAGGATAAACATGAAAGTGTATGAGCGTCTCTGCAATGAATTCAATATAGATTTTAAGACCGACTTTAGGCAAAAGCAAGACAAAAACCATGGCATGGGAACACTATATTTATGGGGTGTTCACAGGAGGTATAATTTTGATTACTGGCCAGGTCATACATCTTTTTCTTCAAATGTGCAGGTACAGTTAGGATCAATAGAACAACAGCACCACAATGCATGGACTACTTTTATATTAGACACCGGCAAAGGTTTCACTGGATCAGGTGTTGAAAGGATCAATGAATCTATCCGAACATATGCGTGGTGCTTGCTAGGCTCGCAGGCACAGACACGATCAAACATAATGAGAACAAGCACAGGGTTTGGTGCGCAGAAACAGTTGTTATCAAATTTAGAAGATGTCATAAACTCTGCAGTTGATCTGCCTTCCAGCATCAAAAGGTATCAAGACTCTCTCCGTTATGCAAGATCAAAAGTTGACTTTGCTGTTGGTAACGGCCTTTACATGTTACCTTCTGATCTCCAGCTGCAGATTGGAACAATAACAAATTATAACAATGAAATCATTATTGCTAGTGACACCCAGCCGCTTGGAAAGGGTGAAGAACTGAATTCAGAAATCAGAACGATGCTACAGCCATATCACAATGAACAGAAACAAAGCGTGACAAGTGAAGATCACGCTGCAGGTGAAGATCATTCTGTCACTAGTGATGATCAAGCTGTTAGTATTAGTGATGATCATGAATCGCAGAAGACTGCTCTAGTAATTGGTGGAGTGGGTGTAGGCTTACTTTTGCTTTATTCTCGTTAGCAGAACACCTGCAATTAAAACTATTAGAGTCCAGAGATGTTCAGCCATGAAACCAACAACTTTACCTGCAAAAGATAACAGCCAGCTAACAATTGAACCAATGATTCCTGGAAGTGCACCCAAAGCTTTTGCTGCTAGTTTCTTTAATAGTTCTGCAATGTGTTTGAGTTGTTTCTTTACCCATCCCGGATCAGATGGAGATGAAGGTGGAGGTGGAGGTGGAGGTGTGACAGTGCCACCTGTGAGTGTTAACACTAATGTGCTTATTGCAAATCCTAACGCAGTTAATATACTAGCTATTGTGATTCCCTGCTCTCTGAAAAGCGTTCTAATTCTTTCAGCAAGAGTTGTGTCTTCGTAAAGGATTCTTTGAATTGTATTTTTTATTCTGCTGACCTGTGTTCTCAGTTGTTCTCTATTGTTACTTAGAACTTCTAACCTTATGGCTTTCTCCTCCTGCAAATTTTTTAAACGCTTAGAAATTCTGTTTTTTACTTCTTGTTCTAGGTTCAAATCATCAGCATCAGCAAGTTTTTGTTTCTCTTTGTTTATATCTTCATCCAGCTGACCTAGTTTTGACAGATTATTTGCTATTTCACCTCTGATGGTTTGTAGTGATTGATTAAGGGCTTCTATTTCTCTCATAGGTAATAGTTCATGTGGAGTCTTCAGTGAAGTTTCCTCAGAAAAAGAAGTCTCTATCTCTTGTATAAGTTGATCAGCCTCATCTGCAAGTTTATTAAGATCTTGCAATGGAACAGATTCTATTTGAGTAGCAGTTGGTAGTCCTAGTTCTGCTTGTTGAAGTAAGGAAACAACATGGGAAGATGATGACCGTGTGCTAGGCACAATATCTAATTGCCTAAGTCGATTAGCAGTAAGTTTTTGTTTTAGTGAAACTTTTGATAGAAACTTAGCAGGATTAGATTTATATGTAAGTTGGACTTTTTCTCCTTTATCGCTAGTTGTATATAAATGATTTGCTTCCATTTTGAACTGATTTGGATCTAAAACATCAGGTTCTTCTCCTAAACTTTTGTAGAAATCTCTAACTTTACCTTCCAGAAGTTCATGTCGTGCCACCTCATAATGCAGTGAATGATGGTAGGGAACCAAAGGGATTGCTTCGCTCATGTCGTCCGCTGGCTCAAATAAATCTTCAAATCCACCTTCTGCCATTTGTAACTTATTTTTTATTTTGAAAATAAAAAAAGATGGCACAATCGTTCGGTTCTGTTCTTGATCCTTACAGAAGGCTGAAAGAACCTCTCGGGGTAAAAGGAATAAGGCAAACAGTTATAGTTACAAATAATCCTTCTACTATTGATCAGAATGAAATACTTACTGTTAGGTTTCCTAATCTAGGTAAGAACGATGTTATTGTACCAGGCACTGTAAGACTATCATTCAAATTAGAATTAGAATCTGGCTCAGATGAAAATAGGACTTTGGCTTATAATGTAGGAAGAGCAATTGTGAGGAAGATTACTGTCAAACTGGAAGGGCGGGAAGTGATGTCATTGAATAATGCAGATGTATTTTTAGTTTATGCAGATAATTGGTTAACTGACAATGAAAAGAAAAACAGAGTGTTTCAAGGGATTCAGTCAGACAATGGGATAAAAGTTAGAATAGGAGCAGGAGATAAAGCTGACAATAACAAAAAAGATAACGCTGTCAATGTTGCTTTTGGAAACAAATTTTGTATTCCACTTGACTTTGAACTCATAAATTCACATCCTCCCTTCTATCAAGGAGCATTGCGTGACAGGCTGTCATACGACCTGACTTTCAATAGTTATGATCGTGTTATGCTTTCGCAAGACCCGGAAGCAAAGTATAAGGTGTCTGGAATTTCTTTAGAGTTTGATGTTGTAAACCATCCTGAACTGGCTAGACTTATAGAAAATCAGTACAGTTCTAAGCTGCCTATCTATTATGAAAGAGTGTTGAATCACAGTACACTTTCAAAAAGCCAGGCTGATCCAATCTGGAACATTAACTTGAATACACCAGCTAGGTCAATGAAGGGAATACTTATGTTGTTTGAGGAACCAAAAGATTCATATGAAAGGCAAATAGAAAAGTTTTACAATCCACTAATCAATAGAGTATATTGCACAATTGAAGGGCAGCCAAACCAAATATTTGCATCTGGCATGCTGCCATACCAACACTATGATGAAGCAAGAAAGTACTTTACTGGAGGAAGATTGAAAGACCCAACATCTGATCTTGTGGCTAAAGATCTACATTTACACGGTGTTGGCGTAGAAGATTTCTTAACAAATAAATATGCGTTATGGCTGGATCTTAGAACAACTGACGACAACAAACTGCATGGAAGTGGAAGGCGAATTGAAAACGGATCAGAAGGAATCACAATACAAATTGAAAAGGAAGTAGGGAGTAGTAGTAAATCAGTTAAGATCTACGTGTTTGTTGTGTCAGATGCGCAGTTAAACATATCTGAAAGCAGATTACAGGATATTGTTTATTGAACGTGTTAAAATGAAGTATCTAGATTTTCTTCCAAAAGATCCACACTGTTCTTTGATTTGTGGGGCAACAGGTTGCGGCAAAACAAGATATGTTTTGGATTTATTACAGACTGTTTACATAAATCACTTTGAACACATAGTCATATTCTGTCCAACCATAAAGCATAACAGAACATACAAGGAGAGAAAATTCATATGGTCTGATCAAAATATATTTATTGTAAATCCTTCTGATCGTCTAAATGTTTGCTTGGAGCATTATTTCGATCTTTTTCAGAACACGCCAACACTGTTTATTATTGATGACTGTGCAGCAGAACGTGACATTGTTAGAAAGAAAAGTGCACTAGCAAAGCTTGCATTCAGTGGACGACATGCATTAATATCAGTTTGGATATTAACACAAAAATACAATGCAGTTCTGAAAGACTTTAGAGAGCAACTCAAAACAATAACATTGTTCTATTCAAAGGACCGTGACAGTTTTGAAGAGTGTCTTCGAGAAAATGATGTCATTGAAAACAAACAGGAGAGAGAAAGAATAAAGAATAATCTGAAATCTTCTAAGCACTCGAAACTGGTTTTAAAAACTGATCAACCAGTTCAGTATGTATGTTTGTAGAAATCCTTGCTAAGTTCTTGTCAAGTTCTTACTCAAGTTCTTGTCAAGTTCTTACTCAAGTTCTTACCAAGTTCTTGTCAAGTTCTTGTCAAGTTCTTACTAAGTTCTTGTCAAGTTTTTACTCAAGTTCTTGTTAAGTTCCTACCTAAGTTCCTACCTAAGTTCTTGTCAAGTTCTTGTTAAGTTCCTACCTAAGTTCTTACTCAAGTTTAATTACTAGATTTTTATTTTATTCTGCATCAAAATAAAATGAACTGTGATGAATTGCTGATGCAGACTGCTACAGATATTGAAATCTGTGACAGTAGGACTATACCTGATAAAAAAGAAAGATTGTATTCACTTGCTGTTTGTGGAAAAACAAAACACTACCTTGGGCAGCAGTTAACTGTGGAAGAAGTACAACATCTTTCCTCAGAAGATATAGAAAAGTATCATGGACGGTATGAATCAGTGCTTGGTTCTAAGATGGTTAGAAGTATTGGACAGACTGTTATAGGTTTGTACACAAAGATTTTTGGACATTTTACACCTCTCGACTCGGAGGAAGACTTAACACATGATCTAACTCATGACCCTGTTGTTTCCAAGTCCCTCGAATCTCTTGCCTGTGGCCTGTATTATCGATTTGGTGCTTTATTAGTACCATTTGTTGCTGGATTAATTACTTTCAAACACATTAATTTTCAGAATAAAAAAGATGACAGATCAGTTGAAGCAGACAGTGGAGCAGACGAAAATACCAGAAGTGAACACAGTGACAAAGAAACCTGGTAGAGTAGAAGCAGGAAAAAAACTAGCCGAATGGAACAGACAAAAAAAGTTAAATCAAAAGGCAAAGCAGAACATTATGTCTGAAGTTGAGCAGACACCAAACATTCCTGAAGTGACTAAGGTCACACAAACTGATCAAGAATTAAAATCTTCATTTCTATCATACAGAAAAGTAGCTGTAGCAGCTGTTGTTGGAGGAGGTGGATACTTGCTTTACAAACTTTGGCAAGGCAAATATAAAGTGTCAGAAAAACCAAAATCAGAAACACCAAAATCAGAAACACCAAAACCAACAAACAAAGCAGTACAAACAATAAAAAAAGCCCACAGTAGTACCTGCAGTGGATTCATTTCATATGGAATAATTTTAATATTTTAATTTTGATAACATAAAAATGAGTTCTGAAAAGACAATAGTTAATCTAGTTTATCACGCTGCAGTGATTGGAGGCTTGAGTGTAGGTTACACAATGCTGGGTAAAAGTCTCCTCAGAATGAAACCAGCCGACTTGGGAAAGTTAGACTTCGAAGACGGTGCTAAACTAATTGGTGTTGTGACAGCTTCCTTTGCAACAAAAGACTTCCTGGTGAAGCAAGGAATTATTCCAGAAAATATAAACATGTAAGACAATAAAATGGCTAGCTTGGTTATGATGGTGGGAGGTGCGATTGTAAATGCGCTTGCATTTTCTGGCAGCAACTATTTGTTTTCTAAACTGCAAAATGGTGAAGAGAGGGAAAGGCACAACAAAGCCATGGAACAACTGGCGAAAGCACAGGATGAATACGAGAAGAAACGAATTGCGCAGTTAGACTTTATGAATGATAAACTCAGGCAGCAAGGACATGCAAACAAAACCTTTGCCAATGTTGATGCAGCCATTCAAGAATACTATCTTGTAACTGGAAAGAAAATGAAGACAAGTGCTCCTCCAAAACTGGGTGACTTTTATCAGCCTTCAGAAGAGCAGAAGGTGGGCGAGATTGTTTTCATTGTTATTGGTATGGCTGTTGTTTACTTTATTGCGCGTGCTGTCAAATCTTAATATTCTGTCATTTAAAAAACCATGAGTGATGCTTTGTTATCTAAAATATATTATTCCCCAAAAGGATACTGGAAAGGAAGAACTGCTATTGACAAGCTCAGTGACGCAGCAGGTGTTTCTCAAGATATAGCAAAGAAATGGTTGTCAAAGCAGGCAGTTTGGCAGATCTATTTACCTGCACCAAGAAAAAGTACACGACCACACTTTGTTAACATTAAACCGAATGACACTCATCAAATAGACCTGCTGTATTTACCGCATGACACAGTCAGAAGGAAGAAATATAAGTATGCACTGACTGTAGTTGATGTTGCAACAAGATACAAAGATGCTGAACCGTTGACAGAGAAAAGTGCTATAGCTACAGCTGTTGCCCTGCAAGAAATTTACAGACGTGGACCACTAAAGTATCCCAGAATGATTCAGTGCGATGATGGTAAGGAGTTTAAAGGAGCTGTCAACCAGCTTCTGTTAAAACATCATGTTACAGTGAAGAGAGGTATTCCAGGAAACCACAGGTCACAGGCTATTGTTGAGAGCTTTAACAAACAGTTGGCAGAAAAACTGTTTTCATATCAGTACCATCAGGAATTTTTGGACACAGAAAGTAAATTGCGTAACACTGAATGGGTCAAAAGATTACCATCAGTACTTAGAGCAATGAATCTGGAGGTATTTAAAGCTACAGGGTTAAGACCAGTTGATGCAATCAAACAGAAAACAATACCTGTTGCTCCAAAGTCAACAACACCAGTGGCATTACTACCTTTCAATCAGAAAGTCAGATATTTATATGCACCCGGTGAAGCTGAGGGTGACAGCAGGAAGCGTGCAACGGATCCAATCTGGAGTATTGACATTCATGAAATCAAGAGAGTAGTAGAGACAAATCCACCTATATATTACTTGAGAGAACCAGCACCGCAAAGAGCCTTTGTAAAAGAGGAATTACAATTAGTTCCACGTGGTACAAATGTTAAATGATTTTTTATTTCAGATTTTATAGTGTTAACAAAAATGGAAGCAACTTCATTTTTTTAATTTATATTTTTATTTTGAGTTATAAAATCAAACTCACAGCGATGGAAGACTCTGTATTAGAATCTTTATCGACAGTATTTGACACCGTTGAATTACAAGTAACGGATCCTCAAAATGTGCAGTCCAGTGTGCAAGACGCCATTGAACAAATTCCAAACAATTTGTTGATTGAACCTCCAGTAAAAGTGCAGATAGTCAGTTTAATAAAATACAAAACAGTCAGTGATGAGGTGCTAGAAGTTCATGTTTCAACCAGACAACTAGCACTTAATTCTATGGCAGAATTGAATGGAAACTGGGCAGATGAAATGATGAAACGGTTTGAGCAAGCTGCAGAGGATGCAAAGATGAAAGGATCCGGATGGTCAGAAGGTGAAATTATAAAAATAGAATTGAAGCTAAGTAAATTTGCCCCCATCAGAGGTAGAAGTTACATACCTTTACCTCCTGCTCTTGTCAAAAAACGTGCTGTGCTGAACATAAAGAATGATGATGACAAATGTTTTATGTGGTGTGTTCTGGCAAGACTGTACAGTGTAAAGAAAAATGCAGAAAGAGTGTCTAACTATCATGCATACAGAAATAAACTAAACTTTACTGGTATTGAATTTCCTGTCAGCATTACAAGCATTGACAAATTTGAACAGCAAAACAAACCCATCACCGTAAATGTTTACACGTGGGATGAGGAAGATGAACTGAAACCAGTCAGAATATCAAAGAACTCACCAACGATTGGTGATTGTGATACTAACCATGTTGACATGTTACTAATGACTGATGGTGTAAAATATCATTACACTTTGATTCGTACAATGAGTAGACTGATGGCGAGCACAAGCAATCACAATAGTAAACAAGACTTTTGTAGGCGATGTCTCTTGCGTATTCCATCAATTCATGCAGCACTTATACACAAGCAACATTGTAAGAGCGTTGATGATGCGGTTGTGAAGTTAACAACACCACCGCCAGACAGCAAAGTGTATTTTAAGAATGTATGCAAACTACAGAAAAATCCTTATGTTGTTTATGCTGACTTTGAATCTATCATTGTGCCATATGAAGGACCTTTACCAAAAGACCTACCTAAAACAGTAACTCTAAGTAATCATCAAGTCTGTTCATATGCATTTATTGTTGTTAGTTCAGATGGTAAACATTCTAAACCGCAATTGTACAGAGGACCTAATGCAGCAAAGAACTTCTTACAGCAAATGAACCAAGTGCGAAATGACTGCTCCAAACAACTGAATCTTTCAGACATTGTTATGAAACCTGAAGACCAAGAACAGTTTAACTCTACCACACAGTGTTGGATATGCGAACAAAGTCTAACACCAAACACAGACAATCCAATAGTAAGAGATCATGATCATGTAAGTGGGCAGTTCCGAGGAGCAGCACACAGCAAATGTAATCTACAATTAAAGTTTGATCCTAAGACTTGGAAGCTTCCAATCTTCTTCCATAACTTGCGCGGTTATGATTCACATCTGATCATGCAGGCAGTAACTGATGAATACAAAGCAAGATGCATTGCGCAGTCTTCAGAAAAGTACATGGCCTTTACTCTGAATAGTTTACACTTCTACGATTCTGCTCAACATCTGATGGGAACACTTGAGTCTTTATCTTCATCACTAACTGCTTTCCCAATCACATGTAAGTACTTTGACAGTGACTTAGTTAGAAAGGGAGTCTATCCATATGAATACATGGATTCGTGGGAGAGGTTTGATGAAGATGAGTTACCACCAAAGGATGCTTACTTCTCACGGCTGAAGGGTAAAGGTATAAGTGACGAAGACTATGAACACGCTAAGACTGCATGGAATAAATTAGGATGTAATACAATGGGTGATTATCATGATCAATATTTGTTGGCTGATGTTTGTTTACTTGCAGATATATTTGAGAATTACAGAAGAACATGTATGAAGCACTACAATCTAGATCCTTCACATTACATATCTGCACCAGGCATGAGCTGGGATGCATTTCTTAGATTTACAGGAGTAAAGATTGACTTGCTATCAGATCTACCTACACTTCAGATGATTGAAAATGGACTACGTGGAGGAATCAGTATGGCTTCACACAATTACTGCAAAGCCAACAACAAATACTTGGACGACTTTGATCCTATGAAACCTTCTAATTACATCATGTATCTAGATGCAAACAATTTGTATGGTTGGGCAATGTGTCAGACGCTTCCACTTCGGAACTTTAAGATCTATTCAGGACCATTTTCACAATGTGTTGTGCTGACAATATTAAAAGCAGGCCCAGACAGTCGAAAGGGATGGATACTAGAAGTTGACTTAGACTATCCACTATCACTTCATGATCTACATAATGATTATCCTTTAGCGGCTGAGAGGTTAAAAGTAAACCCAAGAGAACCTCCAAAGCTGGTGCCCAATCTGTTTCACAAAAAGAAGTATGTGTGTCACTACAGACTGTTACAGTTTTACATTAGACATGGATTAATTTTGAAGGCTGTTCATCGTATAATTTTATTTGATCAAGAACAGTTTATGAAACCTTACATCATGAAAAACACAGAACTGAGAACCAAAGCCGCTGATGCATCAGAGAAAGACTTTTTTAAACTGATGAACAACAGTTGCTTTGGTAAGACAATGGAAAACCCACACAAGAGAAAAGATGTTAGACTTGTTACAAGAGAAAATGAGGCCATCAAGCTGACATCCAAACCACAGTATCAAGACTTTAAATACTTTCATGAACAGCTGTATGGTATCTTAATGAAAAAACTTGTAGTCAAGCTTGACAAACCAGTATTCATAGGCTTTACTGTGCTAGAGTTGTCAAAACTGTTGATGCTTGAGTTTTTGTATGATTATTTGAAACCAAGATATCCCAAATCGAGAGTACTTTACACAGACACAGATTCATTCTTACTTGACATTCCAGCGGATGACATTTACAAAGATCTAGAAGCTGAAAGTCCTGCAGTAAAAGGAAAAGATTCTTTTTATGACACTTGCGACTACCCTAAAGAATCACCATTGCACTCAAATGTTAACAAGAAGGTTATTGGAAAGATGAAAGATGAAATGAATGGGAAGATAATTAAGGAGTATGTTGGATTGCGTGCAAAGATGTACAGTGTTGCAAGTGAGAAAGGGGTGGTTAAAAAAGCAAAGGGTGTAAGCAAACAGGTTGTAAAGTCGAGCATATCGCATGATAACTACAAGGAAGCACTGTTTCAGAAGCGAGTGTTTCACCATGACAACCCTAAGATCAGTTCCGCGCTTCATCAGATCAACACAACTATTGTAAACAAGAAATCTTTAGATGCTAATGACACAAAGCGCGTTTATTCATCACCAGAATATTCTTATGCAATTGGACACTGGAGAACAAACGCGGCTTCAAATAGTCTGAGTGTGTAATAAGAATTTTTGTCAATCGGGAAAACCCGCTATGACAGCTTTGTTTTGACTGCAGCGGGGACAAGGACGTTGCTTGTGAAAGGGGAGAAGGCTTTGTTGAGTTTCAAAGCAGCCACCAAGTACACTTGTCAAAGCTTGATTCAATAAACAAGTCATTTGCATAAAGTGCACTCGGCGGCCGCCCGAAGGCAGCCTTTGAAGCGAAGCGAAGCGAAGCGAAGCGAAGCAGGGTGTTGACCTATTTTGGCGCAACTGGCAGTTGCGTGACCTGATTGCAGTGTTAGCTCTAACTCTTTTTTCCTACTCTTGTGATTGCTGTTGATGTATATTTGGAACCATTGACGTCACTTTCTCAGCCCAATCGCGAAGCAGGGTGTTGACCTATTTTGGCGCAACTGGCAGTTGCGTGACCTGATTGCAGTGTTAGCTCTAACTCTTTTTTCCTACTCTTGTGATTGCTGTTGATGTATATTTGGAACCATTGACGTCACTTTCTCAGCCCAATAAAGCCTGATATCCTCATTCTTTTCAAACATGGTTTTGAGTTCTTTTCTCATGTTGAAGACTTCATAAAAAGACATCCCAACTGTGCTGAATTTGGCTCTGTATGGAAATAGTAAACGGGCAATCTCCCTCAATCTCCGTGCATACGTAGAAGAAATTTTAACGTTTCTTTCCAACCAGCCATCCCAGGTCTCATTATGAATGCCTTGTTCTGCTTCATAAAACTTAAATGCGATTTCTAGAACCATTCCATATTGCAAATTGAAGCCCATTGAAGTTGCCTCCTGTCTTTGTATGTGTCTATATCCCTCAACTAACTTTTCAATGGCACTTGCTGATGATGTGATATCTTCCGGATTAAAAAAGAACACTTCCTTCCTAACTTTCATGCTTACATCAACAATTTTTGACTTTAAATATTCGTGGAGTTCATTGAACGTCATTGTTGTTTTGGTTTTCTTTGGTTTTCCTCCATACAAATCTGAAAGTTTCCGTTTTGGGCGTGAAGGAAATTTAGGTAGTTTTCCACTCTGAGATGGCCCTTCATTTTTCATTTGCGATAATACTTCAACAAAATTGTTGAGGTAACTGAGGTGCTCTTCAATAGTTAAAAACTGCTCAGAATTCCATTCACTCAATGATTCCGGTATATCCATAGTTGGTGAATGTAAAATTAAAGTTGATGACTGTGTTGAAAAATCTAATAGATTTTGATGAGCAACTTGTGATTCAAGAATTTCTCTCTCTAATTCTTCAGAAATGCTATCTTGAGACATAAATATTTAGCAAATATAGTGACAGTAAAAACACTTCTCTCACAGAAAACACAACTGCACGGCAGGCGACTCCGGAATGAAATGGCAAAATCACTAGGCTATGTTACTATCAACACCAAGTGGTGGGCGGACGTGACGTAACTGTTGCTATCACATGATTTAATCTTGTCTTGCCATTGGAGGAATCAGTATAGAAGACAAGCTTGCAGGCTGGCTGTTTGTTTTTACCAGATCAATACGGTAGTGTTGGGCTAGGCTACGACGGGCAGATTGGATTAATATTTCAATGGAAACTAAATTTAGCGTTGTATCAGAGAAAGGGAGAATGTACGTTCTGGGTTACTGATTCCGACAGACCCGGCATTGGTTCAAAACAACCTTACTTTACTGTATTTTTTTTTGTATGGATTTATGCAGTATTTTTCTGATTTTGTCGCATGTTTCATTTTAGTAAAAGTTTAGTCCAGAAGCCTATTTTGCGTTAATATTTAGGGTCTGTCGGAATCGGTGAGCCAGAACGTACATTCTCCCTTTCTCTCCTGTGCGTGTATAGTATGCTTGGTCGATGTATGTATTGTAAAGCGCTAAGAGTAGACATTTCTCTAGAATAGCGCTATAAAAGTTTGCATTATTATTAGTCGGCGTTACCCTCGCGTGACTCGTACGGGAACATGAACTGTGCCGAAGAAGCCTAAGGTGTCATGTCTGAATGACTATAGGCCTGTAGCTCTCACTTCTCACATTATGAAAGTTTTTGAAAGACTGGTGTTGACTGTTTTGAAGGTCCAAGTTGCTGCTTTTCAAGATTCTTTGCAGTTTGCATACAGGGCCAAAGTAGGGGTTGATGATGCACTATTGTTTATGTTACATTCTGTGTACACACATCTGGAGAAGAGCTCTGCTTGTGTTAGAGTTATGTTTTTTGATTTTTCTTCTGCCTTTCAGACTATTCAGCCTCATCTTCTGGCTCAGAAGTTACAAAACATGTCGTTGCATCATAGTACAGTGAAATGGATTCTGGATTATTTAGTAGATAGACCACAGTTTGTACGATGGAATGGTACTTTTACATCTGACATGATTAACACTTTCACCGGAGCACCACAAGGAACAGTTTTGTCACCTTTTTTGTTCACCCTGTATACATCTGATTTTAAAGTACAAGGAGAGTCATGTCATCTTCAGACATTTTCTGACGACTCTGCCGTGGTTGGTAGTATTCTTGATGGTGATGAGAGCTTGTATAGAGAACGTATTGATGATTTTGTGTCTTGGTGTGATTCCAACTTTTTAGTATTAAACGCAAGCAAGACGAAGGAAATGATTTTTGATTTTCGCAAAAAGAAAAACACTGTCCATCCTGTAGTCATCAAAGGTGATGCGATTGAGATAGTCAGCGAGTACAAGTATTTAGGTGTAGTTCTAGATAACAAGCTAAGCTGGTTTAATCATGTTGATGCTGTTTTTAAGAAGACGCAGTCAAGATTGTTTTTCCTGCGCAAGCTGAGATCATTCCATGTGTGTAACAAGATGCTGTACATGTTTTATCAGAGTATGGTGTGCAGTGTGATGGTGTTTGCATCAGTGTGTTGGGGAGGGAATGCCACTGCAAGGGACACTGGCAGGCTGAACAGGCTGATAAAGAAAGCAAGTTCTACTGTAGGCCAGAGCCTTGACACCCTTGAAGTCCTTGTCGAAAGAAGGCTTGCCAGTAAGTCCAGAGCTATTCTGTTCGACCCAGGGCATCCCCTCCACGACGCACTGATGGATCTCCGCATCACACGGAACGCTCGGTTTCTCATGCCTAGGTGTCGAACGGAGCGTTTTCGGCGTTCTTTTCTTCCTGCAGCTGTGAGATATTTTAACAGCAACCGAGCCATCGTCCTGGCCACAGACTATCAGTGATGCCTTTTAAATGTACCTCTTAGTGATAGATTTAATATGATTTGATGACTGTTTGACCTTTGATCATAACTAGTGCTGTGAAAATGAGCTCTAGCTTTGTTGTGATGGTGTTGACACTATATTTTGCCCAATTGAGTCTAACTACCTGATGGCTAATCTACTGTGATACCTGTGATAACTGATGATGATTACTGTTATTGGTTTTTATGTGTTTGGTTGGTCTCTTCCTTGGTAGTGCAATAGCGTTAATTATGGATTGTTGTTATCATCATTTACATAAAAACTTATCTGTTAATCCAAACAATGATATAATTACTGTGATGTTCTTAACTACACTTTAACATGGAATGTATGTATGTATGTATGTATGTATGTATGTAGGTATGTATGTAGGTATGTATGTAGGTATGTATGTAGGCATGTATGCATGTGTATTGGTGTGTCGGTGTGTCAGGTGTGCAAGAAAAAAGGGTATTTTTATATCATGGGTTTTATGAATTTTCTTCTTTTATTCTTTTATAGTTATTAATTAATGACCTATATGTGCTGATGACTAAATTAATTTCCTTTGTTGGATCAATAAAATGTTATGAGTTATGAGTTATGAGTTATGAGTTAAATACATATCAATACAAAAACAACAATGGCTGCAGACGAACAAACACACACACACACACACACACACACACACACACACACACACACACACACACACACACACTCACACTCACACATATACGCTTATATAGACTACACCCGCACACGTGTAAATCCACGCGTATACATGTACACGCAACCCGATTTAAATGAGAAGACCATCCAGTCCATTTGCGTACGTAAAAATTACATTATACATCATTTCAGCTTGACTCATCTAGTTTCTTTTTGCGCATGTTTAGTGCCTTAGAAATAGATTGTGCAGTTGCTTCGAGTACACTTTCTTCATCCAGGGCTAGAATACGGGTTACATCTTCCATTGAGGCTGGTTCAGAACAACTGTTTAACACGTTACACGTTGCACGGATATCAGCATAGGCTGTACAGTGGAAAAGAAAGTGTACCTCGTCTTCACAGCCTCAAGCGCATCTCTTTTCCATTTGTTTGCTATACATAATTATGTACTTCTCAGGTTGAAAAACGCTTTTAAAAGAATAAAACCATTGATACTTCTCGTTTGTCTCCATTTCCCAATGCCAGTTTTGTTTATACATACAAATCAGTCGATCTTTAAACTGGGAAACAAAACCTTTATCGTAGCCAACCCCTTGGCACAGCCAAACAATGCCAAACCCGTTTTCAGTTAACACCTTCTTAACTTTGGAAACCCAGTTGTGCTTGCCAGATTCATGTTGCAAAAGGAGCATTTCATAGGTCTGTTTACAAATTCTGGTTTGCGGAAGTCTTGTTAACTTAAGCCAATATTTCACACATTTGACAACAGTTCTTATGAAAAGTGGGTATCTGCCTATTTCCCCGTACGCCATTGTATTTGAGGAATGCAGCGGAACATTTAAAAATCTTTTAATCGCAAATGTGTGAACTTGTTCAAGTGACTTCGCGTCCTCTAGCCCCCAGACTTCGGCTGTTTACGTTAAAATGGGCTCTACCTGAACAACGAACATCTTCCAAAACACCAATGAATCAGCAACATTCAGTTTTCTCATTGTTCTCTGTATCTCAATGACTGCTTTCTTTCCCTTTCTGGACATCTCACTCAAAGCAACATTTACACTCAGTTTTGTAGTAAACAACATGCCGAGACGGTATTGTACGAGTTGAGAAATAGAGACGTAAGACGTAAGACGTAAGACATTTTATTGATTAAACACACAAGGTTCATTTCAACGGGGTGTGGGGAGGGGGGGTCAGTAATACATGCCGTGTGTTTGTATTTATGGACAATCAACCGGTTTTATCTCTTTCTCTTTAACATATACTCACACGAACGCACGCACGCTCTCACTCTCTCTCACTCTCTCTTAAACCTAAAGACATATCCAGCGCATGAATTAACAATATGGGTAGGTGCAACGACAAACAAGTTTACAGTGCTAACATACATTATCGGCTTTCAATCATGCTCTATCGTTCCACGGCACAAACTCTCTCTCTCTCTCTCTCTCTCTCTCTCTCTCTCTCTCTCTCTCTCTCTCTCTCTCTCTCTCTCTCTCTCTCTCTCTCTCTCTCTCTCTAACATACAAACATTTCCAAAATCAACAATTTGAATAGGTACAACAACAACACAAGTGTACTACACCAGCATACATTATTTGCAATCAAACCTGCTCTAACATTCCACGACACAAACTATGTATAACGTAACACATCGCCGTCTCGTTCACCTGTTCCACATTGGGTAACTAGTCCAAAAAACTTTTCCTTTTTTGAAAAACACGATATAAGAATCTGGCCACATGCACCACTGAATCCCCTTTATCTACAGACATAACACGTATAATACTGTTCGCATCTTCACTCTGGGTTTTTTCTCTTAATATTTTGACATCAAGTCTATAATCACAATATCCTTTGCATACAAACAATACATGTTTCTCGTCTTCCACGTCCTCTCTGCATACAGGGCAAATCAAAAGGCCCGGTACAACGTCAGTTCGATAGCGGCATTTGTGAGTGTTTATGGGTGAAATACCAAATCGAAATTGTATGTATGCATCTCGAAAACAGCGGAGCTGAATATGATCTATATACACTTCAGCGCGAATTTCTTGTTTAAAAAGCGAATAAAATTCAAATTGCTCCGAGTTCATGATGCTGTCGTGCCAGTCTTGCTGGAAGCAATCAAACAATCGTTGTCTGAATACTGCTATAAATCGATTCAAATCGCCTACACCTTGTTGCAGCCAGACATCTCCAAAGCCGTACATGCATAACATTTCTTTCAAATAATGAGACCATGTTTTCTTGCCATAACCCTGTAAATGTTTCATCGAGAGAGAGAGAGAGAGAGAGAGAGAGAGAGAGAGAGAGAGAGAGAGAGAGAGAGAGAGAGAGAGAGAGAGAGAGAGAGAGAGAGAGAGAGAGAGAGAGAGAGAGAGAGAGTAGTTTACTCTGAATCGCCATACACACACACACACACACACACACACACACACACACACACACACACACACACACACACACACACACACATACACCACGACCCTCGTCTCGATTCCCCCTCTATGTTAAAACATTTAGTCAAAACTTGACTAAATGTAAAAAGCAATTGAACTTGTGCATACTGTTAATGATAGAACTTCATCTGTTTATGAACCATGTGTGTGTGTGTGTGTGTTGTTCTTCGGAGTCTTTGTCAGTGATATTTGAAATGACTGAAGAGCAAAAACAGACTCAAGGGAAATAACTGTGTAAAAGTACATATCGTCATACATACAGGATACATCCCCTTCTCTGTTTTGACATGTGTCTGTCTCGCCTTTCATCCATTTCTTGCTTGTCGCAGAATCTGTCAAATAAACAAAAGGATAACAGAGTTAGTGTAATGTCCAGGGAAACAATTTCTCCAAAATTCAAGGTAGAAAATCATGTTAAAAGCATACTATTGATTTGATCGTTTAGGTGAATTGAAGCTTCTTGTGAATTTGAGGAATCTTACGAATCATTTCATTTCATTTTCATTACTTTATTGTCCCATCGCTGGGAAATTCGGGTCCCTTCCTCCCAGTGGAAAGCTAGCAGCAACGGAGTCGCGCTACCCAGGTGTCTGCGTGTTTAGGTGTATTCAACCACCTGCTCTTATGGCAGAATGATCAAGGTCTTTTACGTGCCATTGTGATGACACGGGGGTGGGACATGGCTTCCGTCTCTGGGTCTGCACATAAAGTTGACCCGTGTCCGTCCCGGCCCGAATTCGAACCTGCGACCTTTCGATCACAAGTCCAGTGCTCTAACAACTGAGCTACCGGGCTCCGGGCCTACCGGTATCCACCGTACTTCAATATTAGACGCACACGACACGATTAGCTCCAAAACGCAACCATCAGTCTGGTAATTAATGTAATCTAAGTGTGTGAATGAGCTTTAGAGCGCCGCCTCTCTTTGGTGCATCCTTGTTACACAATCAAATACATAAACAAGGGAGGTAACTAAGGGGAGGTAGTATACAACCCAACCCTCAAAGGGGTGATCTTTCCCTTTTTACATTTAGTCAATTTTTTTTTAAAAATTTTTAAGGTTCTTATTGTCCGTCAGGTCTTAATTGCCTATATTGGACATGAATTGGTTTATACGATTCGAGTTTTTACGCCCTCACGGCTTTTGATGTATGCGTGTTTAGGTGGTATCAGCCATCTGCACTTATGGTAGAATGACCAAGATCTTTAACGTGCCATTGTGGTGACACGGGGGTGGGAGATGGATACCGTCTCTGGGTCTGCACATAAAGTTGACCCGTGTCCGTCCCGGCCCGGATTCGAACCAGCGACCTTTCGATCACAAGTCCAGTGCTCTACCACCTGAGCTACCCGGGCCCCCTTTAGTCAAGTTTTGACTAAATGTTTTAACATAGAGGGGGAATCGAGACGAGGGTCGTGGTGTATGTGTGTGTGTGTGTGTGTGTGTGTGTAGAGCGATTCAGAGAAAACGACTTGACTGATCTTCATGAAATTTAACATGAGAGTTTGTGGGTATAACATCCCAACATTTTGTTTTCTTTTTTTCGATAAGTGTCTTTGGTGACGTCATATCCGGCTTTTTGTGAAAGTCAAGGCAGCACTGTCACGCCCTCATTTGTCAACCAAATTGGTTGAGATCATGGTCAAGTAATCCCGGACTATGGTATTGCATTTCAGATTGGAGGCTTAAAAACTAGTTTATTAGTTTGCTCATTAAAGTTGTCATTAAAATCAAGTTTTCACTAACAGATTTCTTCTTCTTCTTCGGCGTTCCTAAACTAACAGATTTAAAAATGATTGCATCGTATGTTTCAATTTCTCCTGAATTCAAAAATATATACATATGCCATGTTTACTCTAAAACTGAGCTCAGAATGACAGAAAATAGGTTAAGTAGGCCTAAGTACTGTACTGCGTTTGCACGCTACCCGGAGACGTGCGTAACCCGTCTAGGTCTTTGGCTGTGGTTAGCCGAGACTATCTTCAATATAGTCTCGGCGATGACTGTTTGTTGGTGTTAATCTGTTACTTTGATGCCGACAGCTTGACTAAATGTTTTTATATCGCTTCACGCGACTTGTTTATGATATTTTTTGAAATAATGTCTTGAGCAAAGTCAAAGCAGTAATCCTGCGCGGTACCTAGCATCATTCGTAACGCAGAACCTTGTGTAACTTTGGAAGCGATTTGATGGCCTTTTATCTTGGATAGTATTCCTTTCAGGCAAACAGGATTAGTGTGAAAGGCAGACAAAAACAAGTTCAGTAAGATGTCTAAACGGAAGTTCAAACAAGATGCGGCTACAGTCTTAATTTCACACTAAATAACTACCATCTAATCCTCAAACAGACGTCCGTTCTCACACGCACTCTCTTTCATTCACTTTTTTCAACTCTAACATTGACAACCCTTTTGAAAAGGCAACTCTCGTTTTCCATGTGGGATGTTGAAGCTATTACCAGAGTTCCGGTGCCAGGTATCAGCTGCTGCCACTCAGTGTGCCTGCTACAGAGCTAACTCAAAAGCAGCCGTCACACGAAACAATTTGATTTTTAGAAAAGTGAGAGCGATGTCTGAACATTGGCAGAGGGCAGTGAAACATGCTTCACACAAAAATTAAAGCGTCTGCTCGCTGCTCGCGTGCAATGAATTTAAGTCGTGTGACCGGTTCGTATTTAAAACAACGGTACGATTGAATCGCAATCGTGTGACGGCCCTTTTAGTCCACCAATCTGTAGACAGAACAAAACAATTTTTTTTAAAGAAAAGTGGTGGAGACTCTCTCTACAATCCTAGCTAACAAAACACACACACACACACACACACACACACACACACACACACACACACACACACACACACACACACACACACACACACACACAAACACACACACTAAGAAAAGTTAATTAAACAAAACGTATCTATAGATTAGTGTACTTCTATTCTCTCGCGTACTCTTTCTCATTCATGTCTTGAACGGGTGGACGTGGAGATGTTGATGACAGAACTGTTGACATAGAACGAAAACGGCGATACAAATGACAAGTGAATACGTGTGAAGGTAACGCCACGACTACCAGCAGTAATAACAGACCCTGGAGAATGTGAACTTCCTGCGAGTGCGAGATCATTATTTTGTCAAGCGCACAAGCGCGGTCTCGGTGAAGGGTTGAAGGAAACAAGGGAAGCAACACTGTACCGAAATTGCAAACTGGTAGTTGGTTATTCTTTTTTCGGTGCTGTCCCTTGCAATTCAGCGCAACTCCCATGGCCCATGATCCACGGTCGTCGTTTGTTTGTTTGTTTGTTTGTTTGTTTGCTTAACGCCCAGCCGACCACGAAGGGCCATATCAGGGCGGTGCTGCTTTGACATATAACGTGCGCCACACACAAGACAGAAGTCGCAGCACAGGCTTCATGTCTCACCCAGTCACATTATTCTGACACCGGACCAACCGCAGTCCTAGCACTAACCCCATAATGCCAGACGCCAGGCGGAGCAGCCACTAGATTGCCAATTTTAAAGTCTTAGGTATGACCAGGCCGGGGTTCGAACCCACGACCTCCCGATCACGGGGCGGACGCCTTACCACTAGGCCAACCGTGCCGGTCACGGTCGTCTGAAACTGTTAGTTGGTGGGAGGTTGACAGAGAAGGTAATCTTTTTCTTTTCTTTTTCAGAACGATCATTGGAAAGACAAAAATTCAAACACCGCGGGTCGCGCGTTGTGGGTTAAGGGTTGAGATTTGTCCGATCTCTCGATCAGGTCAACTTATGTGCAGAGGTGCTAGTGCCTTTTATCTCTCTTCGTGTACACGCAAGCACAAGACCAAGTGCGCACGGAAAAGATCCTGTAATCCATACGATTAAAGCATCCCCTAGGCTTAAAACTAAGAGGAATGTTTTATGGCTATCAAGTTCTGATTTCGTAATCCAGCCGCTTCTGAACAGAAAAATAGGCTAACATAGTATTGTACGTGACTGGACCTGAAATGGAAAGGTATACATTCAGAGGCCTGTGTTCTCTTGGTGAAATTCTAAACAAATAGATTGCCTTCGTTGCAAAATCAAGAATCAAAAACCAAGAAAGGTAAGCGTTCATCTTTTTATTGACGGGCGCAATGTTCTAGTGTAAGGGATGCCGACCTCCCATGCGGAAGGTCGCGGGTTTAAATCCCGGCCGCGCCGTCTGATGGGTAATTAAGGGTTGAGATTGTTTCCGATCTCTAAAGTCAATTTATGTACATATGTGCTGGTGCCTTTTGTCTCTCTTCGTGTACACCCAAGCGCAAGACCAAGTGCGAACGGAAAAGATCCTGTAACCCATGTCAGAGTTTGGTGGGTTATAGAAACACTTAAATACCAAGAATGCAATCATCGGGCTGCATTAAAATGGCGGGGTAAAAACGGTCATACGCGTAAACACTCACTCGAGCAAAACAAAAACCACGTGTGTACCTGGGAGTTTCAGCTTATGAACAAAGAAGACCTTGGAGAAGGAGATCTTATAATCATCACTATGTGTTGTGTAACGTGTTCGTCCGCTTCAGCAGTCGACAGACCGAGGTTAGAGTAAATAGAAGTGGTGTGGGGGATGTGTACTTGCACATGAATGTCTTTGACTCGCTTGTACACAGAGCGGTTATGCTCAAAGGGTAAATTATGTTTGCTCTTACCAGCCCGTGTGTATGTGCGTGTGTGCGTTGGGGGTGGGGTGGGTGCGCGTGTGTGTGTGTGTGTGTGTGTGTTCGTGTGTGTGTGTGTGGATGTGTCTGTGTGTCTGTGTGTCTGTTTGTGTGTGTGTGTGTGTGTGTGTGTATGTGTGTGTTCGTGTGTGTGTGTGTGTGTGTGGATGTGTCTGTATGTCTGTTTATGTGTGTGTGTGTGTGTGTGTGTGTGTGTGTGTGTGTGTGTGTGTGTGTGTGTGTGTCGCGTCTGTCATGTCACGGCTTTCCGCCTGTCTTTCTATGTCTGTCTCTGTCTATGTGTGTGTGTGTGACAGTGTGTGTGTGTGTGTCTCTCTCTCTCTCTCTCTCTCTCTCTCTCTCTCTCTCTCTCTCTCTCTCCCGCTTTCTCTCTCTGGCTCATCTGACTCTTGGCACACAGGTCAAAGCAGAGGTTAACTTGAGTGCACGTGTACCTGTTGGGCGCAAAGTAAGAATCCGGGGCAGAGTTGGAATAATCGGGATTTACCGAAACGGTAACCTCATTTGATTTCCAACTAAGCGCCGCATTTCCGGAAACGAGCTGCCTCGTTCTAGAAATGGCAACCCTTCGACTGGCACAAACAAGTATACCCTTTTCACAGGTCATAAGTCTTGAATTGGGGGTGTGGGGGTACACTGTGTAACAATTCTCTCAGTGACACTCAGCGCTTGCAGCTGTCTCGATTTATTTTGAACACAATGATTTTTTTTTCTCAGAGTAGAGTGTTAGTTTGTTACAACAGGCTGAAATCATCTTTAATTTGAATCATAATATTCTTGTTAATTCTTGGACTGGGTGGCCGAGTGGTAACGCACTTGCGCTCGGAATCGAGAGGTTGCGTGTTCGACCCTGGGTCGGGCCGCTATTTTCTCCCCCCTTTCCTAACCTAGATGGTGGGTTCAAGTGCTAGTCTTTCGGATGAGACGAAAAACCGAGGTCCCTTCGTGTACACTACATTGGGGTGTGCACGTTAAAGATCCCACGATTGACAAAAGGGTCTTTCCTGGCAAAATTGTATAGGCATAGATAAAAATGTCCATCAAATACCCGTGTGACTTGGAATAAAGGCCGCGAAAGGTGAACATTCGCCTAACAGGCTTGAGGTTTGCTGGTCGATGTGAATGCGTGATATATTGTGTAAAAAATTCCATCTCACACGGCATAAAGCGCTTTGAACTTCGGATAAGGCGCTATATAAATAAAGAGAATAATAATAAATAATAAAAAAATAAACATTTTGCAACAATCAATCACGTCAATATAGCGCACAGACTTGCACTGTGACATTACGTTTCAAGAGCCTAGACTGATTACCATGCAGTGACAAGAGCCTACTCAATAATGGGACGTAATGCTGTCCGTCTGCAGCCCAGAGAGACTGTGAGTTTAATATATAATCAGTTAAGACTGAGTAAAAAAATATTACAATCGATAGTATACCAGTGAAACTGAAGTTATATCGGAACACTCTTGTTGTGTTTTTGTTGTTGTAAAATGTAAGATCTGAAACGTTAAAAATTACGTAAAATTGGTGCGTTTTGGTCGAGCGGGATGGGTCGTTGAACTGTGTTGTTACAACCCGCCGAAGTTATCAAAAGTGTTTTTGCTTTTAGTAATTCGGTTGGTTTGGTGCGTTATACAATGCATCTGCTTTTTCAAGACTAAGCATTGATCACATAGGCCATCATGACTTGTATCATTTTACATCGCATTCTAAGAAAGAGCAGAATTCTCACTATGCGCGCGATACATTTCTAGAATCGCGTAGCGCAAAGTTGGAATTCCTACAATGGCAGCCATTGTTGGAATTCCAACAAAGCGCAGGTCATTTCCGGAAAAGCGCCAATGACGAGATGGGTCGCAACATACATAGGAGGGGGGTGATTTCAGTCTTGAATTAGCTGAGGGCGGAAGCAAATCGCTCACCTTCCACATCCAAAACGTAGTGATATTGACACGCCAGATTAGTGCGGTAGCGTATTGTGCTAAGCAGGAAAGCGCGCTTTTCTGCCGGTATTCTTGTTAACTTCGCAATTTCCGGGAAACATCCACTTTCACTTTGAGACTGTTCTGTTTACATTCGACACCATCAAAACCACTTTGCAATACTGAAATAATTTTTTCTGTGTTCGAAAGCTACAGCCAATCGTTATTATGTCCCCTTAGATACAGTTTTATAACATTATTGGCACATGTAAACAATAGGAATTAATTAATGAACGCTACGAAAAGGGCAGCCTTTAACCTCCCTGTTGTCACTCAGCATTTTTTTTAATTCTCATCCACACTTTCAGCACTTCCCCCACCCGCCCTCCCTCAGCCTTCAATCCACTATTTAACATGGTAAGTCAAGCTTTTCAAACCAAATTAATAATTGCTTTGATGTTTTGCTGATGTTCAGTTTATTATTTAATAAAGATCTCATGGTTCAAAATTTCATGTTTTTTCAAAAACGTGCGTGTGTTCCATTTCAAACTAACCTCACTGATGTGAACTCCATTATTACTGTCACATCTGTTTTACAAATTACACCCATAATCCAAACCAACGCGCAAACACACACACACACCACAACTACACACATATGTACTCGTTACCATTAGCCAACGCTCGTCACAACACTGTCAGTCTCAAGTCTAAATAATAATAGTATAAATCATAACTAATTTTCTTCACACCATCATAGACATAATGTTGCTTCACATGTTCTTTGTACAATCGTTGGTTTTCACAATAGATATTGCATTACTGTAATTGTCTTCTTTTTCTTTAACAATATCTTTCCAAAAACAAAACTCAAAGACCACACAAGCTATTGCAACCTACTCCTATCTCTGGTCTCTCTTCCTGGGTACAATGGTACCTAAGACTTACATTCAAATGCTTACATTTCCATGCTACCCACATTGTGAAAATACCACTAATTATTCAAAACAAATGTTAACTACTACCTAACTTCATTTCAGACCCACACCCATTATTATACACACATTTCACATTTAAACCATTAGTCGGCCCCCTGTCGATATTTATCGACTAAGTTCCTTGTAACCTAAACTATGAAAAGCACGAGAAACACCGCGATCAAGTCTTTTCTACATAAAACAGGCGCTTGTGACACTCTCTCCTCCTCTCTCTGTCTCTCTCCCTCTCCCTCTCTGGGTGTTGCAGTGGGGATTTGTGGAGGGCATGATTTCACACAGGCTAAAACATGTACTGTGGCGGAGGGGGAGGGGGGGGGGGGGGCAACGGTGTTGGTGTAGCGGATACGGCTTGCACTTCGAAAAATAGGAATGATTGTAAACTTCGTCATCGCAACGGTGTCACACATTTCTTTTTTTCCACAGCCCGCTACACGCTGCGTTAAAAAAAAACAAGTCGCGTAAGGCGAAAATACAATATTTAGTCAAGTAGCTGTCGAACTCACAGAATGAAACTGAACGCAATGCCATTTTTCAGCAAGACCGTATACTCGTAGCATCGTCAGTCCACCGCTCATGGCAAAGGCAGTGAAATTGACAAGAAGAGCGGGGTAGTAGTTGCGCTAAGAAGGATAGCACGCTTTTCTGTACCTCTCTTTGTTTTAACTTAACGCTAACATTAAAAAGGAAACACGTAACCGGCGTTTCAATAGACAGAAAAGCACGTTTGCCAAACAAGACGAAAACCAAGAACATAAACTTGTTGTTAATCTGTCTACTGTGGAATTGACAAAAGCTCAAACACAGGCACTTGCTTTTGGACCAAAGTTTTGTCCCACACCAAACACCATTGGCATACACAAAACTAGAGAGTGACATTGGTGAAGGCTGTCGTAAAGTCAGACTAAAGGAACTTTGTTTATGATTCTGAGAGAGACGAGGAGGTCAAAAAGACACCAAAATTCTATAAACCTACAAGATATGAACCACCGACTGGTAGAGACATCACACTCGAAACGTAGTGCCAAAGTGTGCAATGTAAACTTCAGAACTACAAAGATTCTAAACCTAACCCAACAAAGGACAACATGACCAAAGACCAGAGAACAGCATTGAAAGAACTCAAACAAAAGGTCAAAAAGAGAGAAATAAGAATAAGCAAAGCAGACAAAGGAGGAGCAGTAGTAGTGCAGAGCTGCGAAAAATACATCCAAGAAGCTAAAACACAGTTGAACAACCCTCTCCATTACACTAAACTAACCAAGGACACTACCTCTCACATTGTTCAAACTTCTAATGCTATTGTTGCAGACCTCTATGATAAGGGGGACACTGATAAAACGACAAAAGACTGGGCAGTAACCGATGAAAACAATGTGCAATGTCACCGCTTCCATACTTTACCCAAAATTCATAAGTCCCTTACGAACACTCCGGGTAGGCCTATAGTTAGCGGTGTGAATGGACCAACAGAAAAACTGTCAAAGTTGGTTGACCACTGGTTGCAAGACTGAGTAAAAAGCGTTCCTAGCTACATCCAGGACACCACAGACATGCTGAACACTATAGACCAGTGGAATAACCAGCACGGATCATTTCCGGAAAACACTAAACTAGTCACGGTTGATGTTGTTGGATTGTATACTAACATTCCCCACTCGGACATGAAGACAGCTATCAAGGAAGAGCTAGATTCCAGACCACAAGGTGATCGGCCACCAACAGAGACCATTGTCAAAATTGCTGATCAAGTACTACCTAACACTGTCTTCACATTTGAGGAAGAAGTGTATCAACAGATTCACGGAACAGCGATGGGGACACCAATTGTACCATCTGTGGCCAACCTGTTCATTGCCGCACTGGAAAGAAAACTATTCCAACAAAGTCCAGTGCCTGTGAACTCTGAACTATGGAGAAGATACATTGATGACATGTTTATGCTCTGGACAGGAACAGATAATGATCTAGACTCATTCCTAAAACACATCAACTCCCTTCATCCTACCATCAAATTCACTCACCACTCATCGTTAGAAAGAGTCTCCTTTCTAGACATTTCAGTCAGTCTGTACTCTAAACCTACCGACAGCCATGCCTATCTGTGCCAGAAATCGTGTCACCCAGCTCACGTCAAATTTTGTTTGCCCCACTCACAATTTCTGAGACTCAGAAGACTCTGCTCAGAAGAGGAGCAATTTCAACAAAGGTGCGATTAGATTTTTTTGCCAGGGGGTACAGCAAAAAGACTGTTAACGATGGCAGGAGAAAAGCTACTGCTAAAGTCAGAAAGGAGACGCTTTCATATCGCAAAAAAACTCCCACAAACAGAGTCCCTTTCGTCATCAATCATAACCCACTCAACCCTCCCCTCGGCCAGTGGTTGCATGGTTTACAGGAAAGCTTGATCAGCGAGAGTGAACACATGAAAAACGTTTTGCCTGAAACGCCCATCTGTGGGGAGAGAAACTGTAAGAGCATACGCAATATCACGCCGGTACCTCCGAAAAAAGCCGGGGCCCCTTGCTGCGCACCGGGGCCGAGCCACGAGAGGCGAGTTTCTGCACTAGTTTTCAAGTTTCAAGTTTCAAGTTTTATTTATTCCAATAAAACCCCGTGAGGGTACATGGAAAATTAAAAAACACAATAAAAACACATTTCATTCAACACCAAATAAAAGGAACTAAAACAAAAAGAAATCAGACTATGTACAGAAAAGGGAGTTGAGGGGTGAGGGAGAGCAAAAACAATACAAGAAACAATTCAACAATAATAATAATAAATAATAATAATAATAATAATAATAATAATAATAATAATAATAATAATTGTCAGTAAGTACTGGTGTCACATGACTGATGTGAACCAGTTGATTGGCTAATGGCGATGCGCTAAATCTGTTAGCGCACTCTTGGAGTGCGCTAACTTTTTCACAGAGCGTATTCTTACACCCTTTGCCAAAGCGAGACTGTACTCTCATCCTCAGAATTAATTAATGACATGTAGCTTATATTCTCCACAATACCAATGATTATGACCATAAATTTCCTGCTTTTTAATTAAAAGCAGAAATGGTTTTTTTCTGACAGATTGCATGCGCCTGTGCCGCCTACAGTTGCCACTAATCTAAAAATAGAACCTGCTGTGTCTAATTTTTCAGTTTCGACTTGCGAAGATTCCTCTCATAATTATGCCATGTTAGTGGCATGTAGCTTATTATCCACATTACCAAATGATGAGTTAGTATACAAATCCCAGCAGCTAACAGAAAACACAAGTGTTATTTCGATAACGTAGACTAGCAGCTAGATCAGCACCGGCCGGCGTAGCAGACTACACTGATATACGACTGCCACTGTTCAGTAAATGAATGGTTTCCGAATTATTATTTCAAGGCAAGAAGAATCGGAATCGAAAACGTGTAGGGTTTAGAACGTTCTTACCATATATGTCATATATAAGACCAGCCTGCCTCGTGCTTGCAGACTCAGTGCAACGAGACGAGCAATTTTTGTTTTTGAAATGAGACTCAGTGCAGTGCGTAGCACTAGCAGACGACATAAATCCCGTTCAGCAAATTAACATGTTGGGCAAATGTGAACGATAAAACGATGGGTATATAATACGTGTAGGGTTCAGAGCATTCTTACCGTTCATATTTAGTACCAGACTCCCCGGTGAGTGAAAATACCACACGAGAATCATTTATTTTGAAAATGTGCTTTCCGTCGACCTTGGCAAGGGGCAAAACTCTGCACAGTCAAGTCTGTCGAAGCTCGATGAAGGTTTCGAATCGCAAATAATTAAGAGCATAGTCTTTTCTCCGAGTTAAAATGAGGTCTCTATGAAAGATCATCACTTTTTAGCTTAACGCTACACTGGAATTTACCAACAGAAATTAAAACAAGAGTTTGCGTGTGACGAACGCACGACACACTTCAGACAGCCCACAGAAAAGTAGATCCTACTGTATACGACCTGACCACACAGTTACGCCTATCCAAATGCGCGTAGCAAAGTGTGCGTTTTGAATCTGCTTTTTTCTCTGGCGGTACTGACAATATCGTTATTGAAACAATCCCAGTGCACTAAGGGATTTATAGAGCAAATCTCGAAAATAATTATTGAACTCAGCGCTATGCGCTTCGTTCAATAATGAATTTTCTCGATTTGCTCTATAAATCCCTTAGTGCACTGGGATGTCTCAATAACTTAAATAATAATAATAATAATAATAATAATAATAATGATAAATCTTCTCTGTTTTCTCCAAAGTGACATATCATCACGTAACTGGCGTTTGTACCGACACACTCACTCACTCACGCCTGCCTGCCCAGACGCACGCATTCACGCATGCACGCACAGAAAAGCGTGCTATGCAGCACAGCGCAACCACTACCGCGCTAAACAGGCTCGTTAATTTCACTGCCTTTTGCACGAGCGGCGGACTGCGGTCATTGTGAAAAAATGCAGTGCGTTCGGTTTTCATTCTGTGAGTAACACAGCTTCACTAAATGTTCAGGCGCGATCGCGGCAGACTCCCTTATTTTTAAGGGAGGGAGAACTTGAGCTCCTGTCAGTCACTCCATTACACGCGTTCGGAATGCACGATATGCGTGTGCTCGATACGGTTAATTAAACACTTCCCTCGGCCTATGGAAACTTGACTCTGAGAGCCGAAGGCCCAGATCCTTTGCCCAGTCCATAAAACAAGAGGCACATACAATACGCGCACTTGACTTGACTTGGCACAGAGATATTCTATATCTCTGTGGGTAGAAGAAACGAAATAGGTGAACAAGAATAATCAGATATGTAATAGTTTTACTGCATTATAACAAACATTTAGTGTTAATGCTGCTACATTTAAATTAAAGCCATGGTTTTTTTTAAGGTGTGACGTCATTTTCTGTTTTTGTTTTTGTTTTTCTATCCGGGGTTGTAAGAATTTACATGACAAATACAGAAATGTGATCATGCAGGCGAGTTGCAATGATACAGGCAACACAGATTCCAGGCAGTTCGAGTTCATCATTGTCTGCTGTTGGTCTTTGAGCAGTCGCTGTTATTCAGAATAGTCCGGCGCCTGTGGGTGGACATGAATTGCGAAAGCTGTTCCGAGAAGGGTTTAAAAATATTTATCAATTTTAAAAGGAATATAAAAAGGAAAAACATCAATCTATATACAAGTAAAGGCTGTAGTTATCTGTCTGTCGTGAAAAAGGTCAATGTATTCAATGTTTTTCTTACACACTGGATGTAAATCTTTCTTTCTTTATTTGGTGTTTAACGTCGTTTTCAACCGCTCACCTCCCACGTGCAAAACGCAGTGATATGCACACGCCAGAATAGCGCGGTAGTGTATTGTGCTAAGCAGGAAAGCGCGCTTTTCTGTATTCTTGTTAACTTTCTGAGCTTGTTTTGAATACAACCTATCATATCTATATGTTTTTGGAATCAGGAAACGATAAAGAATAAGATGAAATCATTTTTGGATCGATTTCTTAAATTTTAATCGTAAGACTAATTAATCTATTTTCGTTAATTGTGATCACATTTTAAGAGTAAACATGACATATGTATTATATTTTTAGATTCAGAATGTCATGAAGAATACGATGCAATCAATTTTAAATCTGTTTGCGAAAAATCGATTTTAATGACAACTTTAATGAGCAAACTCATTAATTAATTTGTAAGCCTCCAAGCTGAAATGCAATACCAAAGTCCGGGCGTCGTCGAAGATTACTTGACCAAACTTTCAACCAATTTGGTTTAAAAATGAGAGCGTGACAGTGCCGCCTCAACTTTTACGAAAAGCCGGATATGACGAGGAGCGGTTTAGTAGTTGCGCTGAGAAGGATAGCACGCTTTTCTGTACCTCTCTTCGTTTTAACTTTCTGAGCGTGTTTTTAATCCAAACATATCATATCTATATGTTTTTGGAATCAGGAACCGACAGGGAATAAGATGAAAGTGTTTTTAAATTGATTTCGGAAATTTAATTTTGATAATAATTTTTATATTTTTAATTTTCAGAGCTTGTTTTTAATCCAAATATAACATATTTATATGTTTTGGGAATCAGACAATGATGGAGAATAAGATAAACGTAAATTTGGATCGTTTTATAATAAAAAAAAATTTATTTTACAATTTTCAGATTTTTAATGACCAAAGTCATTAATTAATTTTTAAGCCACCAAGCTGAAATGCAATACCGAAGTCCGGGCTTCGTCGAAGATTACTTGACCAAAATTTCAACCAATTTGGTTTAAAAATGAGAGCGTGACAGTGCCGCCTCAACTTTCACGAAAAGCCGGATATGACGTCATCAAAGACATTTATCAAAAAAATGAAAAATATGTCTGGGGATATCATACTCAGGAACTCTCATGTCAAATTTCATAAAGATCGGTCCAGTAGTTTAGTCTGAATCGCTCTACACACACACAGACACACACAGACACACACACACACACCACGACCCTCGTCTCGATTCCCCCCTCTACGTTAAAACATAGTTAAATAGTAATGTTATTGTGCCTGCATAATATTATTTATATATACCGCTTTTGTGCGGTCTCCCGTTTTTAGTCACACTCACATTGATCATCTCACGATATTTTGTGTGGGAACATCTTTTCTTCCACTTTCGCCTGTCAAGCTGTAACTGTGATAATAGAAAGAGCAAAACTAGTACAGTGGTACCTGTGATGAAAGGACACCCTTGGGACCAGCCAGAAGTGTACTTACATTGCAGGTGGCCTGTCATGACAGGTATATTTTGGTAGCGATAATAGACAAATGGACAACAGAAAGTGTCCTTTTAAGGGAGGTGTCCTCTCATCAGAGGGGCCACACATTGCAGGTACCCCTGTGCATGTAGCAGCAACGGTAACTCCACACACACTATTTTGTTCAGACAAACTGCAGCGATCTCGAGCGAGAAGGCCCTGCCGGTGCGCGCGCTTTCCCTTGTTCAGTCACACTTATATCACATTGACAGCTTTGCCACTGGTTTTTTTTTTCTGGAAGGAATCTCATTTCATTTGTTGTGTGTGCGTTCAAATCGTGTCAGTGGTGTGTCCAGAGAAGTTGCTTCTTCTTCTGAGTGGGCTACCTTTCACTTCAGACAATTATGTTGTGCTTGAACAAGTAAGTGTTTTCAGTATTCTCAATACTTGCTTTCATTCCTCTCCGTATATAGCTGCTTTCAGCAAGCTGTCAGGCTGTAGTGGCCTTGTCATGAAGCAATAATCCACACCCTTGCACACTGTATTAAACTACATTTCCAGAAACGATGTGTACAAGAAGCCCATAGGTATCATTTTGTGTGCAGTGTTGATTCTTATGTCTCTACCTGTCGGTGGTTCATATCCTGTAGGTTTATAGAATTTTGGTGTCTTTTTGACATCCTCGACGCATTTCAGACTCAGGGCAAGCAGGCAGGGAGCGAGGGTCAAGGGGTGGCTGTGTTCAGTGGTGGGGGCTGGGTAGCAGCCTCTGGTAGCAGCTGTCGTGTTCTCGTCGTGTTGGACGGTCACATGCATATAAACAAACTGGTAGACTATAAATGAAGCAGCCACAGGCATGGAGGGTTAGCGTGTTATTTATTCCGCCATGATTCTCCCAGCATCCCCAGCAACCTTTTTTACGTCACGGTTCTTGCATATTGACAATAGAACACGGTTTTCAATGACGTCATAACATTACATCCCCCTTACTTTACGCTTATTTTTTCTTTTAGAAAACAAAGCAAATTAGCTCTTCAATGTAACTATGAGTATGACTTTCATAGATGAAAACTTCAAGAAAAGAAAACATTCCTGTGCTTCTTTCACACTAGTTAAACATAACCAAAAGTCACAGATCAAGAATGTTAGGCCGCTTGACCACGCGACCGCTTCTTGTGGTCACAGGCCGTTCATTGGGCAATCCCTCAGACGGAGAATCTGTCTCCCTTTGTTCTGAGGACGGATCAGGAAAACCACCGTCCTCCCCGCGATGTCCTGGGCGTCCGGCATCAGGAGCCGAGGAATGGTTGTTGACGCTTTGTCTGGTGACTGCTTTGGGGTTGGTGCATCACTCAGACGTCTGTTGAGGTGTCGGCGATTTCTTCTCTGGATGCCCGTCTTTGTCTGTAGTTCGTATGACCTCGGAGCAACTGGTCGCAAGATGACTGCTTCTTTCTCCGTAGGTGTTTTCAGCCACACACGTTCTCCTGGCTTGAGGGTAGGAAGGGGTTGAGCTCGGTGTCGCTTGTCGTGGTTTTTCTTCTGTGCCTCTTTCTGCTGGACATCGGCTGACCGCATGTCGTGGAACTTTGGCCAGTCTGGAATAAGCAGATTGGGAACGGCAGGTACCTTGGTTCTCAAACGACGTCCCATAAGTCTTTCCGCTGGACTGAAACCGCACTGCAGAGGCGTCGCTCTGTAGTTTAACATGGCCACGTACGGATCTTCAGCTTTCAGGAGCAGCTGCTTGAGGGTCTCCACTGCTCGTTCAGCTTCTCCGTTGGCTTGCGGATACCGTGGACTACTGGTTTCATGGATGAAGCCATATTCTTCAGCAAACCTTGAGAACTTGTCAGCGTCAAACTGAGGGCCATTGTCCGTCATCATGACTTCCGGGATTCCATGCCTGGACATGATGCTCTTCAGGTGTTGGATGACAGTTTCACTGGTGGTCGAACGTAGTAGTGCCATTTCTATGTACCTCGAGAAATAGTCCACAACCACAAGGTAGTCGTTTCCACGCCAGTCCATCAAGTCGACACCCACTTTCTGCCATGGATAATCTGGCACTGGTGTAGGTTGCAATGGTTCTGGTGGTGGTTTGCGCTCCTTCACGCAAGTTGCACATTCTTCTATCATGACTTTTATGTCTGTGGAAAGTCCTGGCCACCACACTGAAGATCTTGCCAGCGCTCTGCACTTTACGATGCCCTGGTGACCTCTGTGGATTTTGCTGAGAATGTCCTGCCTCATCACTTCTGGAATGACAAGACGGTCCCTGAACAACAACAGTCCTTGTTGTACCGTCAGGTCGTCTCTCACTGTGTGAAAAGGCTTAAGGTCTGGTTCAACCTTGTTAACATCAGGCCATCCTTTGTTGCAGTAGTCTTTCACTTTGCAGCAAATTATATCTTTCTGCTGTTTGGCCCTGATTTCATCCATGCGCTGCTTTGACGCTGGAAATCCTTCCACCACTGACTTGACGTATGCTGCAACATCACTGTCAAGCTGTAAGTCTGACGTCTGTGGAGATCCGACTGGAGCACGCGATAAGGCGTCAGCAGTTGTCAGATCCTTACCAGTTGTGTAGATCACGTCATACCGGTACCGCATCAGCCTCATACGGAACCGTTGAATCCGTGGCGAAAGCTCGTCTAGCTGTTTTGACTTGAGGAGTGCCAGAAGCGGCCTGTGGTCTGTCTCTATGGTGAATGAGGGAAGACCAATCAAGAAGTCAGCGAACTTCTCGCAGGCCCACGTAGACGCTAATGCCTCCTTTTCCACCTGGGCATACCGCTGCTCGGTGGACGTCATAGATCTTGAAGCAAAGAATACGGGTTGCCATTCACCGTCTCTTTCCTGGAGAAGGACAGCTCCCAGCCCGTACGACGAAGCATCAGCTGACACTTTGGTAGGCAAGGATGTGCTGTAGTGAGCCAGCACTGGTGGTGAGGTCAGCTGTTCTTTCAGTCTTTGAAACGCTCTCTCCTGTGCGTCTCCCCATGTCCACTGAATTTCCTTTTTCAGCAAATCACGTAGAGGTCTGGTCTCTTCTGCCAGGTTAGGGGAGAACTTTCGGACGAAGTTCACCAGTCCCAAAACACGTCGTAGTTCAGGGACGCTCTTAGGTCGAGGCATGTTCCTGATAGCCTCCACCTTGTCCGGATCCATCTGCACACCATCCTTGGAGATCACGTGTCCGAGGAACTTGATGCTTGTTTGGCCGAAAGCACACTTGTCATTCAGTGTGACACCAGCATCTTGAAGCTTTTCAAGTACTTGCTTCAGACGTTGGTCATGCTCGACTTGGTTGCGTCCGTACACCAACACATCATCTATGTCGCATATGACCCCTGGAATGTCTGACAACAGCTGCGACATGATGCGATGAAAAACCTCGCTCCCTGACGAGATTCCGAAGGGTAGACGTTGAAAACAAAAACGTCCGATTGGTGTAATGAAAGTCGTCTACTCTTGTGAGCTTTTCTCCAGTGGAACTTGATAGAAACCGCTGTTGCAGTCCAGTTTAGTGAATACTGTTGCCTCCTCTAACTGTGCGAGGAGTTGATCTGTAGACGGAAGAGGATAGTTTTCTCTCTTGACACTCTCGTTCAGTCTGGTAAGGTATACACAGATCCTCACTGCATCATTATGTGCTTTCGGCACCACAACGATGGGGGCACACCAGTCAGTTGGAGTGTTGACTGGTCGAATCACTTCCTGATCTTGCAGTCGCCTAAGCTCCTCCTCTACCTTCTGTTGAAAAGGGAGTGGAACACGTCTCAGTGCTGTCACTGCATACGGCACTGCACTATCCTTCAGGCGAATCGTATATGTCTCTTTCATTTTCCCAAGTCCAGAGAACAGCCTGGGGAAAGTCTTCTGAATGCGTTCCTTGTCGCCTTCTTTCACCGTTTCCACACGCTTCACGAGTCCTAGCGCCTGAATTGCTGGTCTCCCTAACAGAGGTTCTTCTAGGTCTTCAACCACGTAGATGTCTTGAATGCTCATGGCGTTCTTGACTTTCATTTTTGACGTGAACTGTCCCAGCACTTTTACCTGGGCCAAAGAGTCTTTTCGAAGGCCTCTCAAGCGGGTATTTGTTTTTGGGTACCATCACTGCTGGCATCACTGTTACGTCTGCTCCAGTGTCCATCTTAAACTGAATGTTTGACTGCTCTAGCTGAACGTCCACATGCCAGGCGTCAGTTCCTGCATTTGACACTGCTCCCAGATATGCTTCATCTTTCACTTCCTTCACAGAAGCTTGGCTGATGGGCTTGCTGAAACAACAAACTGCATAATGTCCTTTCTTCAGGCATTTTCTGCATTCCGCTTTCGCGGCAGGACAGGACTCTCTGCCATGCTGATCTCGACCGCATCTGGTGCACTTTTGTGACCTTTCTCCGAGATTTCGGCTTGGACGCTTCCACTGTGTTTTCGGATGCTGTCCCTTTTGCATAGCATTCGGAACCCCCTTTAGGCGATCCACTGTTGTTTCCTTAGACATTTCATGGAGTTGTTGCTGGGATGACTCATAAGCTCTGCATATGTCTACTGCTTTTTTAAAAGTCAGTGTTGAATCTTCAAGAAGTTTCTCCCGCATGGTATCACTTTTGACACCAACGACAATTCTATCCCGTATCATACGGTCTTCCATGATGCCATAAATACAGTTCTTAGCAAGTTGTCTAAGGGCTGCCACATACGCATCGATCGACTCAGACGAATCCTGGCGTCGAATGTGAAATCTGTATGTTTCGAACGCTTCATGCGTGGCTCCCACACAAAAATCTTCCAGTTTCTTGATCACAACGCTTATGTCTTTCTTGTTCTCACCTTCAGAGAACCTCATGCTGTCGTACACCTCCATTGCATCTTCGCCAATGCAGGCAAGCAACACTGCACACCGGTATTCTCCTTCTTCTTTGTCCAGTCGAGAAGCAATCTCATAATTGTCCCATTGTCTTTTGAACTTCTTCCAGTTTTGGGATAAGTTGCCTTCCATAACCAGCTTTGAAGGTATTGGAACATTGGCTGTGTAATGTCTCCTCTCTGCCTGTAATGGTGGTTGGTTCGGCTGCTCTGCCATACTGGATCTCTGCTGAATCCGTACCACTGAACCACACCTTTCTTTATTTTTGGAGTGTGCGCTTCCTACTGCGACGCTACATCTAGTTTGCTGCTGTCGGAGTACGCGATTTTAGATCGAACAAAATGCTCTACGGCACGCGCGAACAAAACTTTCGACTTGCAATCTCGTACATAAAGTTTTTCACACTCACTGCTTCGCTACCAGCCACTTCTGACACCATGTCGTGTTCTCGTCGTGTTGGACGGTCACATGCATATAAACAAACTGGTAGACTATAAATGAAGCAGACACAGGCATGGAGGGTTAGCGTGCTATTTATTCCGCCATGATTCTCCCAGCATCCCCAGCAACCTTTTACGTCAGGGTTCTTGCATATTGACAATAGAACACGGTTTTCAACGACGTCATAACATTACAGCAGCCAGGGGGAGGAGGGTAGCAGCCAGCGGGAGGAGGGTGGAGGGTAGCAGCCAGCGGGAGGAGGGTAGCAGCCAGCGGGAGGAGGGTGGAGGGTACGGGTAGGCGGAATGGAAAGAGGTGAAAGACGAGGTGCGCGTGGTGGACATTTACTGCGCCATTTCATGAACTGTGTGTGTGGTTTGCGGTTCACACTATTGGGAGACAGTTGCTGTGCATTCGTCGAGACAGAACAGTGTTTTTAGGCAGGGAGCGTGTGTGTTGTGTGTATAAGTGTCATTAATGTCTTAATGTCAAGTGAATGAGTTCCAGTACTTGTACTTGTGCGTTCAAATCGTGTCCGTGGTGTGTCCGGAGAAGTTGCTTCTTTTTTGGCTGGGCTACCTTTGACTTCAGACAGAAACAATTATTGTGTGCTCGAACAAGTAAGTGTTGTTTTCACTATTCTTAATACTTGTACTTGCTTTCATTCCTTTCCGTAGCTGCTTTCAGCAAGCTGTTAGACTGTAGTGGTCTTGTCATTTGTTTTGATAAAGCCCTAATCCTCACCCTTATGGAACCACTATGTTACATTTCTAGAAACGCTGTGTGGAAGAAGCCCATAGCTCTCATTTTGTGAGCAGTGTTGATTCAGTGACTTAAAGAGAATGTATGTAATGTATGCCACGACGTAGACACGAAACACGGACTTCTAAAGTGAACTAGATACCTTGGATTAACTCGTCGATTCTTGAATGCTGAGAGTTAGGATTTGGATGGTTCTGAAGCTGCCAACAATTAAGTGACTGATGTAGAAGTATTTACTGTGGTTGTGTGTGTGTGTGTGTGTGTGTGTGTGTGTGTGTGTGTGTGTGTGTGTGTGTGTGTGTGTGTTCGTGTGTGAGTGTGTGTGTGTGTGTGTGTGTGTGTTTGTATGTGTGTGTTTGTGTGTCTGTGTGTATATATGTGTCTGTGTGTGTGTTTGTGTTGGTGTGTGCGTTTTGTGTGTGTGTGTGTGTGTGTGTGTGTGTGCTTATAAATAACAAAATGCAGAATTACACACGCATATTTTACGGGTCACGAACGGAAACTACCGGTCAAAGGGGGGGGGGGGGGAGGGTTTACGTGGTAGGTGGGCGAGAGAATGACCCGGGCAATGTAGGCCTAGTAGTTGTTGACGTCGATGTCGTTGTGTTAATAAGGAGATTGGGTGGACTGATGAGGGTGTGTGTGTGTGTGTGTGTGGGTGTGTGACATTGTCAATCTTATAGTTGGGTGTAGAATCCTTACCAACCCCCCCCCCCCCCTCCATCTCCGGTACCCACTGGGTAAAAGTTACTACCGGTAAAAGCTTTTCCAAACTAACCATTTCATTCCTTTTCCAACTCCCCTCCCCTAACCCTGCCTTCCTTGCTCCCCCCCCCCCTCCTCTCCCCCTCCGTCACAATACATGTGTTACTCTGTGTGAGATCATGCCCTCCACAAATCCCCACTGCAACCCTCAGTGAGGGAGAGGGAGAGGGAGAGAGAGAGAGGGAGAAAGAGAGAGAGGGAGAAAGAGAGAGAGGGAGAACGAGGGAGAGAGGGGGAGAGACCCCCTCCCCCCCTCCCCCCCAAAACTTACCAACTTACTCTCCTTCGCAACGCCTGCTCCCTTACATGAACTGTATGTGTGGTTTGCCGGCAGTGCGGTTCACACTATTCATCAGAAAACGACGACGAGGGAGACAGTTACAGGGCAGGGGTTTTAGGCAGGGAGCGTGTGTGTGAGTGTCATTGGTGTCTTAATGTCAAGTGAATGAGTTCCAGTACTTGTACTTGTGCGTTCAAATCGTGTCCGTGGTGTGTCCGGAGAAGTTGCTTCTTTTTCTGAGTGGCTACTACCTTGACTTCAGACAGAAACAATTATTGTGTGGTCGAACAAGTAAGTGTTTTCAGTATTCTCAATATTTGCTTTCATTCCTCTCCGTATATGGGTCATTCTCCAAAGCTGGGTCTCATACTGTGACATAGGTGTCAAAAATTAAATGCCCACCAGAAAGTTCAAATGAGATGTAAATAGAAAGATACAAATGTTCTTCACATGATGTTGTAAAAAAAAAGCTAATCCAGTTATAACTTTGTGCATAAAGTTATGACAAAGTTCATAAATGAACAAAATAACGCGTGTAACATGGAAACAAAAATCACACTTAAAACATCTCTTAAAGTCAGTTTTTCTCTCTTTTTTAACATTGTTCTATGCAGTTTTGCTGCAACAACTACTCTCAACACCCTCCCAAAGTAAAACTTGAAAGAAAAAAAAATTAATAAAAAAAACTTTAAAGTGAGTTTTGTAATAGAAAACAACACCAATTCTGTTTTTCCTATAAACGTATCTGTTAATATTTTGTAACATTTCCTAATCAACATTTACCAGTATCACTCCCCAAACAGTGTGGATAATTTAAATGGTGCAAATTACTTTTATCTAAATAGATATTGATGATTATGCAATACCATCTCCGATGTAACATGGAACCCAAAAAGCAACTCGGCAAAGCATACTTTGATTTATCTGATCAAAATGAACCACAGTCAACATTCAAGTCAAAAAGCTAACACAGAACAACAGGTTAATAAATATAAATTGCTTTATCAATTAATTCAATGCAAAATTAGGATTAAAAGAAAACATATTTTGAGGCCAAAGTCAAAAATACAAATCAGAAAAAAATTCTCTAAACAAGAAACTTGAACTCCTTTCCTTCAAACTCTTAATCTTTTTGGTTACATTTCCCAGTGTTACTCCCCCAACAGTAATGAGAATAACAAGAGTGCAAAATAGTATCAGAACAAATAGATATTGATGAGCATGTAGCATGGAACCCCAAAGGCAACTCAACTGAGAATAATTTGAAATAGTTGATGAAAGTGAACCAAAATCAAAATCCAAGTCCAAGAAAGGAACACACAACAATATGTTAACAACACATATTGTTTTATCCATTATTTACTTGTAATAAAAAGAAAGGGAAAAAATCTAAGGGCAAAGTGAAATTTTTGAAAGTCAAAGTAAAAAAACACACCCAAAAATGATACTAAGAATGTACAAAAAAGTCAGTATAAAAAGTCAGTTAATGTGGCTAAAAAACATTCACTTGTCAAAAACAAATGCAATGCCTCGACCAGTGGCTAGTCTGGAACAGCTTTGTGCTCGCTGCTGGCAGGGAGCCATGCCTTGTCTGCCCATACATGGCTTCAGCTTCAGATAGTGAAGAAGCAGGTCCCCACTACTGTCAACGTCAATAACTTTGGCGTAGAAAAAGACAGTTCTCTGACGACCAAGCAAAGGTACTTCAATGAAGCATCCTTCACTCACTTGAGAAGTATTGGTTGGTGAGATTGAAGGGGGCAGGGAAGGGCAGTCGGGCGACTGGTCTGTGGGTCTGGGTCAGGGCAGTCAGGGGACTGGTCTTGGGCAAGGCAGTCAGGCGACTGGTCTGGGGCATGGTAGACAGGCGACTTGTCTGGGGCAGGACAATCAGGCGACTTGTCTGGAGCAGGGTAGACAGGTGACTTGTCTGGGGCAGGACCGTCAGGTGACTTGTCTGGAGCAGGGTAGACAGGTGACTTGTCTGGAGCAGGGTAGACAGGTGACTTGTCTGGAGCAGGGTAGACAGGTGACTTGTCTGGAGCAGGGTAGACAGGTGACTTGTCTGGAGCAGGGTAGACAGGTGACTTGTCTGGAGCAGGGTAGACAGGTGACTTGTTTAAGTCTGTGTGAGATCATGATCCCCACTGCACTCCCCCCACCCCCCCCCCCCCCCCCCCCCCGTCCACTTAATCTACTTCCCAATGCTCTCCTGCCCGTGAAGAAATGGTATTTTCCTTCTGCACTCCAACACTACTGAGTACAATTCCATTTTGTTCAATACCGTGCAGAATTATCCCCCCCCCCCCACACACACACACAGGTATCTTTTTTCTTAGCGGAGCGCTTTCCCCGAAAATAACAAACATGCCGCCTAAACGAAAACTGATTTCAGAAAAGGGACAGAAGAAATTGCACTTCAAGTCCCTTCCCTCATCATCTGTCAGCAGCACGGAAACTGAGCTTCCTCCAGCCCCAGAGCAGTTAGAGCCCGATCGCGCAGGTGAGAATGTCGATCGCGATAGTCAAACATCGGAGCCGAAGAAAGACACTACCTCCCTCACCCCCACGCGTAACTTCGTCTCTCTTCTTGGCGTTCGCAGAACTGGTTGATTGTGTCATCATTTGCGTAAGTGCGTGTACCCGTGGTTTGTTAGAATGCGCCGTGCGGCCCGGGTCCTCCGTCTTCAGCATTCGGGGTTTTCTGTCGGGGTTACCTCACCCTTAGCTCATGGCCCGTACGTCCTACCCTGAGAGCACAGGGGGGAGGATTTGCCGGGATCCCACCCGGAGCCAGTTTGGTCCGCGGCCGCAAGCGGCTGATCTCCATATCTGAAGACCGTTCCCCTATCCGCCACCCGGGGACGCGCTGGGTTGGGGGTGGTCGCCCCACTGAAAATCCCACACTGGGTTAAGAAAGATCAGCCTGTCCCAGTAACTTCGTCTCAAGCTGGGCGACATCCAACACTTTTACCGTTGGCTGTTCGAACTTTAGCAAATCGGCCCTTACCGATATTCAAGAAACCAAAGACCATGCTGTTACTGTTAGTATGCAAGTGCCATCTCTCCAGAGAGACAAGGAGATAGTTGAAACCCGACAGCTGACAAAACAAGAAAAGGGGGCAGCTGTGGCAGTCAAAGCTGCTCACTTTTTGCCAAGAAAAGTATTTTTGTTCTTTTACCCTCGTGCCAAGAAACTAGTCAAGTTTAATTATATTTACGTTTTGTGACGGGAAAAAATGTCCTATTGATTTGTTTTTGTTCAGGACAAAATAATGTCCTATCACCTTTACATTGGCCAGGACATTTGTCCTATGCTACCTCTCATGGATGTGAGGCCCTGAGATACCTTGGATTAACTCGTCGATTCTTGAATGCTGAGAGTCGGGACTGATTCGGGTGGTTCTGAAGCTGTGAACAAGTGATTTAGAATTTACTGTGGTTGTGTGTGTGTGTGTGTGTGTGTGTGTGTGTGTGTGTGTTTGTGTGTGTGTGTGTGTGTGTTTGTGTGTGTGTGTGTGTGTGTGTGTGCTTATAAATAACACAATGCAGTGTCACACACGCATATTTTACGGATAACAGAAACTACCGGTCAAAGGGGAGGGGGGGGTTGCGGGTGAGGGGAAGGGGTGTTACGTGGTAGGTGGGCGAGGGAATGAGGGCAATGTTGGCCTTGTAGTTGTCGTCGATGTCGTTGTGGTAGAAAGGGGGTTGGGTGGACTGAGGAGGGTGTGTGTGTGTGTGTGTGGGGGGGGTGCTTTTCAAGACCAGACTGACATTGTCAATCCTTCTAGTTGGGTGTAGAATCCTTACCAAACCCCCCTCACCCAGCCGCGCACTCCTGTTAGCCTGTCAGTTGAGATCATGCCCTCCACAAATCCCCACTGCAACCCCCACCCCCCGCTCCAAACCTACAACTTTCTCTCCTTCGCAACGCCACCCCCCCCCCCCCCCCCTCACCCTCCCTCCCTCTCCCGCTCCCGGGCCATTCCTGTGCCATCGATCGCCGGCTACCGGTGCAGCCGTACACACAGTTCATAAAAGAGCACGTGGAAGAGAGGGCAGGGTGGAGGGGAGGGGAAGGGAATGAAATTAGCGTTGCCGCGAAGGAGAGTACGTAGTAAGTTTTGGGCGAGGGGGGGGGGGGGGGGGGGGGGGGAGTGGGATGCACTGGGGACCGTGGGGGGGACAGGCTCTCACACAGAATTGAACAGGTATAAATTCCAGCGTCGCGGACGACGCTGGTATCTGCGGTCGGGAAGACTTTCCAGGAATTTGCCTGCAGGGCGCCGCCATGTTTTCTGTGCTCGACTGCGAGCAGACCACAGGCACATTACACCCAAAATTCTTGTAGGCATACACAGACGCAACATAGCATATACAGACAATAACACCCACAACACTTCAACTGCATATGAAAGGAATAAAAATAAATCCGCAAATCAGTCGCGCACAATACACCAGAAAGAAAAACAAGGAGTACCAAAGCGGCGTGCAGAAACTAAACTGACTCGGAGACTGAGAAGAAACATTTATCACACGATGTGGATAGCAAACATTAAAATAAAACAGATAAGTCAAGCAAAAAATAAACACAAATATCGAAAACACAATAAACAAAGGTAAAGAAAACAAAAAGAGATGCTTGCCGACAGTCAGTGTGTGTGTGCGTGGTTTGCCGTGTGCGTCAGCGGGGTGTGTGTGTGTGTGTGTGTGTGTGTGCGTGCGCGTGCATGCGTGCGTAGGCTACGTTCTTGCGTGTGTGCGTTCGAATGAGAAAGAAGAGAGAGAGAGGATTGAACAATGAGGTCACGTTCTCTGTCACATGAATACATATACACACACTGAAGGCTACTTCGGACACGAACACTTGCCAACAACTGTGGTTGGACATGCTTTTGAAATGTAATATTTTTTCGACATGATTTCTAGACATACGAATCCCGCTGTGTTGCCTACTGATGTTGCGAATGATGAAGGTTTTGAGTTGACTGACCTTGAGGAGGGATTGCATCAGGCGTTTATCGTCTCAAATTATATCCTTGCTACTTTTCAGGAGTCAACTATTGCCATTCATGGTAACTTGGATAGTCAATGTTTTTATTTGTTTGATTCCCATCAAAGAAACAGAAATGGTAACCATTCTTCAAATGGCGCTGCAGTTTTGATGTCATCAAGTTAATTCCTTTGCAGAATTGATTGATTTTCTCAAAAGCCATTATCAATGTGTTTATCAATTAACACCTGTTCATTTCTGTCCAACTGCAATGCAAACTCAATGTGGAGGAAACAAGGATTCATTACAAACAAGTCATCCCTGTACATCAACAGATTTATGTACCTCAATCAATACTGCTAGTATGAGTGACAGGAATCTAAAAGAAAAAACAACCAAACGCAAATGTACTACTACTTCTACGACTCGTTTGAATGTAAAACAGAAATGTAACACTATCTGTGACAATGACGGTTCTACGACTCGTTTGAAGGACAGTATAGATCGAACCTTAACCCACAACTACGACAATTTGTGTCAGACTTTTTTGAACAGGAAAATATGCCTCTGTTCAACAGTAACCAAAACATGGAAGATATTTTTGAAACTTTACAGAAATGTAACACTAGCCTATCTGTGACAATGTTGCTTTTGAATTGAACCCACATTTGTTGAACAGGAGAGAATGTTCCTGTTCAACAGTGCCCAAAACACTGAATCTGACGTTTTTGAATCTTTTCTAGTGTCATCTAACTGAATCTGACGTTTTTGAATCTTTTCTGTCATCTAACCCAATTGCTCATGACTTCATCGATCTTGAACATGCCTACTTTTCAAAGAAAGACAGACAAAAGCGAAATCTGCATGTTAGCCATCTGCCTGAAATGGTCAATGCACTTTTGTAAAATTGTCACAGCTGTTATGCACTTTTGTGAAATGGTCAGTGCTGTTGTGCACTTATGCAAAACTTGGTGCTGTGCTGTTAACATTTGAACAAAATGCATTTTGTTCAAATGTTTAGTGCAACTTGCTACTATATAATCGCTGTATGCGCTTTGTGGTAATAATGCACTGTTGTGAAAAGTTTGCGCTAAATGTTGGCACTATGCATCATTGTTGGAGCACCCTCCTGTAGATGCACCATGCTGAAAAATGTACTTATGAATCAAGCATTGACTGAAATAAACAATTTATATATCCAGCACAACATGCAATTCATTAACTTTTGACCCTAACCTTTAACACTTCCCAAAATAAATCTTTGGTGGACATTGCATCGACGCTGTTCATTTTGAATGAACATTTTTCTTGTTACTTGTATATAGAAGGTTTGATGGGTACAGTGGGTATTGGGAGGGGGGGAGGGGGCGTACTGGGAAAACGTAGTGTTATCTCCCCAATCTCACGCCGACATACAATCTTAGAACCCCCTCCCACTCCCAACCCATCCATCGCCCCCCCCTCCCCCCAACCCACCGCCAAAAATGTACTAGGGTCACTCGCACGCTTTCAACGACAGAGTCAGGTTTAGTTTTGTTTTGGCACATTCGTTTACAGCTTGTGAGAGTGACGAACTGCATGTACTCGAGTGCTCTTGACTTGAAATAGTTTGTTTTCAAACACGACGGGACGTTTACAAGTAGGTTTACATGGCTTTAAATCACTTGTTACCTTGTCGGGTCGGGTCGTCTTGAACTGTAAGCGAAACCCCCGCGGGTTAGGGGGAAGAATTTACCCGATGCTCCCCAGCATGTCGTAAGAGGCGACTAACGGATTCTGTTTCTCCTTTTACCCTTGTTAAGTGTTTCTTGTATAGAATATAGTCAATGTTTGTAAAGATTTTAGTCAAGCAGTATGTAAGAAATGTTAAGTCCTTTGTACTGGAAACTTGCATTCTCCCAGTAAGGTCATAATTATATTGTACTACGTTGCAAGCCCCTGGAGCAATTTTTTGATTAGTGCTTTTGTGAACAAGAAACAATTAACAAGTGGCTCTATCCCATCCCCCCCCTTTCCCCGTCGCGATATAACCTTGAACGGTTGAAAACGACGTTAAACACCAAATAAATAAATAAAGAAAGAAAGAAAGAACTGTAAGCGAACGTAGATGTTCTAAGCGATTGTGGTGTTAGTTTTCAACAACAAAAAAAGAGTGCGGGTAACAAACCCTAACGAGCAAAAAGTCGTCTTTGACCGCCACTTTTTTTAATCGCTGTGCAAGTAGACATGTGTTTTGGAGACCGACTGCGTGATGCATGTATGCGGGTTATTCCCTGCAGTCCTTCGCTCGGGACTCGCTGTGTGTGGCTGATAGAGGTGGTGGCATAGCCTTCGTTTGGCAAAGACTCTCTGAAGAAACATTGCACCGTCACAAAACCACCTCTGAACCACCCCACCTTTGTGGCTGCTATTCTGACTATGACTGTTCAGGATTCTAGAATCAACATCGCCTGTGTCTATTGGCCACCTCCAAGCAAGAAGAATAAGCTCACGAACACTATGTTTTTTGACCAGTTTCCAGACTTTCTTGAGCATTGTGATTCTTTGCCTGGGAAAACTCTTGTGATGGGTGACTTTAGCATTATGAAAATGCTGAGGACTCCAACACCAAGAAACTCTCAGATTTGTTTGACATGTTCAGTTTTCACCAGTCTGTGGACTCTCCGACTAAGCATGGTCACATGTTAGATTTAGTCATTCATCGCCCTTCTGACACCATTGTCAGTTCATGTTTTGTCAGTCACGACCTTAAGTCTGACCACAACGCCCTATTATGTCGTCTAAATGTTCCAAAGCCTGTGTCTGCCCCTGTACCAATAACTTTTCGTAGTATCAAGAAGATTGATAAGGAGTCTTTTTGACATGATGTAGCTGGTTTATCTCAAGATTGCTCTGTCACTGAATATAACCAGACGTTGCGCTCAATTCTTGATAGGCACGCCCCTCTGAGGGGTGAGGGGAAGGGGGGTTACGTTGTAGGTGGGCGAGGGAATGAGGGAGCACGGTGTTGGCCTAGTAGTTGTTGTCGATGTCGATGTCGTTGTGGTAGTAAGGGGGATGGGTGGACTGAGGAGGGTGTGTGTGTGTGTGTGTGGGGGGGGTGCTTTTCAAGACCAGACTGACATTGTCAATCCTTCTAATTTAGTTGGGTGTAGAATCCGGCTTACCAAACCCCCCCTCACCAAGCCGCGCACTCCTGTTTGAGATCATGCCCTCCACAAGTCCCCACTGCAACCCCCACCCCCCGCTCCAAACCTACAACTTTCTCTCCTTCGCAACGCCCCCCCCCCCCCCCCCCTCCCTCCCCCGCTCCCCATTCCTGTGCCATCGATCGCCGGCTACCTGTGCAGCAAACGTATATAGCTCTTTCTCACTAGCGAGGCCGGAGGTGTGCACGAGTTTCGTCCCTTTGGTTCGGTAAGTTCCGGTTAAGATAGAGGCGGCAGTCGAGCGCATGAACGTGAAAGAATTGAAAGATTTTCTTCGGAAACATGGCCAACTTGTCAGTGGAAAAAAAGAAGAATTAGTGCGCAGAGCAAGAGGCACGTTTCAGCTGCGAAAAGATGGCAAGGATGCTATCGATAATGCTGTGGAAACAAATGATTCAAGTTAGCGGCATTTGACAGACCACTTCGACTGTCAGTGTCACGAACTTGTAGCCTATGTGTTAAATGTTATCAATAATTATTGAGCACACGCGGAATTTGTGCGTGAATCAGTGAGTCCTTTTGATGCTTGGTAGTCATGCATTTATTGTTGTTAACTGGATGTGCGTGTTGTCTGAGGCTAATGTCAGACGGAGCTCGCAAAACACGAAACAAAAGCCGAACAAAAGCAAAACAACACACAAAAGCACCATGTTTTGCTTTTGTTCGGCTTTTGTTTCGTGTTTTGCGAGCTCCATCTGACATTAGCCAAAGAGCAGTTTCACATTACCAGTTCATGGCTCTTTAATGTTACTTCAGTTGTTTTACTTTACATTGTTTACCAACCTTGTTAAACTGCTATTGTTTGTATATGTTTTAGATAAATAAAACCCATAAATAAAACGTCTGTTGAAGTGTGTGTGATTATCTGTAAAACAAGTCATTCATCAAGCTTCAGATTCATCATGTCTTTATTCTTTGAATACATATATAATTATATAATACACTGCATTGTCGTTCCTCGGCAAATATTTCAGCCAACTGTGAATAAAAAACAAAATGTAATCACACACAGGTAATAAATATTTTTCCCTTAAAAACATAAAAAGCATAGATACACACCACACAAACCCTATTTATAATTTCATGTACATAATCCCACGTTACAAAATAGTGCACTCCTTACAACACACGCTCACACCTGGTTGGTTTGCGTTCAACTTCTCAGACATATTCAGGCATGAAAATTCTCCGTATTTTCCATATTTTCCGTATTTTTGAAAAAAATAAACCGTATTTTTTTTTATTTTCCGTATTTTTCCTGTTTTTAAAAAAAAAAATTATTTTTATTTTTTTATTTTTTTTTAATTTTTTTATTTTTTTTATTTTTTTTTTCCCCTAGTCATAGTTATAGTAAAATAGTTTTGGGGCCATGTTTGAATCCAATTTTAAGGCTCAGATAGCCCCAGATTGCACCAAATTGCACCCTTGAAAAAAAAATTTCCGGGGGGGCATGCCCCCGGACCTCCCTAGAAGTCTTGGCGCTTTGCGCCTGCGAAACTTGGCGCTTCGTGCCTGCGAAACTTGGCGCTACGCGCCTTCGAATTTTGTTTTCAGTATTTTTTTTTTTCAGTTTTCATGCCTGATATTTTAACTGGATACAAAAATTTGGAGTACAAACCAGCATCAGTTTTCATGCATACTAGTTTTATAATTTCTGTCTTCCATGCATTGGGAATGTAAGCATCAATGAGTGACATACACAGAGTCAATGACTGAGATTTATAGTGACACTAGAGACTACAGTCATACTGAGACACGGCAGTCCTTCTTACAGCTCATGTGCCTGTTACTGTTTCACACAGACAAGAGCAAAATGCACTAATGATTGAAGGAAGTATGTTGTACAACAACATTCTTTTACACTTTTATGTACATGAACAAATAATATCCATCTGATTAACTAGACGAGAAAGTCACTCTGTCAAGTTGCACAAAATCTTGTCATTTTCTAAAAGAAAGAGTAACACGTAGGCGCTGCTCCCAAGCTCTTTTCAGTTGCTTGTTTGTTGGAAGTTTATGTAGCCTGACAACTCTCCCTTCAATAATTTTTCCACGATAGTTATGGCAAATGACACAGTACTGCTTTCTTTCAGTGCAGACGCCATGATGTAGAAGATACCGGAACTAACCCAGCGTTTCTCCTTCGTTGAAGAGCATGGAAAGATAACTCGTACTTGACTAGAAGTGAGAAAGAGCTATAATTATATGACGCCCTTGCGCTATGATTTATGTGGATATAATCTAATGCATGCACGCAGTGCCTCTTTACCTGTTCTCCTCATTTGGTCAGACTCCACACACACACACAATTTTAATGCGACTACAGCGACCTCTAGCCAGAAGGCGCTGTCGCTGTGTTCTCTGGAAGGAAACGTGTATGTCGTGTCCGTGGTGTGTTCAGCGAAGTTGTTTCTATTTTCGGTCTGAGGACGGTGTGCGTGCACCTATCTTTGGTCTAGCAGAATCAATAAGCCGGCACATGTCATCAGTTAAGGATACAGACACACAAACACATAGACACACATGTAAAGACACACAGACACCGACATACAGCTAGACAGATAGGCACACACCCAATCCCTCCCCTCCCCTCCCCTCCCCTCCCCTCCCCTCCCCTCACCTCCGTGTAGCGGATTTGTTCTGTTTACCCCCACTTAGTTTCGCTCCACCTGCAAAGTTACAGCTAGACTGAACACAGGGCCTGGCAATCACTCAGAAACAAACAAAAGATGATCGCACACAGAATATCTTATTCAGCTTTTTATAGTCAACCGTTACATTCACTGTGATTGTGTCAACACAACAGCCTTGTTGTGCAGGAAAAGTCAGCAGCCGTACACACAGTTCATAAAAGAGCACGTGGAAGAGAGGGCAGCGGGGAGGGAAGGGAATGAAATTAGCGTTGCGAAGGAGAGTACGTAGTAAGTTTTGGGCGAGGGGAGGGGGGGGGGGAGTGGGATGCACTGGGGACCGTGGGGGACAGGCTCTCACACAGAATTGAACAGGTATAAATTACTTGTATATAGAAGGTTTGATGGGTACAGTGGGTATTGGGAGGGGGGGAGGGGGCGTACTGGGAAAACGTAGTGTTATCTCTCCAATCTCACGCCGACATACAATCTTAGAACCCCCTCCCACCCCCAACCCATCCATCGCCCCCCCCCCCCCCAACCCACTACCACCTCACGCCCTCCCCAGTCCACTCACTCCCCCACAACTACAACGACATAGACAACAACTAAACCAACCCTTGGCACAATAACCCCCACCCCCATCCCCCGCATGACAGTGCAAAACTGAGTGCGGGTAACAAACCCTAACGAGCAAAAAGTCGTCTTTGACCGCCACTTTTTTTAATCGCTGTGCAAGTAGACATGTGTTTTGGAGACCTGCAAGCGAATTGGATGCATGTATGCGGGTTATTCCCTGCAGTCCTTCGCTCGGGACTCGCTGGGTGTGGCTGATAGAGGTGGTGGTATAGCCTTCGTTTGGCAAAGACTCTCTGAAGAAACATTGCACCGTCACACAATCACCTCTGAACCACCCCACCTTTGTGGCTGCTAGTCTGACTATGACTGTTCAGGATTCTAGAATCAACATCGCCTGTGTCTATTGGCCACCTCCAAGCAAGAAGAATAAGCTCACGAACACTATGTTTTTTGACCAGTTTCCAGACTTTCTTGAGCATTGTGATTCTTTGCCTGGGAAAACTCTTGTGATGGGTGACTTTAATTTTCATTTTGAAAATGCTGAGGACTCCAACACCAAGAAACTCTCAGATTTGTTTGACATGTTCAGTTTTCACCAGTCTACACACCAGTCTGTGGACTCTCCGACTAAGCATGGTCACATGTTAGATTTAGTCATTCATCGCGCCCTTCTGACGCCATTGTCAGTTCATGTTTTGTCTGTCACGACCTTAAGTCTGACCACAACGCCGTATTATGTCGTCTAAATGTTCCAAAGCCTGTGTCTGCCCCTGTAACAATAACTTTTCGTAGTATCAAGACGATTGATAAGGAGTCTTTTAGACATGATGTAGCTGGTTTATCTCAAGGTAAGTGAAGTTGCGGGTGGGGGGGGGGGGGGGGGGGGGCAGCAGTTTTGTTGCCTGAATTGTGTCATCTAGCTATCGTGTTTGTAGAACTTCTACTTTCTACTTTGTCGTCGATTTCGTTGTAGTTGTTGGGGGGGGGGGGGTGGTGGGGGGGGATGGGGGGTGGGGGGGTTGGTGGACTAAGGAGGAGGTATGCAAGTGGTATGGATGCGTTTGTGGATGTGTCCGTGTGCGTGTTTGTGTACCTGTGCGCGTGTTTGTGTACATGTGTGTGTCGTGTGTGTGTGTGTGTGTGTATGTACGGTGTGTGTGTGTGTGTGTGCGGTGTGTGTGTGTGGGTGTGTGTGTGTACGCGTAATAGCAAGATGCAAGTGTGTGTAGAATCATTTAACGCCCCCCCCCCCCCCCCCCCCCCCCCCCACTCGGTCTTCCTTGCCCCACCCCAAACCCGACCCCCATTTTATCCCGCGTCAGGGTTTTTCCAGACAAGCAACCTTTTCAATTCCGTAAGAGATCCACAGCCCCCCAACCACCGCCAGACAGTGCGAAGCTGAGTGCGGGTAAAAATTAATGAACATTAAATAAACAATTAACCCAAACGAGGAAAAACTGAGTCGTCTTTGACCGTCCCTTTTTTTCTATCGCTGTGCAAGTAGACATATGTTTTGGAGACCGACTGCGTGATGCATGTATCATTGGCGCACTAACATTACCACTAATAAGGCCAAAAAAAAATGCTTTGGTTACGGTTTCATGGCCAAAAAAAATAGGGTAGGTAGGTCGATTAAACTTTTTTGTTTTTTTTTGTTTTGTTTTTTGGTTGGTCTCTCTTGAAATGATAAAAATATTTGTGTATGCAGGATATTCGAGGTATTTTCATATTGGTGTATTTGTCCGCTTCACTGCCATCAGGAGTCAAACGAACACACTTGAAGTGAAGTGATTTGATGTGGAAACTTTCCAAGTTTTCGAGAGTCATGCCAAAGTCCAGTTCGAAAGAGTCTTCGGGGCTCGGCACTTATTTTCGTCGACCCAACACATTTTATCCCGAACAGTTTGCCGTCCAAAGTTGGATGAAAATCATGAAAAATGTCCACCAAGGTTGCACTCTTCGAGTACCGACTTATCAGTCGTGTTTGTTCGATATGAACGCACTTTCCGAATACGATTGCAAATGCAGACGACATCTTTTTACGTTCGCGCAACGAACGAACGCACGAGACTGACTTCCCTTGGATATGGGAGTTGTAAAAAGCGGAGTGGTGTCCCTTGTCGGGCTTGTTGTCTGCTCGCCGGCGATCGATGTTTTCTCTGTGCCGTGGTGTTGTCGTTTTCGGTGGGTTTTTGTGTGTGTGTGTGTGGTTTTTTTGTGTGTATGTATGTGTTTGGTTCATTTTATTTTTAGCTTTAGGACCAAAAAAAAAGTTTAGGGTCGGCCAAGGAGTACTGTATCAGAGGAGATGCGCATTTCCAGCCTCAGCTAGCAAAGGCCAGTCTTATCGCAGGCTCCAAGACTGGCTCGCTGCACGCGGCATTTGGTACTACTTGTCTCGCGACGACTGACCCGCGGATGAATCTTTGCTTAGTTGAAATCAGTATTTTAGATATTAATATGAAGTTTAAAGACCATTAAGACCATTAAAACCTTATTTTGAAACACGTTTTATTAGAATTTGTCACCGTTATGATGATTTTGTTGGTTTGAAACGCGCACTCTGTTATGTAGCTCATGTATCAGGAACCGGAAGTAAGCATTATTGTTGATGGCGGCATTTTGAATGAATTGTTTACAAATTACTTTCTGTGGATTTATGGATACTTAAACAGTGTTTTTTCGATGTTTGGATTCTGGGATGTTTGCTACAGATCTTATGTGTGTTGTATGAATAGAAAATGGTGAATAAGTGTGGCATAGTAGGGTGTAACGGGAACTACAACAAGAACAACACGTGCCGTGTGTTCAAACTTCCAACTGATGCAGCCGAGAGACAGACTTGGATTAATGTACTGCCTCCACGTAAAGATTTTGTGATCGACCCTGACAAGTTCTTCGTTTGTGAGAGGCACTGGAGCGAAGGCTACGAAGTTCATACGTTTCCTGGAGGTCGCACACGACCTAAGCATCCGCCGAGTGTCTTCCCTCAAATCCCAAAATCGTGCATGCCAACGCCGAAAGCTCAACCAAGATCCACGGATGTTACAAACGTTGAAGCAAGGCAACTGGAACATTTGAGGAAAGTGGATGGAATTGAAACCTTCGCAAGTTTCAATCCTGAGAAAACTCTGAGAAAAACATACAAAGACGTGATCATTACAAGATCCGAAAAACAGTTTGTGTGTGTCTTCATGAAAGAGGATTTTAGTGAAGCAAATCTTTCTGTTATTGTTGAAAACAGACAGACTCTGACTTGCCCTGTAACTCTCAAAGCGTTCAAAAACGGAATCAGAGTGCCTCTTGGAAATTTTCTCCATCCTAACAATGGGTTCAATTCCTACCAGGTAATAGGTAACAGGTGTGTGTGTGTGTGTCTGATGGTACGTGTGAGTATACATGTGTGTTACTGTGTTTGGTTCAGTGTGTGTGTGTGTGTGTGTGTGTACAATGTATGTGCCGTTTGAGTGTGTCATTTCATATGGGTTAATCACTTAATGATTGTATGTGCGCACACGTGAATGTGTGTGTGTGTGTGTGTGTGTGTGTGTTCCTAAGTCTAAGCATCTTGTCTTACCTTATAATTACAGATGTTCTATGATGCTGTCCGGCGGGCTTTGAACTCTGATCTTACATGCGACCCTATACTTGAGAAAGTTGTGACAGATCTGAGAGCACATTCTAATACATGTGAGTGCTGTAGAGACAATCAGAAAGGACAGAAGCTAGCCTTTCTCACTCATCAGCTTGAACTTTTGTGGAAGAAAGAGTACACAATTAAAGACTACTGCTTCGCAATAGAATCTTTCCCAAACTGTAAGTATGAGCATTTGAGGGAAATATTGGTTGAACTCCCAAGCAAAAGGAAACTCCAAGAAATCGTTTCATCAGTGAACATTTCTCATGTGTTGGAAAAAACATTCAAAGAAGTGAAGGTGGATCAACAGAAGAATGTGTTTCTGTTGGTCGATGAAATCAAGATCAGACCAACAGTTTCTTTCTCTGGGGGAGCGTTGATTGGGATGGCCAAAAACAATGAAGAATGCAGAGCTACCTCCATGCTTTGTGTGATGATGAGGGCACTACATGGGGGGGCCAAGCGTTATGGTTTCGGTTACACCAGTCCACAGACTCACTGCTGGCTTCCAATTTGCAGTTGTGAGAGAAGCAGCTCTCTGTGTCGAAAAAGCAGGTGGGATTGTCCTGGGTTCCATAACTGACAACCACAAGATTAACCAGCTATACTGCAAACAATTCCCTGGATTCAGCGAGTCAACAGGGAAAGGTGAGCATCTACTGGATAGTCAGCGGGACTGGTTTCTCTTGTTTGATACCGTCCATCTTCTAAAGTGCATCCGAAACAACTGGATTACAGAGAAAACAAAGACCCTAAAGCTCAGTCATCTGAGAGCGGAATTTGATCAAGTGATTGAAGTTTACAATGCTGAGAAAGGGAGTATTCTGAAAACCACCACACTCACTCAAGCCGCTGTTCGTCCATCTAAGCTTCAGCTTCAGAACGTGCAGCATGTGCTCAAGGTGTTCAGTGAGAAGGTTGTAGCTGCCCTCAGACTCAAGAAATTTGACGCCACAGCTGATTTCATCCAGACTGTCCTGAACTGGTAGAATACTGTCAACGTTGGCAGGAAGGGGCAGGACATCAGATTCAACGATCCATCCAGAGCTGTCCAAGTCAAAGGATCTTGTTCACTTGACTTCTATTTGGATCTGTTCAAAAAAGCTGACGCAGGGCAGGGACCATTGCGTGTACAGTGTTTTACACACGACACAAAGAGGGCATTGATCCAAACCATGGCGGGACTGAAGGGAGTATGTGTTCACCTCCTGGAACAAAAACAGTTCCAGTATGTGCTTCTGCGTGAGCTCCAGAGTGACAGGCTCGAGGGTGAGTTTGGGGTCTATAGGCAGTCAACCGGAGCTAACGCCTTCTTGACAAGTGCGGATGTGTTCAATGCAAGCAAAAAAAGACTGACAAAACATTCAGCTACTTATCTTGAAAGCCTTGAACTGAAACCTGTGCCCCATGAACACACTTGTCTGGATATTCATGTCAACATTGAGGATGCAACTTCAATGGAGCTGTGCATTTCAAACATTGAGTTGACTGACTTCGAAGAAAGCAGCGCCGCATATGTTGCAGGTTGGCTGGAGAAGAAGTGTTCAAAGGAGTTGAGGTTTGAGAATGAGGATGAGCTTGTCAGCAGTGAAGCCATAGACTTCATTGAGACTGTGTCAAGAGGCTCGTTGGCTATTCCACATGCGTCCACCTTTGAGCTTGTGCGACTTGGGCTCAAATTCATGAAGGAGGCTCGACAACGTGCATGCTGTCGGAACAGACTGCTGAAGATCCTCAAGACACTGGCAGGATTTTGTGACATTGACATCACCTGCACAAAGGTATACACTCACCTGTCTAATGTGCTGCTACATGGACTACACATCCCTGAAGAAGGCCCGGATGATGTAGCTCACTGGAAGGTAGACCTTCTTCCTTGACCCTCCCACAACCGGGTTGAACCCCCCACCGCTACTAACAACTGCTATTTATTTAAGTTGTGAATGACTAGAGACTTTCTTCTGTCTCTCTCCTTGTTTGTGTACTGCATTTCTGTCTACTGCCCCCTCTCACACACACTATCTCACAGTCACACACATACTCTGTCTTTCTCTCTCACTCACACACACACACACACACTTTCTGTCTATCTGTCTCTTTCTGTCTGGCTGGCTGTGTGTTTGTCTCTCACTCTTCCGTCTCTTGTCCTCTCTCGCTCTCTCATTCCCTCTTCTCTGTTGTTTTGTTAAAAATATATTTTAACAATTTAATGCAATGAAATTTGCTTGGTGCGGCATTTGGATAAACAGAATCACAACTAGATTTCTAGGCCATGTTTGACTGCTTTCCATTTTATTACTGGGCGTCTCCGTTTGACAATGCTGCAGGTGTGACATTGAAAATCAAATTTTAAATTTGAACTTTAAAATACAATCTTAAAATTTTAGTTTTAGATCCTTTTTACTCATTTAATCTGATTTATGTAAATGAGAATAGTATTTTTTTGAATGTATGTTGATCATTCAGTTCTTTTAACTGATAAACATGCAAGAAAGTGATAATTCACTTCAGTCAAGTTTTAATAGAGGTTTTAATGCACATCCGGCAGGTTTTTTTTCTAATGGGAGGGAAAAAAGCCCCAAAATGACTGTTTGTATAAGCAAAATGTCCCCCTATAAGTACAAAATCAGAAAACTGCTTGTTTATGTTAACCATGATAGTATTGTTAACGTTACTGTTATCAGTATGATGGCCTTTGCTAGCACAGGCTGGAAATCTGTGGTGCATCTCCTTGATAGAGAGCTCCTTGGGGTCGGCCCAAAAAGTTAGGGTCGGTCGGGAAACCGTAACCAAAGCATTTTTTTTTTTTGGCCTAATCACGTTTGCCTCACACCCGTGTGTGTGTATGGGGAGGGATGCGTGTGTGGATGTGTGTCTGTGTGCGTGTTTGTGTACCTGTTTGTGTACCTGTGTGTGTGTGTGTGTGTATTTGCCAGTGTGTGTGTGCTAGTATGTGTGCCTGTGTGTGTGTGTTTATGTGTGTGTGTGTGTGTCTGAGTGTATTTGCCAGTGTGTGTGCTAGTATGTGTGCCTCTGTGTGTGTGTGTGTATTTGCCAGTGTGTGTTCTAGCATGTGTGCCTCTGTGTGTGTGCCAGTGTGTGTGCCCCTGTGTGTGTGTGTGTGTGTGTGTGTGTGTGTGTGTGTATGTATTTGCCAGTGTGTGTTTTGGTATGTGTGCCTCTGTGTGTGTGTGTGTGTGTGTGTGTGTGTGTGTGTGTGTGTGTGAGTGAGTGAATGTGTGTGTATTTGCCAGTGTGTGTGCTAGTATGTGTGCCTCTGTGTGTGTGTGTGTGTGTGTGTCACTGAGTGTGTGTATTTGCCAGTGTGTGTGTGTGTGTGTGTGTGTGTGTGTGCCTAATAGCAAGATGCAAGTGTGTGTAGAATTATTAACACACACAACCCCTCACTCGGCCTCCCTTGCACCAACCCCCCTCCCCCCACTCTACCCCCCATCAGTCAAGGTTTTTCCAGACAAGCAGTACAGCCTACCTTTTCAATTCCGTAAGAGATCCACGGCCACAGCCCCCTCCAGACAGTGTGAAACTGAATTCAGGTACAACTTAAATAATCGGCATACCCTGTCGTGAAAAAAAGCCCTCTTTAACCGTCAATTTTTGTATCGCTGTGCAAGTAGACATGTGTTTTGGAGACCGACTGCGTGATGCATGTATCATTGCGCACCAACATTACCACTAATAATCAACGCACACGACGTTTCAGTCTCACACTTGTGTAGGCAAAGGCGATCGAGGGAGATTGCAGCTGTGCCTTCGCCGAGACACGACAGTGTTTTCAGGAAGGAAGCGTGCTTGTTTTGTGTGTTGAGTCATTCGTGTCTGTGTCAAGTGAGTAAGTTCCAGGGCTGATTCTGTGTCAGTTTCACGGACTGATTACAATCATTACAAGCAGGAATAGTGATCTATTTGTTTTGCAACAGCTAAATCCTTTCGGTTCTCTCAGAAGCCACTTTCAGCAAGACTTATTAAAACATGAATTCTCGTCTTCAATTCACTATAGCAGCAATATGCCTGATGTTCAGGTTCAATGCCCTGACAATCAGAAGTAGACCGAGACACAAACAAACGACGTCGGGTGTGTGAGTGAAAATTAAGTGAAGTGGTACCGGCCTGAGAGAAATTCAAGTTTTATGCCCTCACGGCAAAGCCATTAGGGGTATGTTCCCGGGTTTTAACCCGATTTTAGATGAGATACACAAGTGTATGCGTGTTTAGGTGGTATCAGCCATCTGCACTTATGGCAGAATGACCGAGGTTTTTTTACGTGCGACTGTGGTGACACGGGGGTGGGAGATGGATACCGTCTCTGGGTCTGCACATAAGGTTGACCTGTGTCCGTCCCGGCCCAGATTCGAACCAGCGACCTTTCGATCACAAGTCCAGTGCTCTACCACCTGAGCGACCCGGGCCCCCCTGGTACCGGCCTCTAGTAATGCAGGTGTGGGAGAGGGGGAGGGGTGGTAATAGGAAGGGGAAGGTTGATAAGCCAGTTTCCTTTATTATCTCTACTAAATTTAACTCAAGTTTTTGCGTAAATTGTTTGTTCGAGGGCATCCAAAGGACATTCAATGTGGAGCTTAGATATATATCTCTTCTAGTGCATACACATTGAAAAAACCTCAAAGTGATTCTGGCAAACGTAAGGGAAAAGTAAAAAGAGAGAGGGAAAATATAGCTTAAAAGGCCCAGTCTGCCTCAAATGGTTTACAGAACGATTTAAATCTTCTCACGAAAAAAGCAGTTATAACCTTATGGAACACACTTTCAATTGCATTTAACATTATTAAATGACACAGTTCGTTTTCATGGCTATTTAGCTTGTGTAAACCACACACCAGATTTCGTGGTTTATTTTACCCCTGAGCCATCGTGAACCCGTGTCACACACTTGCCTTTTATTCACAATTTCGTCGTCAGTTTGTGATTTTAATGTGACTCGCTGTATCTGCAATAGCACGTCCAGAAGTCTATCATACTAGAAGTATGTTTCTACTATTACCAGCAGTCGACACGCGTTGATACATGTGCCCTTTGACCTTTCCTTGGAGATATCCCGTACTAAAAATAGAATACGGGATTTATTAAACGCATGTATGTCGGTGTGACTGTAAGGGGGAGATTAAACATAAACAAGATTTCCCTGTCGATTTAGAAAAAAAAATGTGTTCATTGCAATGCTTGTTATTCTGTCAGGTGCCAAGAGAAAAGTTCCACATATCTCTTACTAAATCGTGTTGCACATAGCGTCCGCATTCAAAGCGTTTAAAGCCCAAGTATGTCTCAAATGATTTACAAAACGATTTAAATCTTCAAATGAAAAAAAAACCAGTTCTAACCTTCTGGAACACACTTGCAATAGCATTTAATAGCATTAAATTACCGTCGCGATATATAACCTTCGTGGTTGAAAACGACGTTAAACACCAAATAAAGAATAAAGCATTAGATGAAACAGTTCGTTTGAATTGCTATTTAGCTTGCGTAAACCACACACCAGATTTTGTGGTTTATCTAACCCCTGAGCCATCGTGAACCCGTGTGATCAACTTTCCTTTTTTCACAATTTAGTCGTCAGTTTGTGATTTCAATGCGACTGGCTGTATCTGCAATAGCACGTTAGAGGGCAGTCACACACGCGATTCAATCGTGAAATTTACCCTGTCACACAGGCGACTGAGTCGTGAAAAATAGCTACGACAAGTCTGCGACTCGGTCTCATGCGATTCCCTCGTAGCTTTGTGCTTTAGAACTTGTTCTATTCCTGCGACCCAGTCGTCAGTCAATCGCAGGGGCAGAGCCAATCAGAACACGTCGTTGCGCCCTTCACGCTGTGACGTAAAATAATGGCGGACAGTGGCGGACTGCGTCGCTTCGTCGATTCAAAACTTTTTGGAAGAACAGTTTCTTACTCAGATATAAAGGAGACGTGTTAATTGCAACTGTCTGGGAACTGTATTTCTCGCAAAGGCGTAATGCTGAAAGGTATTTTTCAGAAAGGTAGAGCGATGTTCGAACATTGGCGTCTGCTCTCGCAATACGCGTTTGTCGTGTTCACTGTGACACGTCACTTCCGCCCCGCTCGCGTGGAGTTATCGTTCGTCAATCGTTAGTCAATCGTTCGTCTATCGTTCATCGTGTGACGGGTCAATGGCCTACGATGTGATGTGCGATCGGCTCAAGATTGAATCGCGCGATTTAATCTCAACGATTGAATCGTGTGTGTGACTGAAGCTTTACTGTATACCTCTGATTCTAAAACGCAACAAACGGCTGCGAGTCACACTAACTTGGCGGCGGCGGCTCTCTTCAAAGAAAGCGAGCGCTTTGCAGAAAAATCGTCTGCTTTGAGACACGACCTTTCGTGACCCTGCTTCCAGCCTATCTTTTTTAAACTTTCAAAACTTCGAATTGTACTGATCTTGTCTTGATGAAAAAAGAAATCTTTTATGATTTAAGAATGTTTGTGTTACAAGCTGACAGTTTATTATTTAGATTTTAAAACTTAGTTCTACCGCCAAAACGAGGCGCCTGGTTTGCCGATCAGACGGTCCACGAAAATAAATCCTTTGAAAAACGAGCGCTCTTTACGTAGGGCACCTAGGATGTTCTCAAGTGGTGAATGTTTAAACGAAAGGGTGTTTGTTCTGTGTGTAAAAGCCTGACAGTATCTGTGATGGTTTACGGGAGGCTTACTGTGCCTTTAACCTCCTTTGTTGCTCTGACCTGATCATTAGCGCGTTGTCTCATTTGGTGATGAATTTGTTTTTTTCTATTTCTGTTTTAGGATTAAAGTGAACGCCTTGTGATCTACGCAACCAGTCCAGACATATTCTATCGTTTATAAACGGGTGTACGTCGTTGACATATTGATGACTACTGCGCAGCGTTTTTGAATCTAACATTAAAGTCATTCGACGTTTTGAAGAACCAGTGATATTCCTTACGAGAGTGAATTTTTTTTAAAGAAAAAAAAAGAAGCAAGAACAAGACACACCCATGCATGTAACATATTCAAACGGAGTTGTGTAAAACAGAAGGAGAAAAGAATCATTTCAAAATAAAGCAGATAAACTCATAAACGCACCGGAAATTATGGCAGATTTGTATCTTTGGATAGCTGCTTTCATTTCTTGGTTTTTTTTCCAAATGGAAAGCGGCGTATGGCTGCCTGAATGGTGGGGTAAAAACGGTCATACACGTAAAAGATCGTGGGAGTTTCAGCCCACGAACGCAGAAGAAGAAGAAGTTCCTAATGGCATTTAAAACAAAAAATAATAACGGTAACTCCTATTTATCTCTCTTTTGGGATAAGCCGATGATGTTTGCAAAAGGACTGTTAGATTTGTGTAAGCAGTCTTGGCAGGCCAGTGTGATCATCGCATTTCCTGGACACACAAATGTAACGCCAACAAACTCAAACAACTCTCAAATATCACAAGAAAACGACAGAAGAGAGGAAGAAGCAGACCTTGAAGAAGAACCACAGCAAGGTCCCCCGCCTCAGCGACCAACATCGCCAGAAGCGGGAAGTGACGAGGGTGCCAGCCAATCTTCGCAACGTGCAGACCTTACAAGCGCTGTAGCACGCAGCGAGCAGGGAAATGTTGCAGGTAATCATTGGCTAAAAACTCTTGTTATTTTAATACAACCTAGATAATTCAAGTTACAATGAGTTTCCAAGTACTGATACAGAGACACAGACAGACAGAAACAGTCACAAAAAACCACAGCTAGATATACAGACAGAGACAGACATACAGACAGACAGACAGACAGTCGCGCAAGTATGCCCATCACCGACGTGATTTTGAAATCACCTGGTAGGTGAGACAAAAACATTGTAAATCGGACCATTTTAGCCTGCGTTTCAACTGGGTGAACTGTCCAGGGTCTTGTCACAATAATTGATATCTCAGCGTGAGACGAACTCCCCCTGATGTTGCTTTCTTCGAGATGTAACCATAATTTTACAAGATTTGAAATGCTCGCGGATTGTCTTGCTGACAACATTGTTCCAAATTGGTAACAAGATTCGTTCATGGCCGCTTGTTTTGCAGCAGAGGCACAACCCAATACTCCAGGGTTTGATCAACAGATGCGAAGACATGGAGGTGGCGGCAGACCCTGCGACAGAGCACGGGTACCGGGCATATACAGGCAGTTTCTTGGTGGATCTGATTGTAATTGTGCTCCCTGCGTCGACTGCCTTGGCTTTCGCTTTCGTAGACAAGGTAAATATTATGCCTTCATCTAAAGGGAAAGAAGACATTTGGGTTGCTCACAAGTCCCCGTTTTCAAAAGCTCCTTGCATATTGTTTCTGAACTAATTGTCTTGAGTTAGGTACCGCTGTATGCACCAAACAAAAACATAAACGAATGCCTTATAATTGATATAGCCCAGTCAGTATTGCACTGTGAAAAACCAAACGATCGCTTATCAATAAATGTCTGGGTGTTCACTTGAAGGTCTATTTTGTCGAGTTTCTGGTGACGTGTCTTCCAATGCTCGTTTTAAACGTTTACAGAGTGACGTTTCTCATGTTGTGATTAAACACATACTATCTCAAAGATCATTTTGAAATACATTCCGGGCGAATGTACCCGGAAGTCCAAGATATATTCCCTAGTTTGGACACACTTGCAATGGCATACACGACAACGGTTAGTAACCCGTCGAACGCTGAAGAAGAAGAAGAAGCAGAAGAAGAAGAAGAAGAGGTTCGGTAACTATGCATATGAATTAAGATGATTAGTGTGAAGAAGGGGAAGAAAGGAACGGGATTAAGATGAAGAAGGCTTTTGCCTTCTGGCAAATGACTTACGGTCCTGGCAGAAGTGTCTCGATTTAGTTCATCGTCATACATAATTCAGTGATGGTTGGTACGCATTCGTCTAACAGACGAAATCCGCTGGATTAATGAAATCCAATCTGTATAATCTAGTACGCTTAAATGAGAGTCAGTTTCACTCCTTTTAGAAGAAAACGTAGAACCCAAGACAGCAAACAGGGATAATGTTTCTCCTTTAGCTTTTGAAGATTTGAATCCTTTATAGTGTGGCAGATTTGATTAAAACCGGGGGCTGCCAGGGGATTGTGCGGGATGTTTCTTATTACTCGTGATGTTGTTTGACCTCGCGTTGTGTTTTGTTTTGAGTGTAAGAATATTTCCCGTTTCCCTCTCTTATCCCCGATGCAGTAGACTCTAGTTTTCAGCTATCACACGGCCAACGGCCTCTCTCTTGCAACGAATGTAGCCCACACCGTGGTTGTACAGTTTAAAACATCATTTTTATTCTACAAGTGCATGAAATCAAAACATCGTCACTTTCACGCAGACTCGTCACTTCACAACTATTTCTGTCGTGTCTCAGTACTGTCGCTGACTGTCATTTAAACAAGGGGGGTGATTATCAGGTTCCCGATTGACAAGGAACTTATTCAGACTTAAAGTCTTTATAACAGAACTCCCGATTAACAAGGAGCTATTTAGTGCATGAGATACTATCACTATCAGATTCCCGATTGACAAGGAATTTATACAAACGTTATAACAAAACTCCCGATTGACAAGGAGCTATTTAGTGCATGAGATACTATCAGATTCCCGATTGGCAAGGAATTTATACAAGCGTTATAACAGAACTCCCGATTGACAAGGAGCTATTTAGTGTAGACTGCAAGGTTCCTAGTTCACAAAGAATGATTAAACAACAGATCTAAACAATTAAATCCTTACGGTTAGTAATGAAGGCCGGCTTCCGTTTAACAAAGAAGTCGGCTAAGGTTTCTTTTTCCCGGTTAACAAAGAATTTGATTAAGTAAGACTTCCGATTAACAAAAAGTCTGGTTACAATTACTGACTCCCGATTAACAAAGAGTTTGAAGTTAAGATTAGGTGACTCCCGATTAACAAAGAGTGCCGCGCACTTGAAATCCAAAACATTATATAGACCTCAAATCTTTGGACTATTTCGCATAATCATGCGCTACAGTGAACTCTGACCCTGAATCACTTACTTCCGGCAAATAATCCGGTTCTTCTTCAATTTATACTACTCTATTTTCCGCTAACCGTCGTTAAACAAGCATGTCCGTAAGCGACTATTATCCTAAAGAAACTTATCATTTTATCAAACAACTCCCGCACATCGATACTAACAGATTAGCAGCTGGTCGTCTGCTACAAAGTCACGTCTGCTTGAAGCGTCAGTGCTAAGCTGTTCTAAAAGCTAGCATCGTGCGTCGTAAATTACGTCACATAAAAGATGGCGTCAAGTGCATGCGTACCAATGAAGTCACTCAAACACGCGCACGCACACTGAATATTATTACGTGGGCTGTAAGGCTATTCCCTCACAATCCCCACCACTCAAATTCAATGTCATTTTGTTAACAACAATTACTTGAATAAAATTGCAAGAGATCATCTCGAACACATTCTAAATATTTCTTACTATTGCCCTCGAAATGTCCTCGGGCAAACTTATCATTATCCTTGCGATAATTATTGTCTCTTTGGTTGAACTGACTTCAACCACAAGCTATCTAACCTAGCCAGCGCTAAAGCTAAATGCATTATTGTCCGTGCTGGCCGGTTAAGAGTATCGAAACTCGTAAATGTCATAACTTCTCAGTTCGCCGAATACATGGCGACGTCGACGACCCACAGAAGGTTAGAGGTGTGTGATGACGGCGGCATTGATGACCCACAGAAGGTTAGAGGTGAGTGATGATGGCTGCATTGCTGACCCACAGAAGGTTAGAGGTGAGTGATGATGGCTGCATTGCTGACCCACAGAAGGTTAGAGGTGAGTGATGATAGCGGCATTGCTGACCCACAGACGGTTAGAGGTGAGTGATGATGGCGTCGTTGCTGACCCACAGAAGGTTAGAGGTGAGTGATGATGGCGGCATTGCTGACCCACAGAAGGTTAGAGGTGAGTGATGATAGCGGCATTGCTGACCCACAGAAGGTTAGAGGTGAGTGATGATGGCGGCATTGCTGACCCACAGAAGGTTACGGACTTGCTGTGACACCGGTTTTGCAGGGGAGGGTGTCGCATTACCCATCCACCGGGAGCCAATGACGTTATGCGACTAATGTTCTTTGTAGTTAGACAGCGGGGTGGTTAGCAGGCATCTTCTTCTTCTTTCAACCAGTTGGCAGGGTATCAGGTTAGCAGGTTATTATGAAATCCATCCCCTTGCCCCTTAATCCCTAGGCCTTCTCTACTCCTCTGTATTGTTTAAGGTCATCCTTATGCACCCACACAGAGGGACACCCCTCTTTATACTGCAAGAGCACGGAACTGTAACCCTTCACCGCCATAACCTGGTAGGGACCCGTCCACCCGGTGCCTAACTTCTGATTGGCCTTGGGGGGGTACCACCTCCACACCAGGGACCCTACTTCATAGTTCCTTCTTTTACAGTTCCTGTCATAGGACTTTTTCTGCCTACTGGCGCTACTCTTCACGTTCTCTCGAACGAACTCAAAAGCCCGCTCCAACCCTTCCCGTAACCACTCCACATATTGGCTAGGGCAATCCCTCTTCGTTTCCCCCGGGGCCGGACCCACGACCATCCCGATAGGAAGAGTGACCTCACGCCCAAACATTAGCAGGTTAGGGGAACACTTAGTGGACTGCTGCTGGGAAGCTCTATAGGCCATAAGAACGAAAGGTATGTGATCGTCCCAGTCACTCCGTTGCTCATTAACCAAGATGGCTAACAGCTGTTGTAACGTCTGGTTAAACCTTTCTACGAGTCCGTCGCTTTGCGGTCGGTAAGGCGTAGTCCTTGTCTTGTCAATGTCCAGTAAGTCACACATGCATCCAAACAGCACACTCTCAAATTCCCTCCCTTGGTCTGTATGGATGGAATTAGGAATGCCAAACCGGCTTATGAACTCTGTGACCAGCTTATCGGCCACTGTCTGGGCCGTATGATTCTCTAGGGGGTAGGCCTCCACCCACTTAGTAAAGTAGTCTGTCACTACCATGATATACTCGTTACCGTGATTGCTCATCGGCAAAGGGCCTACAATATCAATGGCTATTTTGTCCATAGGGGATCCCACGTTTACGTGTTGTAATGGTTCTTTCCCCCTCCCAGGACCAGGTTTCTTTCTCGCGCAAGGGATGCATTCCGCACACCATCTCGCAACATCACTATTCATCCCTGGCCAATAGGCCACTTGTTTGACTCTAGACAACGTTTTGTCACGTCCAAAATGACTAGACGATCTAACGTCATGTGTCATTTTCATAATGCGGTAACGCACTGCTGAAGGTGCTACTAGCACCGTGCGAGGTTCACCAGTACCCACGGCCGCAATCCGTCGGTAAAGTATTCCCTCTATCACCCTCAAGTTATCCCACAAGTTCAACAACGACTTGACCGCCTGACTATACTGAGATGCTTCGTTCCCGCGTGGCCTTTCAACTCCGCTATTGATCAACTCGATGACCACCCGCGTCACCGGGTCCTCTGTTTGCCACTGTCTTATCTCCTCCGTTGTCCAACTATCGGACCAATCGCTTCGTAGCCCCTCTAAACATTCCAAATGATCTGACTCACTTCTCTCGGCTGCCCCGTCCGCCGCAGCGGAGTAGGCGCCCTCCCCGGACTCAATCTCTCTCACGAGATCATGTGTGCCGGGTACCTCACTATGGGTTCGGGACCCCTCAGGCGACCCGATAGTACCCGTAGCTACCCCCGTTCCTGCTTCCCCTTCCGAGTGAACAGAAACGTCACCCTGCGGACACGAACCTTCTCCTAGACTCTTCTCTAGAGATTCCCCTGTGCCCACAAAGTACCCAGGTGGAAGGCAAAACTCGCTAGGTGCCAAAACAAACTCATCCTCGTCCCACGAAGCAGATTTACTCTGAGAGCTTCCCTGACCATCCCGCTTTTCCTTTCCTTCCCCTGTTTTATGTTGAGAGCGAGTAACCATTTGGTGTTTAACGGGAGGCGATTCCTCACGTCCTTTTTCTGCGACGGATACCCCAGTTACGTCCCTTGCTTCATGCTGGGCAGATTTACTCTGAGTAACCTGATTTCCGTCTATGCCTGTTCTTTGAACAACCTCGGCAGGGGTTACGGTGTTTGACCCGCCTTCTCCCTCTTTTGCATCTTGTTTCACTACGTGCACATGCGTGCTCTCGCCTACGCACTCTGAACAGTTGTCTCTTTTGCATGCACGATAAGGCTTGCGTGACATTGCGTCTGAATTGCCATGTAGTGTGCCTTTGCGATATTCCATGTCAAAATCATATGAGTCTAGCGTAGCTATCCATCTGGCGACCATACCCTCTGGGTTCTTGAAATTCCTAAGCCACCGTAATGAACTGTGGTCGGTTCGTACGAGGAATTTCCTCCCTGCCAAGTAATGGCGAAAGTGTTTCACGAACGTGACCACTGCGTATAGCTCGCGATACGTGACGCAGTACCTACGCCTACTGGGACATAGAGTTTTGCTAGCATAAGCAATCACCTTCTCTTCCCCATCCTGTACCTGGCTAAGCACTGCTCCCACTGACCATCCCGATGCGTCGGTGTCTAACACGAACGTTCCTTCTCTACGAGGATAAGCCAACACTGGGGCCATGATCAATGCTTCCTTAAGCTGCTCGAATGCCCTCTGGCAGTCGTCACCCCATACAAAGATAGCTCGCTTCTTGGTCAAACTCGTGAGAGGCACTGCCTTGTCGGCAAAGTCTCTAATGAACTTCCTGTAATACGAGGCTAGCCCCAAGAAACTTCTAACCTCCGTCACCGTAGTGGGAGTAGGCCAATCTCTGACTGCCTCTATCTTTGCTTCGTCACACTTTATCCCTTCTTCAGAGATCACATGCCCGAGAAAGGACACTTCCTTTTGATACAACTGACACTTAGCAGCCTTCAACCTCAAGTTCGCCCCCTGGAACCTCTGAAATACCCTCCTCAGATTTTCTAGGTGGTCTTCCTCGCTCTTTCCCATAACCACTATGTCATCCACGTATACCAACACCCTGTCGAAACCCACTCCTTGGAGCGTCAACTCCATGAGTCTCTGAAAGGTCGAACAACTGTTGCACAAGCCAAAAGGCAACACCTTGAACTGGTAATGACCCACATGCGTACTGAAAGCTGTCTTTTCCTTGTCACTATCCTTCATTTCAACTTGGAAATAGCCCTGTGCCATGTCTAAGGTAGAAAACCATTTGCTACCCGCCAAGAGATCGAGTGACTCGTCTATTCTAGGCAGAGGATAAGCGTCCTTCTTTGTCAACGCATTGAGCTTTCTGAAATCAACACAGAAACGTACGCTACCGTCTTTCTTCTTCACTAGAACCACGGGGGCAGCCCAAGGGCTTTCACTTGGCTCTATCACATCCGCTTCACACATTTTCCTCACCTCTTCCTCGATCACCTCTCTCTGCGCTATGGGGGGTCTACGAGGGGGGATTTTGACTGGTCTGTTTCCTTCCACATTGATTTCGTGCTTGGTCCTTCCGGACCGTCCTAACTGCCCTGTGGTCTCGTAAAAGACTTCTCGAAACTCACTCACTAAACCCAGTAACTTTTCTTTGGTTGGGGCGCTCACTCCCCTGTCTACCTTTCCCATCATGTCTGTCAATGGCGCTGATAGCCCCACACCATCTTTCTCTCCCCGACTATCGTGACTCTCTTTCTGAATTCTCCTGTTTTCCACCTGCTCTACTGCTTGAATAGAGGCTACCATCATTCCCCCTTCTAGATGCATCTCATGTTCAGAAAAGTTCGAAATCGGAACGTAAATTCCCTCGCTCCCGACAGATACCATCGCCCTAGGCACCTCCATACCCGGGTGCTTGTTAGCCTGACGTAGGGGTTCTATGAGTCCCTCCCGTTTTCCTGTCCAATCTCCCGTTACCATGGCCCTGACCAACCTTTCGCTATTGGGGGGTATGTTCACTGATTCCGTGACCTTAACCCTAGCGCACGTCTGACTCGCTTCACTGATCATCTGCACCGCCCGGCCGTGAATATGCAAGGTACCCTTACCAAAATCAAGAGAGGTAGCATTCTTTTTCAGAAAATCCATCCCCAGTATGCCCTGAGCACCTTTGATCTCTCCCACTATCATCTGGGTCCTGAACTTTTGCCCATCGATGCTCATAGAGAATCGGCCTTTTCCCTGAACTCCCAAAGGATCGCCGTTTGCCATGCTCAAACGATTGCTAACTGGGTTAAGCTTGGGTCTCCTATCTCCCATTGCTTCGAAAACTTCCGCCGAGAGAATAGTCATGCCTGCCCCTGTATCGACCAACATCTCTATCTTTTGCATGCCCACTTCGACCGGTATTAGCCAACAGGCGCCTGCAGCTATGCTTACTCTCACGGGTGGTTGTTCCTCCCTATCTTGATTGGCCTTTACATTTCCACGGTGGGCTGTGTTCTTGGCCTCGAACGCAACCCCATCTAGTTTAACGGCGCTGACTGAGCGTTCCCCCTTGGCTGTACCCATCCCCCTTGTCTTTCCTTCTTTCTAGGACACTGACGAGCGAAATGTTGGGGATCACCGCAAACAAAACAGCTACCTGTCTCGGGCTTCCGTGCCCTGCCTCTCGACAACTCCTCTATTTTCTTTTCTAACATGTCCACTTTTCTACTCATGTCTTCTTCGTTTGCGTTTTCCTCTTTCTTTCCATCCCCTCCTCCTACGTATCGGATCGCTGACCCAGCGTCCTCGGGCTTTTTCAACGTCTTTTCGGGAAACCCGTTATTCTTGAAAGCTACGTATTCCCCGGCTAGCGACACTGCTTCGTCTAGGGTACTGGGGTGTCCGAACTGCACCCTCTCTCTGAGAGCCTCTTCCGACAATCCACCAATAAACTGTTCTATCAGTATGAGTTCCCTTGCCCCAGTTTCCATGTCCCTATAAGCCCTGGTAGCCAAGCGACAGAGTGCAAACCCATACTCCTCAACTGTTTCCTGCTTTCTACGTCTTCTGTTGCGAAACTCGCACCTGTACGACATCACTCTCTCTTTAGGACTGAACCTCTTTTCCAGCGCGCTGGTCAACGCAACGAAATCTCTCTTTTCTTCCTGTTGCAAATACCCCAACACCTGCTGAGCAGCCCCTCTAAGACTCAACGACAATTGAATCCCCTTTTCTTCTTCTGTCCACTCATTCCAAGTCGACACCCCATCAAAATGTTCTAGGTAGTCATTCAAATCAAGTGAGGTACCATCGTACTTATCGGCCTGAATCGATTTCCTGCTGGTATGTTGGTAGGGTTTTTCCCTCTCTATGAATAGACCTGGGCAACGTGTTCCCTCATCTACCCTATGATTGGCTGACCCTTGACCCCGACCTGCATAAGCATGCGCATGACCGTTCTCGGCCTGTTCGCGCTCAACATCGTACCCCGAGTCAAAAGACATGTACGTTTCGCCTTTCTGTTCATTCTCTGGATATTGTGATGGATACCTATATCTTCGTGGTGTTTCTGACCACCTAGTCTGACCTCCCCGAAGGTAACTGTCTTCCATTTCTATTTCTCTTTCTTCTCTCCTTGCCATCGAACCCTTAGCCGTAAGAAAACTTGGTGAGAGAGCGCTCACGACTTGCCCTAGTCTTGACAAAATACCCATCTTTCTTTTGTTCAAAACAATTCAATCTTTGCGAAACCTTCGCCGAACTTCCACTAACATGAACTATATCAACTTCATAAATGGGAATGTAACAGAACTTATTTCATAATAAGCCAACACATTTCAAATCCTGTCTGAACCTACGTCATACAAAATAGCAACAATCCCACTTCAAATCATCGTACACACGTATAGCAACAATGTAGCAAATACAATGAAAAAATGTTTCTTTCTTACCTTGTTTTTCGACGTCCTTCGAAAACAAACACAGTTGGAGGCGTTTCCTCTCTTTTCTTTCTCTTTTTTTATTTTTTATTTTTTTATTTTTTTCACTTTCTCAACCACGGTCTGGGCTATCTGGGCTACCGTTAAATTTACTTCTACTAGATCTACTAACTTTGTTAAAATCCTGGTGCACGGTCACCATTTAATGTGGCAGATTTGATTAAAACCGGGGGCTGCCAGGGGATTGTGCAGGATGTTTCTTATTACTCGTGATGTTGTTTGACCTCGCGTTGTGTTTTGTTTTGAGTGTAAGAATATTTCCCGTTTCCCTCTCTTATCCCCGATGCAGTAGACTCTAGTTTTCAGCTATCATACGGCCAACGGCCTCTCTCTTGCAACGAATGTAGCCCACACCGTGGTTGTACAGTTTAAAACATCATTTTTATTCTACAAGTGCATGAAATCAAAACATCGTCACTTTCACGCAGACTCGTCACTTCACAACTATTTCTGTCGTGTCTCAGTACTGTCGCTGACTGTCATTTAAACAAGGGGGGTGATTATCAGGTTCCCGATTGACAAGGAACTTATTCAGACTTAAAGTCTTTATAACAGAACTCCCGATTAACAAGGAGCTATTTAGTGCATGAGATACTATCACTATCAGATTCCCGATTGACAAGGAATTTATACAAACGTTATAACAAAACTCCCGATTGACAAGGAGCTATTTAGTGCATGAGATACTATCAGATTCCCGATTGGCAAGGAATTTATACAAGCGTTATAACAGAACTCCCGATTGACAAGGAGCTATTTAGTGTAGACTGCAAGGTTCCTAGTTCACAAAGAATGATTAAACAACAGATCTAAGCAATTAAATCCTTACGGTTAGTAATGAAGGCCGGCTTCCGTTTAACAAAGAAGTCGGCTAAGGTTTACTTTTCCCGGTTAACAAAGAATTTGATTAAGTAAGACTTCCGATTAACAAAAAGTCTGGTTACAATTACTGACTCCCGATTAACAAAGAGTTTGAAGTTAAGATTAGGTGACTCCCGATTAACAAAGAGTGCCGCGCACTTGAAATCCAAAACATTATATAGACCTCAAATCTTTGGACTATTTCGCATAATCATGCGCTACAGTGAACTCTGACCCTGAATCACTTACTTCCGGCAAATAATCCGGCTTCTTCTTCAATTTATACTACTCTATTTTCCGCTAATCGTCGTTAAACAAGCATGTCCGTAAGCGACTATTATCCTAAAGAAACTTATCATTTTATCAAACAACTCCCGCACATCGATACTAACAGATTAGCAGCTGGTCGTCTGCTACAAAGTCACGTCTGCTTGAAGCGTCAGTGCTAAGCTGTTCTAAAAGCTAGCATCGTGCGTCGTAAATTACGTCACATAAAAGATGGCGTCAAGTGCATGCGTACCAATGAAGTCACTCAAACACGCGCACGCACACTGAACATTATTACGTGGGCTGTAAGGCTATTCCCTCACAATAGTATTCCCGATGTTTGGTGCGTATAGATCTTGTGGTGATTTCAGGGCGTTTTTCTTTGCGGGTAATATCATTTTGAATAACATTGTGTCTAGAAATATAATACTCAGTCTTTAGTTTAAAGCATTAAGCATGCTATGTTTAATGCAAGAGCCAGATATGACGGCCAGCACAGATGTACTGGATGTAATTGGTGCCCTTCTGTATCTGATGCAGGCATTGAACTGTGTGAGTCTGGGCAATGCAGCCATCCGGAAAGTTCCACACAAGCCACGGTAGGTGTTCTTAGCCGACATGTTCCAGTCTCGTGGTGTGTGTGTGTGTGTGTGTGTGTGTGTGTGTGTGTGTGTGTGTGTGTGTGTGTGTGTGTGTGTGTGTGTGTGTTTGTGCGTCTGTGTGTGTGTGTGTGTGTGTGTGTGTGTGTGTGCCGGTGTGCCCGCTGTCATCTTTGAAATTCGCACACACTTATGTACGAAAACTTAAAGGCATATGTACGCGCTCCCGTGTTTACAAAGTGTAGTTTGCCCATAATCGATGTCAAATGCACCATAAGACCATGTAATGACGATATGTCGCCATGCGCGGACCATATACATGCATTACAGCTTGTTTTAGAGTCTCAAAAACTTTGGATGTAAACAAAGACGCGGAGTTATTTCCCTTGCGTCAACGCTACCTCTGTTGGCAAATCTATAAATAGGACGATCCAGATCAAAATGAAAATTAACATATCTCAACATTGAAGGGGTCCTAGACCACAATATTTTGCAGGGAACTTAATTTAGCATGTCTCCAGCTGTTGGTAAAGCAATTAGCGTGTATAGTCATCGAGTACATATGGCTTTAAAGTAAAATGGTTAGGTCTTCCAAATAACCTGTGTTTGTACTTTTTGCCATTGGACATGATGTTCATATGTTTATTAGATCCTTGTGTAATAAATCAATCAATATGAGGCTTATATCGCGCGTATTCCGTGGGTACAGTTCTAAGCGCAGGGATTTATTTTTTAATTTTAATTTTATGCAATTTATATCGCGCACATATTCAAGGCGCAGGGATTTATTTATGCCGTGTGAGATGGAATTTTTTTTATTTTACACAATACATCACGCATTCACATCGGCCAGCAGATCGCAGCCATTTCGGCGCATATCCTACTTTTCACGGCCTATTATTCCAAGTCACACGGGTATTTTGGTGGACACCTTTATCTATGCCTATACAATTTTATTTTATTTTAAAAACCCTTTTGTAAATCGTGGTGTAAGGGTGGTGTAAGGGTGAAGGTCATTGAATGTTCGTAAACACACTTATGTTACCCGGAATTTACGGGGTAGGGGTTGAAAATTGCCTGCAAATTATTTGTGGGCGAGGGATTACTGCTTTTTATTACATTTAGTCAAGTTATGACTAAATGTTTTAACATAGAGGGGGAAATCGAGACGAGGGTCGTGGTGTATGTGTGTGTGTGTGTGTGTGTGTGTGTGTGCGTGCGTGCGTGCGTGTAGAGCGATTCAGACCAAACTACTGGACCGATCTTTATGAAATTTGACATCAAAGTTCCTGGGTATGATATACCCATACATTTTTTTCATTTTTTTGATAAATGTCTTTGATGACGTCATATCCGGCTTTTCGTGAAAGTTGAGGCGGCACTGTCACGCCCTCATTTTTTAACCAAATTGGTTGAAATTTTGGTCAAGTAATGTTCGACGAAGCCCGGACTTCGGTATTGCATTTCAGCTTGGTTAGCTTAAAATTTAATCAATGACTTTGGTCATTAAAAATCTGAAAATTGTAAAAAAAAAAAAACATTTTTATAAAATAAAACTATCCAAATTTACGTTCATCTTATTCTCCATCATTTGCTGATTCCAAAAACATATAAATATGTTATATTTGGATTAAAAACAAGCTCTGAAAATTAAATATATAAAAAAATTATTATCAAAATTAAATTTTCCAAATCAATTTAAAAACACTTTCATCTTATTCCTTGTCGGTTCCTGATTCCAAAAACATATAGATATGATATGTTTGGATTGAAAACACGCTCAGAAAGTTAAAACGAAGAGAGGTACAGAAAAGCGTGCCATCCTTCTCAGCGCAACTACTACCCCGCTCTTCTTGTCAATTTCACTGCCTTTGCCATGAGCGGTGGACTGACGATGCTACGAGTATACGGTCTTGCTGCGTTGCATTGCGTTCAGTTTCACTCTGTGAGTTCGACAGCTACTTGACTAAATGTTGTATTTTCGCCTTACGCGACTTGTTACATTTAGTCAAGTTTTGACTAAATGTTTTAACGTAGAGGGGGGAATCGAGACGAGGGTCGTGGTGTGTGTGTGTGTGTGTGTGTGTGTGTGTGTGTGTGTGTGTGTGTGTGTGTGTGTGTAGAGCGATTCAGACTAAACTACTGGACCGATCTTTATACAATTTGACATGAGATTAAATAACATATTCTTACTACAACTCACATAAATAGCATTAACTTCAGTTTGATGCGTTAGACATTGAAGCACTGACCCTGGTAACAGGGGGAGATAACTCCCAAAACAAAACAAACCCTTGACAACGGGTCCCGGGAGTTACCTCCCCCCACCGGCTGCCCGCGCATGCGCTGGACATACTGCCGGTATAGTTATTCCCTTCTTCAACACGCTAGCGAATAGACGTGTTTGCACTCTGGCTGTTTTCTTCAGCCGCTGGCCTGCCACGGTAGGCCGTTGACCCTTTGAAGTCTGAACGCTTCTTGCCTCTACTACGGTGAGATCTTTCTTGTTTATCTTGTTTTGCCTTGCCGCCATTTGCAAAGTGTATTTTGTTGGGGAACTTGACTCTAACTTGTCGGAGTTTCTTGTTCTTCTCAACTTGGCTTATAACGGTCAGGGCACTGTTAGCCGGTGCCGGCCGCCATTTGCATTTTGTAATTGTTGTTGGAATTTTGCACTTCGTCAACTTGGCGCTTTCAGGTAGGAGCACCGTTGTTTAGGTGCCTGCCTTCTTTTGCTTGATTATTTTTGGGTTGTGAAACTTTTTGCTCCGATTTCTGGGGTCTTTTGTTGTCTCAACCTACTGTAGGCAGAGCGCTGTGTTTCAAGCGCATGCCGCCATTTGCATTTTTGTTTTGTCTGCCGGTTGCGGAACTTTTGACTCCGATTTCTGGAGTTTTTTGTTACTTCAACCTAGTGTAGGCAGTGCCCGGTGTTACGGGTGCATGCCGCCATTTGCATTTTAGAATTTTGTATTATTTTTGCGAAATTTTCTCGTTGTGACTTGTCATTTCGATGGCGGACAAGGAGAAGAGCTCTGCCAAGCAGGTACCGGTGGGGTCGCCGCTGGGCAGTTCTGGGTCTGCGTCTTCGTCTAAAAGTAAATCTAAGAAGTCGCGTTCGAAAGATAAAGTTTCGCCGGCGAAACGACCTCTGGTCAATGTGTTTGATCCGGTGAGCAAGGAGTCGTTGCGTGTTTCGATTGATCCTCCTGCTAGCATGCCTGTGTTGTCGCCGCAGGAGAAAGAGACTCAGGCGGTCTCCCGCGATGAATTGTTTGCTCTTTTTTCTACTTTCAAGGATCAAATGAGGGAGATGCTGGCTACTGACAGGGGTGTGTCTTACTCCACCATTCCAGCTTTGCCTCCAGGGGTTGGCAACGCTGCCTCTTTGTCGAGGATTCTTCCTTCTGCTACGATTACGTCGGCGGACGTTGCTGATCCTCAGCTTTCGGCTTCGGCCGATCAGGTACGTGTTAGTGGAAGTTCGGGGTGTTCGGCGCAAATGCGTGCTGCTCATCTCGACGGTTATTCCACCCTTGACGCTGGGGCCGGTACGTCCGGTCCCTCGTACTCGGGTTCAACTGCTTCGGCAAAGGGATTTCCGGCCACAGGATCTCTTCCGAGAGATCGTGGCACTTTCATTTCGTTACCATCGACTTCCGGTTCACAGCCTACGGGGGTTCCGGTCGTTGGTGGTAACGGCAATCCGTTTCCTGCCTTCACTTCCGCTCAGGCGGCTGTGGATGGCGGGGGACAGGATGGGTCGGCTTCCGGGCAAAGCACAGGTGTGTTTCCGGTCGCCTTTCCTTCCGGATTGCCAGCTACCAGTGGTAGCAGCTCGGCTATACCGGTTCCCCTTGGTGTGGTTACACAGGGTTCCGGTACGGCGAGTTCATCAGTTCCGTTTAGGGACAATGATGGTTCCGGTCATGATCGGTCTTCATCGGACATCTTTGTTGATGATGGGAATGTTGACGAAGATTGTGACGACTCTTCTGAGGTGGAACACAACTTTCGGGTTGAGAGGAGTTTCTTACGCGCGCTGAGTGCTGCCGCTGAGGTTACCTCTAGATATTTTGCGGAAGGGGTGTCAACTTCGTCTTCACGGCTAGCAGCACCTCCTTCCGCGTTTGGCGATTTCCGGGGTGACAGTGAGTCTGGTGTCCGCTTCCGGTTTCGGGAGTCTCCCTCTGTAGCCTATCAGATGGCTAGGGTGCTGGGTGCCGGTCCTGATAGCATCGTTCCTCTTTTATCTGCTCATGGGGATGCGCCGGAGTCTGTTCAACATTGGCTGGCTTCGCCGAATGATTGCTCTCGCATGCCGTCGGATATGCACCGTAGACCTAGGCTGTACGGGAAGCCTGTTCATTTGATCGATTCTTTCGCGCTTCCGAGTTCCCCGCTTCAGGTCACTCCGGAGCTGGCGAACTTACGGAAGGATGGGTACAAGAAGGAGAGGCCTTCAGTCTGTACCGAAGCCGGTGTGATCGCGATTGAGGAAGCTGGGAGAGTTTCTCTGGAATTGGCTTCCGTGTCTGACACACTTATTAGAGCGGTGTCCAGATCCATCGCTGTGTCGCTGGAGCCCTTTAAGTTCCGGGACGACGCGGTGGAAGAAGATGTTGTAACTTTGTTAGCAGCTCTTGCTAAGGTCGTAGCTGAGCAGACCGCAACTTCGGCCAGGTTGTACACGCAGGCCGTGATGTGGCGTCGCGAAGCTCTGTTGAAGGACTCGAGACTGTCGGATAAAGCCACTGTTGAGGCTTTGAAAGTTGCTCCTTTTGCGGGACAGAGCTTACTGGGTCCTGAGTCTCTTGAGGCTCTCAGGCGAGAGTCTCAAGATGCGAAGGACTTGCATTTCGTTAAGCTGTCTGAGCTTGCCCTAAAGCAGGGTCAGAAGAAAGGTGGTTCGGCGCCGCCTTCATCTTCTCGCGGCTCTGGACAGAAGACGAGGTCGCATAGGGGTGGCAGCCGTTCTCGCCCCTACAATAAGAGACCTTCCTTCGGGAAGAAGGGGTCAGGTGGCAAGCCTAACCCCCAATGAAGGCTCCCCGATCCAGCCACTCCCCTAGCCCCTACCCCTTTGGTAGCGGGCGGCCTCTCAAGGGCCGTTCCAGCTTGGTTGGCTCTTACGAGCAACTCTTGGGTTACGGGAGTGGTTCGATCGGGGTTCCGGTTGCTCTGGTTGGAGGACAAGGCCCCTCTAACCAGGACAACACCCAGGTTCAAGTTCCCCGCCGATCCAGAGGCTTGTGCCGTTATTCAGGCGGAAGTTCTACTGCTCTTGCAGAAGCAAGCGGTAGAAGAGGTCATCGATCGTCGGTCCCCTGGCTTTTACGGGAGACTGTTTGTCGTCCCGAAAGCGTCAGGGGGCTGGCGACCGGTGTTGGATCTGTCTCCCTTGAACGGCTTTCTCCGGAAAGTTCCGTTCAAGATGGAGACTCCAGCGTCTGTCAGGGAGGCCCTTCGTCCGTCGGACTGGGTCACTTCCATCGATCTGACAGACGCGTACTTCCACATTCTGATGCACAGGTCAGATCGAAAGTGGCTGCGGTTCCTGTGGGGCGACAGGGTGTTCCAGTTCAGGGCGCTGCCGTTCGGGCTTTCTTTAGCACCCTGGATTTTCACCATGATAGTGCGCCAGCTTTGCGCGTTAGTGCGCCAGAAAGGGATTCGTCTCAGAGTTTATCTGGACGACTGGTTGATTCTGAGTCAACAAGAGTCCCTGTGCGGGCAGCACACCCAGATAGTCTTGCAGACTGCGAGAGACTTAGGTTTCTTCGTGAACCAAGGGAAGTCCGACTTGGTTCCCTCTCAGGAGTTCACTTATCTGGGCATGGTGTTCGACACCCTAGCTTGGACTGTGCGTCCCGCCCAGCGGAGGATAGACAAGCTGCAGGATCTGGTCAGGTCTCTGTCAAGCCTCCGCCACGCGCCTGTCAGGGTGTTGGCGTCACTCCAGGGCCAGATGGAGTCGATGTCTACCCTGATTCCTCTGGGCAGAGTTCACAAACGCCCGTTTCAGGCGTTTCTGAACTCTGCCTGGGATCCAGCCTCGCAAGGTTGGAATCTGTCTCTTCCCCTTCAGGGATGGTTCCTGGAGTCAACAAGGCAGTGGTTGGATTCGGCCTGGCTGGCTCAGGGCTTTCCGATTTCCTTGCCCCCCCCCCGGAGTTGCATCTTTTTACCGATGCGTCCCTTCAGGGTTGGGGAGCTCATCTGGAGGGGAACACGGCTTCCGGTCTTTGGGACCAGGATCAGAAATCGTTGCATATCAACATTCTGGAGTTGGAAGCAGTGCGCCTCGGGCTTCGGGAGTTTGTCGCCTCGTTGCGGGGCAAGCATGTGTTGATCCACACGAACAACACAACTGTGGCCGCGTACCTGAACAAGCAGGGGGGTACGCGCTCGCTGGTTCTGTCCAACAGGGCTTGCGAGATTCTCGCTTGGGCGTTCCTTCAGGGAATTGTGATTTCAGCGAAGTACCTTCCGGGGTGCCTGAACATCTTGGCAGATTCACTCAGTCGCACTTCGCAGATCCTGCACTCGGAGTGGACTATCGCACACCAAGCACTGCGGCGTCTGTGGACGCAGGTGGACAAACCCCTCGTGGATCTGTTTGCCACCCGGTTCTCTCGGCGTCTCCCAGTCTTCGTGTCTCCAGTGCCCGACCCGGAGGCTTGGGAGGTCAACGCCATGGAAATAGACTGGAAGGATCTGGTAGCTTATGCCTTCCCTCCCATTCCGTTGCTGAGCAAGGTTCTGAGAAAGGCTGACTTGGAGAAGCCAAGGCTGGTTCTCATAGCGCCGTCGTGGCCGAGCCAGGCGTGGTTTCCGGACCTTCTTCGTCTAGCCGACGGTCCACCCATTCCTCTCGATCTTCGAGAAGGGGAGCTTCTGCAACCGAGGTCGGGGATCCCTCACAGGGACCCTCATCTCCTGGCTCTACACGCTTGGGTTCTGTCAGGAGAGCGTTGAAGCGCGCTGGGGCGTCAGACCTCACTCTGACATTGGTGCAGAAGGCGCATAGAAGATCTACTTCTGCTGTTTATTCGTCCCATTGGGCTGCTTGGGCCCAGTGGTGTCGTCTTAACGGCGTTAACCCGTTGTCTCCACGTACTATGCAGGTTGCAAATCATTTGGCTTGGCTGTCCTCCCAAGGTCGGACGGCGTCTACCCTTAGGGTACGTCGTTCTGCCATTTCCACTACCCTCAAGCAGTTGGGACGCTCTATTGCCCTGGACGGGGTGATCGCAAGTGTCATTAAAGGTTCCGCTCTTAGCTCTGCTTCACGCAGAACGTCTGTCCCAGCCTGGGATCTCTTACTGGTACTGGAATTTTTGCGCTCCTCGGTTTTCGAACCTTTGAAAGAGGCTAGTCTGTCTAACCTTACTAAGAAGACTCTCCTACTTATTTTGCTTGCGTCAGCGCGTCGGGGAAGCGAGGTTCACGCTCTTTCTGGACTTAATCAGGATATTTCCTTCGAAAAAGATGGCTCGGTTATCTTGCGTTTTTCGCCTGTGTTTTTAGCAAAGAATCAAAAACCTAACCAGCCGTCTCCTGTTGTGAACATACAGTCGCTGCGTTCTATTTTACCGCGCGGTGACCCTGACCTCTTGAACTGCCCGGTCCGGGCTCTGCGGGCTTACCTGTCTCGCACGGCTCCGTTAAGAGCTTCATCTCAGAAATTGCTTTTCATCTCGTTAAACGTAGCCAGGGATAAGGATATCGTTAAGACGACTTTGGCGAGATGGTCTGCCGGGCTTATAAGGCAAGCATATGAGTGGTGGCAGACACATGGGGGGGGGACGCTCCGTTCTCCCATTACGGTCGCCTCGTACGCATGAGGCGAGAGCCTGGGCCGCCTCTCTAGCGGTCTTGCGCTCAGGCAGGATGACTGAAGTGCTCAGAGCAGCATACTGGAAGTCTGAAGACGTTTTCATAAACTTTTATCTACGTGATATTGCCAGCACTAGGCAAGATGGCTCGAGCTGTTTGCCTGCCATGGTGGCAGCTGGCCAGGTTCTACCGAAGGTTTAGGTGAGTTCCCCGCCTCCTTGTGTAGCAATCTGCTATTTATGTGAGTTGTAGTAAGAATATGTTATTTAATCGAAAATTTCTTATCAAATTTTCATTTAATTAATATACTTACCAACTCACATAGTTAATGCCCTCCCTACCTACCCCGCTTTTTGACTCACATGCGAAGCAAAAGTGAGTCTATGTACTCACCCGAGTCGTCCGTCCGTCCGTCCGGAAAACTTTAACGTTGGATATTTCTTGGACACTATTCAGTCTATCAGTACCAAATTTGGCAAGATGGTGTATGATGACAAGGCCCCAAAAAACATACATAGCATCTTGACCTTGCTTCAAGGTCAAGGTCGCAGGGGCCATAAATGTTGCCTAAAAAACAGCTATTTTTCACATTTTTCACATTTTCTCTGAAGTTTTTGAGATTGAATACCTCACCTATATATGATATATAGGGCAAAGTAAGCCCCATCTTTTGATACCAGTTTGGTTTACCTTGCTTCAAGGTCAAGGTCACAGGAGCTCCTCAAAGTTGGATTGTATACATATTTTGAAGTGACCTTGACCCTGAACTATGGAAGATAACTGTTTCAAACTTAAAAATTATGTGGGGCACATGTTATGCTTTCATCATGAGACACATTTGGTCACATATGATCAAGGTCAAGGTCACTTTGACCCTTATGAAATGTGACCAAAATAAGGTAGTGAACCACTAAAAGTGACCATATCTCATGGTAGAAAGAGCCAATAAGCACCATTGTACTTCCTATGTCTTGAATTAACAGCTTTGTGTTGCATGACCTTGGATGACCTTGACCTTGGGTCAAGGTCACATGTATTTTGGAAGGAAAAATGTGTAAAGCATGTGAGTCGTATGGGCTTTGCCCTTCTTGTTGTGGTTTAAGGTGGTGTTTCAGTGGGAATGACTATACCGGCAGTATGTCCAGCGCATGCGCGGGCAGCCGGTGGGGGGAGGTAACTCCCGGGACCCGTTGTCAAGGGTTTGTTTTGTTTTGGGAGTTATCTCCCCCTGTTACCAGGGTCAGTGCTTCAATGTCTAACGCATCAAACTGAAGTTAATGCTATTTATGTGAGTTGGTAAGTATATTAATTAAATGAAAATTTGATAAGAAATTTTCGAGTTCCTGGGTATGATATCCCCACACGTTTTTTTCATTTTTTTGATAAATGTCTTTGATGACGTCATATCCGGCTTTTCGTGAAAGTTGAGGCGGCACTGTCACGCTCTCATTTTTCAACCAAATTGATTGAAATTTTGATCAAGTAGTCTTCGACGAAGCCCGGACTTCGGTATTGCATTTCAGCGTGGTGGCTTAAAAAGTAATTAATGACTTTGGTCATTAAAAATCTGAAAATTGTAATACAAAATTTTTTTTATAAAACGATCCAAATTTACGTTTATCTTATTCTGCATCATTTTTTGATTCCAAAAACATATAAATATGTTATATTTGGATTAAAAACAAGCTCTGAAAATTAAATATATAAAAATTATTATCAAAATTAAATTTTCCAAATCAATTTAAAAACACTTTCATCGTATTCCTTGTCGGTTCCTGATTCCAAAAACATATAGATATGATATGTTTGGATTAAAAACACAATCAGAAAGTTAAAACGAAGAGAGGTACAGAAAAGCGTGCTATCCTTCTCAGCGCAACTACTACCCCGCTCTTCTTGCCAATTTCACTGCCTTTGCCATGAGCGGTGGACTGACGATGCTACGAGTATACGGTCTTGCTGCGTTGCATTGCGTTCAGTTTCATTCTGTGAGTTCGACAGCTACTTGACTTGGTGGCCGAGTGGTAACGCACTTGCGCTCGGATGCGAGAGGTTGCGAGTTCGACCCTGGGTCAGGGCGTTAGCAATTTTCTCCCCCTTTTCCTAACCTAGGTGGTGGGTTCAAGTGCTAGTCTTTCGGATGAGACGAAAAACCTAGGTCCCTTCGTGTACACTACATTGGGGTGTGCACGTTAAAGATCCCACGATTGACAAAAGGGTCTTTCCTGGCAAAATTGTATAGGCATAGATAAAAATGTCCACCAAAATACCCGTGTGACTTGGAATAATAGGCCGTGAAAAGTAGGATATGCGCCGAAATGGCTGCGATCTGCTGGCCGATGTGAATGCGTGATGTATTGCGTAAAAAAATTCCATCTCACACGGCATAAATAAATCCTTGCGCCTTGAATATGTGTGCGATATAATTTGCATAAAATAAAAAAAATAAAAAAATAAAAAATCCCTGCGCTTAGAACTGTACCCACGGAATACGCGCGATATAAGCCTCATATTGATTGATTGATTGATTGACTAAATGTTGTATTTTCGCCTTACGCGACTTGTTTTTATTTTTTTAGGTATTAATAAGATATATTCTTTCTCATGCAGACCACCCTGTAAATCCCTAAAGATCAATGCAATACGGACATTAATGTAGCGTCCTCCACTTAAACACATATCACAAAATGACAAATCAACAGTCATCTTGCTTAAGAATAATTGAACAGTCCTTTCACCTTTCTTTACATAAGTGGCTTTCAGAATGAAAACAAGACAAGAACATCGGTAAAACAACAGCTAGCCAAAAAAAACCTAAAACAAAAAGGCGACTGAGCACGATAACATATAAAGCACTCCGCGGGAAGTGTTCTAATATTTATTTACAAATTCCGTGCTGTACTTTCCATGCACCAATTGTACAGCAGACACATTATATAGGGTAAATGTCCAACGTTTCTAGGCGTGAAAAACCCTCCCACCCCCTACACCTAATTATGTGTTTTGTTGGCCAAAATTAGGACAATGCCCCCTCACCCCCCCCCCCCCCCCCCCCCCCACCACCACCACCACCACCCCCAAAAAGTGCACTAGCACGAAGTATAAAGACTTTTTATGCGGATTTACGTATCGAACGCATACTCGAGCATGTTTATTGATTTTTGTTGCTGTTTTCTGGTGAGTACATTTCAAGTGTTTAGTGTTTTCTTATATCAAGTGAACTGTCTTGGATGGCATATAAAGTGTGAATGAAATGACACGGGAAATAAGGCTTTAATTGGGAAGCGAATTATGTCACAATTATGTTTTGTGCTAGTTAGTATGCTTTCATTCTCCCATTGTCTTCGCTTTTGTTTTCAGGGAGAGGAGGAGGTTTTTTTTGCTGTTAATGACGATTTTCGGAACAGACAGGCACGTTTCGGTAAGCTATAAGTGCAATTTTAAACATGTTATGTTTTGTTGCAGAATTCTTATTTTGATACTTGTCAGGTTATTTACATAATTTGCCGTTAAGAATTTTGTTTAAGATATTTGATTCAAATTGAATTACTGAACAATAACAATACGAATGGATCCACGGTTTAAATTAAAGAGTCTAGTGCGGAAATTGCAGTTTATCGAAGGCCTGACACAAAGGTATATGACCGGTTGCATATATGCATTATTTGTCTTTAGCAATGAACACCTCAAACTGTTTATACATGTATCAGTAATGTTTGCTAATCGGGGCTCAGAGTAATTGAAATATTGACACTTTCTGTAACAAATGTGAACTTGCAAAAAGAAAACTGCAGCAAAGTATCTGATAGACGATTTTCGAAAATAACTATCAGAAAATGAGCGGTCTGGAGGAGTAGTCTGAGCCCCTGTACCGCGGAGAGGTTTTTCACAACATCCGGAGCACAGCTCCACGCCTCCGACGGGCTGGAACCCGCGATCGGGACAAACAACCTACTCCGATGTGTATGCCATGCAGCACGCGCACAATATGATACTCTTTTCTTTCAAAAATCAGCATTCACGAGTTCATCGGAGTTCAGAGCTTGTTGTGGAAAGGTTCGCTAGCACGTATTACAACGTATTTCGATTGAGGTCACGTAGGTTGGCTTGGGTTTTGGAAATGACACGTGTAAATTTAAGCGAACGCTTCCAGTGATCAGCAAGCCATCCGTGGCGATTCGTGGCTCCGATGATATTTGTTAAAAGAAACGGGTTATCTAGCGCACGCCGCATAGCATATATACACATCACAGTCGGTTGCTCGTCCGGATCACAGGATAGAGCCGATCGGAAGCGTGGAACACGCTTCGGATCTTGTGGAGAAACCTGCCTGCGGTACAGGGACTCCTACTCCTCCAGACCGCCAAACAATCCTGGCAGTGTTATTTCCGGAGAACGTCTAATAAAAGCTCATAAACTTCGGGAAGGGAAGTTACCAGAATGAGGCGCTCTGTTCACGAATAAAGACAGATAAATGGTCTGTATGTTTTATTGAAGCAATGCCAAACACTCTCATGTCTGTCTAAGGCCGTTTGCGTCACATGCAGAAACAAGCGGAATTCAAAGAAGACGCATGAACAAATAATGGATATGCGCGTATTATTGCATATTTTATCATTCTCCATTGTTCCTTGGTCCAGGAAACGGAGGTTGTATCGTCTGTGGGAGACGCGAATGGACTACAGTGCTGTATCCCTGTCACAACATTGTTGTTTGTCGTCTCTGCTCAGCTGCTTTCAGGAGATGCCCTGTTTGTGGATTGCGCCTGTTTCATCCCTTTTAGGATAGAGCAGGTAAAAATTACTCATATGATACAGAACATTGAACAAAGATAATTGATGTGATTAGCTTGTGAAGCAGTGTCATCCTTTGTTGGAGTCGTCGTCGATGCTTGACTGCCACCGTGGGTTGTGCTTGTTGAATGGGGACCTAGTTGTCCTCTAGTCATCTTAAAGACGGTCCTTAATTCAGCCCGAAGTCGACTTCGCGAAGTCTTTTTACTGAAAACTCAGTGCCAAATTCTGTAGATGGAAGTTTCAAGTGACAGCTGAGAAGAAACTAGTCTCGACCCGCTCGGATTAACAATGACCGAGACTACTTGTAATTCCTTCTTGTAATGCGTGACGTCGAACCCTCTTGCGCCATATCGTGAAGTCTTCAAGACATTACCTGTCTTGCCTTCTGGATTACTGCGTCCAATGGATACATTTTGAAAAACGATCACCACGTATGCTTCAGAATCAAAACATAGTGTGAGCAATCTGCTGCTGAATGTACGAATAATAACATGTTCTGTCGGATCACCGCGGTTGTCCGACAACGGTGCTGGGGGAGAGCAACACAGCAATCTAGCCACTTCCTGTGCAAAGACGTAGGGGAAGGACTCCTAATATGGACCACTTTTTGTTTCATGCTGATAACTAGCTTGTTTTCTTGCGAAGAAGTTTCATTTTGTGTTTGGTAGTCCTTCTCTCTTGTGTTAATCGTTAGGCCTAATTAGAGTGAAATAGCTTTGATAGACATTCAGCAAAAATTAAATACAGAACAAATCACAAATGGTCCATATTAGGCGCCCAGGCTCCTAATATGGACCAGTGAAGCGGCCTTCACGAATCACTGTCAAAAGCCCCCTGAGACAGTGACAAAAGGTCAGGTGTCATGTCTACTGTCCCGAATGACACACGATTGCTGACATTTCACCATTGCCAACAGAATAAACAAATAAGAAATAGGTAGAAAATGAATGTGAAAACTGACTTTAATTGTTGATCAGTATTTTCTATACCACTAACAAATAATCTACTTGCACATAGCTGTTTGGCAAATGTATGTTGCATGGGACACACTGACATGAAAGTGGAAGATGTTTTTCCCTCTAGAGAAACTACATATCAAGTTACACTTTTTGTGCTCTTCCATTCCAGTTGGCAATCAATTGTTAACGCATGTTATTAGAAAAAATAGAACGAAAACAGATTAGATAGAATGAAAAATGTACTGGTGATGTCATTTGGGACATACTGACATGAAAACGTCACCTTTTGTCATTGTCTCCCCTATACTTCAAAATAACATGATACAACTTAGTGTGCAAGTCAGACTAATTCAAATATGCTTTAGATTTATCTGTTTCGGGTTAATGAGACCATTATTTGAAGCACACCAGGAAACTAAAGAAGCATATCAAAAACAGAGTAAAAATAAGTGAAATTATCAACATCCACAAAATTAAAAGAAGACAATTTGATTTTTTTTTTTTTTTGAAATCTTGAGGGCTAGTTATAGATTATTTTCAGCAAGTTTCCTAATGAATTAAAGCCTTTAGCTTTTATTTTCTTCGATTTGTTGAAGGTGGTCCATATTAGGGGACACACACATACTTTGAGATTGTGCTATTATTTTTGTTGCAGTAGAAACTCGGGGTCAAAACTGCTAACATGTAACAAATACGGTCTTAGCTGTCATATATAGCAATTTTTGTGTGATAAAAGCTTTGGCTGTGGACAGAAACGAGTCCGTTTTAGGCGTCAAATTTAGAGTGAACGCTGCCAAAAGTGAAAAAAAAGAGTAAAAGCCTAACGGTTTTGAGGTTTGTGTTTCTGCAACTGTTTTGACATGTGCAAATTATCCAGAGAGGGTGAATACAGCGAATGAAATTGTTTTTAGCGCTCTAGCGCCGTTAGTTTGTCAGAACAGGAGGTGGTCCGGCCATATTAGGAGCCGGTCCATATTAGGAGCCCTTCCCCTACATCCAGCCGTATCTCCTTCGTGAAACCCGATTCCGTTGGATTACTGTATTTCACTCGTGACGTAATGTATGTTCTGCGACGACACGCATTCCATTGTCTAAGTCAGGACGTCAAGTAAGAAATGCATTCCACGATCTGTTTCGGCACTACAGGTTTCAGTCTGACTGGTTTTGCTAAATGGGTGATGAATACTGACCATGACACGGCGAGTGAGTCCCTTTGATATTCCCGCTGGGTCTTGACTGAAATACAAGCCATATAAAAAACACGAGTGTTGTAACCTCTATATTCCATGAAGATCTAAAAGACAAAGTGTGACGGAAACATCAAGCTTTAGTTGTCTGTTCAGATGAGGCACCTCTGCACATATGTTATTCTAAAGTCATGTCTGTTAATATATGTCAAGTCGGTGCATAATGGTGGCTTGGTTGACCCCGTCAATTGAAAACCTCTTACACGGATTTGACTGAATACCTAGTGGTTACACACGCATCTCCTGAGATCGTGGACACCTTCGATCATCGTCTATAGGGCCTACTGCATCGCAGAAGAGCTAGAAATACTCGCAAAATGCACTAAACAGCTTGTTCAGAGAACAATCGTAGTCGATGATGTACCGATAAGGGCGTGTGTACCGGCACGCTGTAACTTCACATGAACATAGCCTCAACATAGCAGTGCTGGTCGGACTGACTGGGTTTTTAACGATTGCTAGTTTGACTTTTGTTTTAGTTGAGAGCACGAGCACACACACTCAAACACATACGGCTTGTCATGTTGATCACAAGAGCGAAATAGAACAGCGAATAGAAGGAAACATAACAGATTACGTCCCCTTAATATGACGCGATGGACGACAGACGTCATAGATTTCATGACGCTACGATGAATTGATAGTCTCGGCAAGTCGAGACTAAAACTCAGCTATAACACTGAACGACTCTCGCGCAAGTTCTCAAAAGCGTGGTTACCCCTTGCACATCCGGTCTATAGGTACATGTGCATTTTGGAATGTCAAGGACGACAGAAAGTAGAGCCAACTATGATGTATTTCGTGCACCCTTATTTATCCTCTATTTTATGTGTTATAAGAGTGCAATAGTTACATCATAGATGTAACAAGAGAACAATGGAAATACAAGAAATATACCTTTGATTTGAACGCGTGCGCAGATCGTTTTTTGCGAGAATGTTTGTACTGCTTCCTCTTCCGCTTTTATTCTTCGTTCCATGTAAAAGCCGAAACTGTTAACTTGTGTATTCAGACTTGGTCGTGTGACAGACGTTTTCTTCCACACGAGATTACGTTGATTGTCTAACGAAGCCGTTAGGATGAGTTAGACATCAGCTAATCGAGTGTGGAAGAAAACTCTGTCACACGACAAAGTCGGAATAGCATTTATGTCTCACAGCTTCAACAGAGGAGAGAACAAACACGTTTTGCGTTCTCACGATTGACAGACCTAAACACAGGAGCAGCCATTGTGGAGAGATCTGCTTTTTGACGGAAATGACCGAACATCTATGAATGACGTCTCGGTATATGTGAATGACGTCACAGTCATCGTCACAGTCTGCATCTTTTGAAGCATCGCATTCTTCATGACGTATTTCTTTGTCTGCATGCGCGTAATGTTTGTTCTTTTCGGGATCTTTGTCATAGAGAATACTACATGGCTTGCTGTGTCGTATCAGATTTACACGAGTTTTTTTTTTTTTTAAGTATTGAACTGTGAGCGTAAGCGAGCTGTTCACTATTTGAACAAGAGGCGAAACCATCAAGGCTCACGTAAGAAATCGACAAACAGTAACACACACACACACACACACACACACACACACACACACACACACACACACACACACACACACACACAGAAAGAGCATAGGTGAAACTGTGCAAGAAAGCGAGACACTAGATCTAGATCTGTCTGTCTGCATGTAGCCTACCAGGGACACGACTGCCAACTAGTCTCGGCGGGCCGCTCAAAATAATAATGACCGAGACTTTCAGTACTTCCTTCGCGTGACGTCTAACCCTCTTACGTCATAATGTGACGTCAATGTAATGTGACGTCTTCAAATGTTAGAGTTTCTACCACAGACATACACACGCACATACGCACATACGCACGCACGCACAGACAGACAAAGTTACGATCGCATAGGCTACACTTACGTGAGCCAAAAAGCAACGAGTGTAAATCTGGTACGACACAGCAAGCCATGTAGTATTCTGTTTATCCTACATACTGTACTTACGTGTATTTTACTGAAAATGTCCTGCAGTCGAGGCAGCTAAATTGAAGACGCTTGTTTTGGAACCTCGATCTCTTCTAAAGCCTCGTGTAATCTATTACGTCAAAGCAATGAAACGGCACTCTGAAAGTGTGGCGTGACGTGTTAGTTCTAAAAATTCATCGAGGGTAATTAGCGAGCGCAATTTTTTTTCTTCTATAATGATGTTTGTCTCGGTGACTTTGGCATCATAAGCAATGGAAAAAAAAACAGGTCCCTGCCAGACTTGCTTGACATGACCTCATTTATATGATATACACACGTGTGATTTGAACGATTATTATCTTACGGGTGTCTCTCTCACGTATGTAGGATAAATATATGTATCCTACATACGTGAGAGAGACACCCGTGAGATAATAATCGTTCAAATCACACGTGTGTATATCATGTAAATGAGGTCATGTCAAGCAAGTCTGGCAGGGACCTGTTTTTCCACTGCTTATGATGCCAAAGTCACCGAGACAAACGTCATTATAGAAACACAAATTTCTTTGCTTTGACGTAATAGATTGCACGAGGCTTTAGAAGAGATCGAGGTTCTAAAACAAGCGTCTTCAATTTAGCTGCCTCGAATGCAGGACATTTTCAGTAAAATACACGTAAGTACAGTATGTAGGATAAACAGAATACTACATGGCTTGCTGTTCCGTACCAGATTTACACTCGTTGCTTTTTCAAATAGTGAACAGCTCGCTTTCGCTCGCAGTTCAATATTTAAAAAAACAACTCGTGTAAATCTGGTACGACACAGCAAGCCATGTAGTATTCTCTATGTTCAGAACTCTGTCCTTCTAGATTCAGACTTACAGGCACTTTCCAAGGGCAGCTAAATTCGCGTATGGAAACAGTACTGTCGTCTGGGATGCCGTTTTCAGTATTCTCAGCGTTGAAGCATTTGTAAAGAGAAGAAACGATAACAACAGGAGAAATGAAAGTCGTGTGTGCATTTTGAGGCTTTTCGGAGGGACGATTTCGAGTTTGAATCCGTTCTTGCCATGCTCCAAAGCGTGTGTGAAGAAAATCAAACAGCTAACAACTGAGTCATGCCGAGTTCAGCATTTGTTCCCTCCACGATACACGGAAGCCAACCAGATACACCAGTGTATTGCACGGAGTTAACACAGCTCACAAACCAGAGAACAGTTGACTTCGTGAATCGGAGCTAGTTTAGCAGCACAATATTATTGACGACTGTCCATCAAGGAGAAAGATCTCGATGAAGTTAATCGTGCGTGAGGATAAAATGCCCGGAGAGAATGCAGGAATAGGTTCCAGCCCTTACTTGTGTTTTCTGAGACGCGATCGTCAAAGCACGTTAACAGGTAACTTTAATAGGCATTCGAATATCAATATTTTGTGTATCACGTAAGCTGAACCGATTAACATTGCAGAAACTAGTTCGTAGAGGACAGATTGTAAAAACAAGATGTCCGCTCAGTCTTCATGTTTGTGCAGTGCGTCCAGTAACCTGTCCATAAGAAGAGGATTGCAGCCAGATGCTGGGGAAGAAGAATAATCTGAGAAGCCGCCGAATATCTTATTTCTCTGGATCAGTTTAGCTGAAGTTCGACGGGACTTTCACGAAGCTGGCAGTGAAGTTACAGTCCGGATAGTTGGACCCGAGAGGTCACAGGACGAAGTGAACTGGTTAGGTCGAGATCGCCAGTCGGAGAATTAAGTATACCGCTACTTTTTTCAAGTGAAGGACATATCGGCAGTTTTGTGTGTGATTTAGTTGAGTTAAGCCATGTTCAGGAGAACCTATTTAATTAAGATATAATTAGTGTTTAGCATTTAGATCAGATGGTTGCCGCAGTCTGGTCAGAATCATAACTGTGAACAGTGACTGTATTTTTACATTTAGTCAAGTTTTGACTAAATGTTTTAACATAGAGGGGGAATCGAGACGAGGGTCGTGGTGTATGTGTGTGTGTGTGTGTCTGTCTGTCTGTCTGTCTGTGCGTGTGTGTGTAGAGCGATTCAGACCAAACTACTGGACCGATCTTTATGAAATTTTACATGAGAGTTCCTGGGAATGATATCCCCGGAAGTTTTTTTCTTTTTTTCGATAAATACCTTTGATGACGTCATATCCGGCTTTTTGTAAAAGTTGAGGCGGCACTGTCACACCCTCATTTTTCAATCAAATTGATTGAAATTTTGGCCAAGCAATCTTCGACGAAGGCCGGACTTCGGTATTGCATTTCAGCTTAGTGGCTTAAAGATTAATTATTAAAAATCACAATTGTAAAAAAAAATATTTTTTATAAAACGATCCAAATTTACGTTAATCTTATTTTACATCATTTTCTGATTCCAAAAACATATAAATATGTTATATTTGGATTAAAAACAAGCTCTGAAAATTAAAAATATAAAAATTATGATCAAAATTAAATTTTCGAAATCAATTTAAAAACACTTTCATCTTATTCCTTGTCGGTTCCTGATTCCAAAAACATATAGATATGATATGTTTGGATTAAAAACACGCTCAGAAAGTTAAAACAAAGAGAGGTACAGAAAAGCGTGCTATCCTTTTCAGCGCAACTACTACCCCGCTCTTCTTGTCAATTTCACTGCCTTTGCCATGAGCGGTGGACTTACGATGCTACGAGTATACGGTCTTGCTGAAAAATTGCATTGCGTTCAGTTTCATTCTGTGAGTTCGACAGCTTGACTAAATGTTGTATTTTCTCCTTACGCGACTTGTTTCTTCTTACACACTTGCCGTGTGTTGGTATTATACTGTGGATATCGTGGGCCTGTGATTTCACGGACTGTGTGTGTTTTTTTTCTGTCTACCTCACGGGAAGCGATGTTGATACACTCAGGGAAATATTATGGTTAGTTTGTGCACCTGTTTTGAATATATAACCCTGATATCTTTCTTTTCATGACTGTGTGTGTATGTGTGTATAACTGTATTATTTATGTGACCAAATACAGTAGAGGGAACTTATAATTGGAGTTGTTGTTGTTTGTTCCTCAATGATATAATAATAGCGCATAATTAATGCATTCATTCACAGCGTGTAACATACAATCTTGCACACGTTTGCTTAAGAAGTGGCAAAGAAGGAAAGCGTGTGACATATTTGTATTTAGAAATGCAAGTTGCTTTGTTTTATTTTGTTTTTTAAAAGTTTACACGGGAAATGTAATATTTGATACTGTTTGTGCATAGCCCAGATAAGTGCACTTTTTTGTGTGCCTTCGGGTGTTAAACTTTACCTCAGCAATCAAACAATGGAGACCACTTGTACATTTATTACTCGTAAGTCTTTCTTTCACTCATGTGCCAAACAGAGAGTGCCGCTTTTGCATAAATGCAGAGATATAATTATGCTCAACAAAATTGCTAATATTTTGTACTCATCTCCATCATTTATCTGAGTCAAAGTTACTGTTCTTCCCGTAAAAACGGCTCTGTTCACCATCTCAGATCTGCCCAGGCGTTAACATGGGACAATACCAATAAAGCTCACAACTTCTTCTTTGTGCTATGTTGGAATTGTCTTGACAAACGAATTTCTCAGATTGACACATGTGCCTGCTAATAAGTAATCAAGTCATTTACAAAAATCATTCCCTACACATAAATCATCTAAGCTGTTGAATTGGGTATGAGTTCAAGTGGAATGATGGCCTATATTCCTTGTAAAAGCCGGCCTAGACAGATCTCAGATGGTGATGGCCTATATTCCTTGTAAAAGCCTAGACAGATCTCAGATGGTGAGCCGAATCGGTTATACGGGAGGGACAACGCCTTTGAAAATATGCGTGGCCAGCTTTGGCCGACGCTCGGGGGCCCGGTACCTCAATTGGTAGAGCACTGGACTTGTGAGATCGTAGGTTCGACTCCGGGCCGGGACGGACACGGGTCAACTTTATGTGCAGACCCAGAGACGGTAGCCATGTCCCACCTCCGTGTCGCCACAGTTGCTCGTAAAAGACCTCGGTCATTCTGCCCTAAGTGCAGATGGCTGACACGCATACCTTTGTGTATCACATCAAAAGCAGTGAGGGCGTAAAACTCGAATTATCCTATAACCCATATCTAGTCCTTTATAGGCGAAATATTAAGCCCGTGGAACATGAAGTTTTCTCTATTTTCTTTGGCCGACGCTTGCATAACAAAAATGTTGATACCCTCAGAACAGACCGCTCGCGATTGAGGATTAAAAAAAAAACAGTTTGACTCTAAGGGTTGACGTGTGCCTGTTTTTTGGGGGTTTTTCGTTTTTGTTTGTTTGTTGGTTTTGTTGCTTTCTTTCATTTTTGAGAGAGAAAAATGTTTGACGTTAACTTGGTCTTCCTATCTGATGGTTCTGTGTCGTTGATGTGGGGTCTGTTCACCCATACGATCTGTTGATTGGAATACTCACGTGTTCTTCATCCTGAATTCATAAATGTGTCATAATTTGTTGCTCTTGTAAATACCGGTGAAATATATTACTCCAAGTTTTTATGTTAATGTTTATAACTTTTGTTTCATGTGATATAATATTGTTATGTTTTTACGGGTTATTTTTTACATGTGCAACCGTTTCCCTGTTATATTGGCAGGGAAGAAGAAAGCAACACAATGTCATGTTAACCTTTTTGTTAACATGTTTTATTCCACGGTATGCATTTGCGTGTTTTACTTTTTGATATTTGAATGTGCTCTGCGTATTTGTGCAAGGTTGGATTAATCACACGCATTCGAGTGCTATGCTTATACTTGTATAATAGTTTTCTGAATGTGCCATATATATGCAGTTGAAAGTCATGTTTTGTTGGTTTTTTTTCTCAAATGTTTAAGTGTGTTGTTGTTGTTGTCGGTGGTGATAGTGATCGAGACTCGTTTGGTTTTTGTTTAGGCCTAAAAAAAAAAAAGGTGTGGTTACGGTAACCCGACCTACCCTATTTTTAGGGGCCGATCCTATAACTTTTTATTACATTTGTCAAAAAAAAAAAAAAAAAAAAAAACCGAGTGCAAAAAACGCAATGAAAGCGAAAGCGCCCGAGTCGCACACTTATTTCCCTGTCAAGTAGGTTTAATTTGTACACATTAGAAAAAAAAAGTAAAAAAAAAAAAAAAAAGTGATTGCCTACCGACCTACCCTATTTTTTTTGGCTATGTTACCGTAACCACACCTATTTTTGGGGGGGGCCTTAGTGATGGAACTTAATAAAACCAGATTGAATTGGTTTTGTGTGTGTGCGTGCTTTGACACCTGGATATCATGCTTTGACACCTGGATATCATGCTTTGACACCTGGATATCATGCTTTGACACCCGGATATCATGCTTTGTAGACGGCGTGTACTGATTTGTTTAAATAAAAAGAAAACACACCAGTAACCAGGTTAGGTACTTATATATCAATATTTCGGCATGCAACTGCCTTCTTCAGGATCATGGATGGTATGGAGAGAATGGAATACTGATTTGTTTAAAAAAAAAGTCAGAGCCGTATTGCTTATCCTAATACTAGACTATTGCGCTATTGCGTTGTGCAGCTAGTTCCGTCGTAGATGTATGTCCTATTACAAATTGTGTCTCACAGTGTTTCAAATCAAGTGTATTTTCTCCAATCTCTTGAGACGTTTTTTTCTTGAAACTTCAGTTTATCTTTAAAGACTACAACAGTTTATGGCTGTCGATTTCCAAATGGATACGTTGGTTCAACAAACAAAACAAGTAAACAATATTAAGGACCAAACAAGCATACACACAAACAAGTAAATAAACAATCAACGCCGTAACTTCAACTAGCCATGATTCGGACAGAAACAACAAGGAATGTCCCCACGTTTGTTCGCATTGGGACAGCGTGTGGCGTGGACAATTCCTACTTTTTAGGCTGCGTGCACAAGCCCTGGCCTTTTAGTTGCCTTTACAACCTCGATTAACAAAGCAATTGCGGGTTTTGAGTGAATTTTTTAACGGCCGATTAAACGAATCATTTTCACGGCTGGTGTTTTTGTTAGACTGTTTGTTTGATTTTTGTGTAGCTGTTGCTTTTTCTACAAGCTTTCCAATATGTAGCCGTATGAGGGTTCCAGTGTGTGAGTTGTACATGGCCGGGTGCTAGAGTGCTGCATGAATGAGTAAGTGCATGTGGAGCTGTATGGCTGGGTGAATTGTGGGTTGCGTACGTCCGAGGGGCACATGTAGCCTGTGTGTCTGAAGTAGTGGGTATGTTGCGTAAGGGTGTGCTGATGTTGAACTTCAGTTGTGTTTTGTAAATGTCTATGTATCAGTGTATTATGTCTTGCCGCACACACATGCCAAATTTCCTTGTATTGATGAGGACAATCAAACTTCTTGTATCTTGAAAACGTCGGTAAGCATTTCTAGGCTGTTGGATAGGTCTTTTTCGAGATTTACTGTATTGATTTACTATTCTCAGACAATTCCTTCCGACGTTAATTTGCATTTGAGGAAAATGTATGCAGTATTAAATTTGAACCCAGCTAAGCTTCTCATTTGTCGCATGGATTTCGTTGTTTGTGTGTTGTTTCTATGTTCAAACTTTTGGTTAAAGCTTAAATAAATGTAAAAAGTGAAGCCAATGTATATTTTGTGTTGTTGAATGACCGTAGAGTAATGTATGGGGATGCGTGCCTCTGCGCCAAGTACACAGCAGTTGCACTTCATATCTGCTGATTCTGTCACACACACACACACACACACACACACACACACACACACACACACACTCATACACACACACACATACTCTCTCTCTCTCTCTCTCTGAGTCTCTCTCTCTCTCTCTCTCTCTCTCTCTCTCTCTCTCTCTCTCTCTCTCAAAGAAGCGCACGTCTACACCCCGGACAACGTTACACACACATACACACACACACGTACACGAATACACACACACACATTGTAACGCACACTAAGTAAGGCACGCACCCGGAACGCACAATCACACACACACACACACGCACACACACACACAGAAACGCACGCATATGGGACACAGTTACTCACAGACACACACACACCCACAACACACACACACAACACATATACAAAAACTCACACACAAACACACGTGTGTGCGCGATTACACAGACACACACACACACACACACAAGCACACACACCCGACGTACACACACACACACACACAAATACACACACACACACACACCTACACACACACAGGCACACATACACACATACTCTCTCTCTCTCTCTCTCTCTCTCTCTCTCTCTCTCTCTCTCTCTCTCTCTCTCTCTTAACAGAAGAGCAGTTAAGCTTATTATGCTAAAAAAATCACACTCCTTCAGAATCTGATTATAACAATTTGCAAGTATTACCATTTCAAAAAAGATTAATGTATAATAAAGGTGTTATAATGCATAAAGTGATGTCAGGATATGCACCGGAGACATTACGTGATAATTTTATTTTGAACTATAACAGACTAAAAATCATAACACCGACTCCACGTATTGACCTTTTCAAATCAAGCCTTCTTTATTCAGGTGCGGTCCTATGGAACTCACTGGCTATAAAACAAACACAGACAGCTTCAAAAAAAGTATATGTCGCACATAATGCAACTAAACATGTGCTGAATGGTTCATCAATTCATTTAAAATGTATGTGCATGTTAAAAAAATTATAATAATATGCAGATCTAAATTAAGTTATGTTAAAAATTGACACTTTTTATCATTGGAAATTGTACTTAAAATGCAGTATGACAATTTATTTTTAAATTTGTATCTGTATCTATACAGTTATAATGTATTAAGTTTGATGTGATAGTTCTTTGATTATATTGTTTTCTGTTCTTGTTGACCCTATATTAGGGCGAGGGCTGGATGTAAAAAAGCAATATTCTTGCTTATCTATTACCCTCGATAATAAAGATTTTGTCTTGTCTTGTCTTGTCTCTCTCTCTCAAAGAAACACACGTCCGCACGCATACCGGACACCGTCACACACATACACACGCACACACACGAATACACACACACACACACACACACGCACACACACACACACACACACACGCACACACACACGTGTGTGCGCGCGTACACAGACACACATTTCACAAATGAACATACACAAACAGCATCACAAAAGACTATCAATCACTACTATTTTACTTAAATTATCCGTGGAACGGAGTCGTCGTGGCCGAGTGGTTTAGGCGATAGAAACAAAGAAGGCACAAGTTATTATTTGTTGTCGATTACACTGATGGGTTTAAGTTGTTAGGTATTGTTCCGATAAGCAGGGAAAGAGTAATACATGGGTGTGTCTTTTGCCCCGCGTGCGTACGTGTGTTTGTCTGTCTGTGTGTTTTTGCCTCGGTCTGTGCTTTAGCCCTTGTTTGTGTCTAATAATTTTAACAGAGAACAAGAGGCGAAGCCTTCAAGGCTCACGTGAGAAATCGACAAACAGTAACACAAACTCAATCACTCCGTCACACATACACACACACACACACACACACACACACACACACACACACACACACACACACACACACACAGTAAGCATAGGTGAAACTGTGCAAGAAAGCGAGACCCTGGATCTGCCAAGTAGTCTCGGCCCGCTCACAATAACAATGACCGAGACGTTCAGTAATTCCTTTGCGTGACGTCTAACCCTCTTACGTCATAATGTGACGTCTTCAAATGGTTTCTATCACACACGTCAAACACTTTTGACCGAGACTGACGTAATCCATAGACTCGGAAATGTTAAAGTTTCTATCACACACACACACACACACACACACACACGCACGCACGCACGCACAGACAGACAAAGTTTATCATCGCATAGGCTACACTTACGTGAGCCAAAAAGTAAAAACGCATCCATCACAACTCAAGTCTTTACTCTTTCATGCTCGATGATGACGTCATTGCAGACACAAAGTGACGTAGCAATCCCTGACGGAATCCGAGAAGAGAGAGCATGGCTGATGGCAGTAAAGGTAAAATTCACTGAAGGAGTCCGAGAAGAAACGGAAAGAAGAGTGAGGGACTGCCATTTGTGTGTGTGTGTGTGTGTGTGTGTGTGTGTGTGTGTGTGTGTGTGTGTGTGTGTGTGTGTGTCTATCTGGGTGTGCGTGTCTCTTTGTGTGTTTTTGTCCTTGTTTGCGTGTATCTAAATTAACGAAGAAAACACATCCATCACAATTCAAGGTCAATTTTATTCGCTCTGTCATTCACAATAATGACGTCATTGTGGACTCAGATTGACTTAGAAATCACTGATGAAATCAGAGAAAAGAGGGAAAGAAGAGTGAGGGAATACTGTTTGTGTGTGCGTGCTTGTGTGTGTGTGTGTGTGTGTGTGTGTGTGTGTGTGTGTGTGTATTTGTGTGTGTGTGTGTGTGGTGTGTGTTTATTTGTTTGTGTGTGTGTGTGTGTGTATTTGTGTGCGTGTGTGTACCTCTGTGTGTTTATATCCTTGTCCGTGTGTATCCAAGAGAACGAGAAAACATCAATCACAACTCAAGGTCTTTGCTCTGTCATTCAATATGATGACGTCATTGAAGACGCAAAGTGACGTAGAAATCACTGACAGAATCCGAGAAGAGAGAGGATGGCAGCAATGATGATAGGCAAGACTGAGGGTCCCAGCGTCAATGCACCTGCTGTCGTACCTGTAAATAAGGTCAGTCACAGTGTGTATTTAAAAAAACCCAAATCTTTATATTTATAGGTTTAGGCCACGACTAGGCCACGACTGGGAGAAACGAACTCATCGTCCCAAAAGGGACGTAATAACCACCTTATATTACCACTAGTACTGATGTTTATATTGTTTACTGTTTCTATCTGAAGGTGCACCTCAAACATAATGATTGTACGTGAGATATTGCGAAGAAATGTTTTCAAATAAAACAGCATTTCCCCTCGTTCGGTGGTTTATGTCTCTATATGTGTGTGTGTGTGTGTGTGTGTGTGTGTGTGTGTGTGTGTGTAGTCCAGCTGACGTTGGTGTGCCTGCACCTGTGTCTGTCTGAATGGTTCACCACGCATCAGCGTTCTTGTTTGGTTTACCTTTGACGTTGGTCGTTGTGGAATCACTCCCAGCCTTGGCTGTTTCCTCTGCAACAGGTATTAGCATTGCTGGAAGGGATCAAAAATCAAAATAGAGAGAGAGAAAGAAAGAGAGAGAGAGAGAGAGAGTTTGTTTGTTTGTTTGTGTGTTTGCTTAACGCCCAGTCCACCACGAAGGGTGATATCAGGGCGGTGCTGCTTTGACATTTAACGTGCGCCACACACAAGACAGAAGTCGCAGCACAGGCTTCATGTCTCACCCAGTCCATAGACCAAATAGCCTGGACTGCCAACTCGTCACGTGACCCTTCGAGGTTACGACGCTCGACTTTCAGGGGCGCTAAGCGAAAGGCCAGCGATTCGAAGACAGTGAAAAGAAAGCACGCTCCAGTTATTTGTGACAATGGGAGGTGAGAATGAACTTGATTTTCCAAAACTCCAAACTAAACTTAACTGACAAAACTCATCGAAAAACATGTTCCATATGCACTTTAGCTGAGTTTATTTTAGAATTTTCAGAACTTACCTCGGCAACTTCGTCCATGTTTACAATCGACACCGGATATGACATCCCCATGATTTCTGAAAGGCCATGTAAGCGTAGGTTCCTAAATGCGAGAGGCCGCTACCTCCTAATAGAGAGAAAGAGCGGAGAGAGAGCTAGTTGGCGGTCCAGGATAAATGGTCTATGCCCAGTCACATTATTCTGACACCGGACCAACCAGTCCTAGCACTA
>NC_090255.1:28814511-28884778 GCF_037325665.1 Littorina saxatilis | reverse complement strand
GAGTGAAACGTTACTTCTTCAAGAGTCCGTCTTTGACTTCTTTTTTCTCTTATTTTTAACAATTTAGATTGATTTTATTTATGTCAATTTCTCGCGAAAACATTGTTTTCAATGCTGACTGGTGCGTGGTGTCTTGGTGCGTGGTTCGAACATGACTGTGGTGTCCAGCTCAAGTCGTGTCTTCCGCGTGTGATGTTTGAAGTGGGCCTATTTGGACGAAGCTAAGTAGATGGGGAGTACGAACATCAGCAGATTCCACGATTTTATGATCCTACCGGGGATAAGAGACAGAGACTGTCAAGTGCTCTTACATGAACCAGTCTGTCCGATCGAGTCAAGGTGTGATTTTTGCGTTCTACTTACACGCCTGTATTCTCAGCTCACAACTACTCGCAAAACATCTCAAAGAAAAGTGACATTGCATGAGTCGGAAAGATAATAGGAAAGATTTAGACCTCAGAATAGGGTCAATTAGAGACGATAAACCAAAGCACAAAGAATACAACACAGCATTACGTGGTTTTTTTGCACGCGATCTGTTTCTCGTAAGGCACGCAATAAGGACGCCTGTTAACCCGTGATTTGTAAAAATTTAAACAAAAAATGTAATTCTTTTTTCATGTCTTTCTTGTCCCATCGCTGAGAAATTCGGATCGCTTCCTCCCAGTGGAAAGCTAGCAAGCGATGGGACAAGAAATACATACACAAAAATATATATAATAGATCCCTTGACTTTGGGGTAGCACGACTAGGTTGCTGCTAGCTTTCCACTGGGAGGAAGTGACCCTAATTTCCCAGCGATGGGACAATCTATTAATGAAAAACAAATCTGAAAAAAAATCTTATAGATCCCTTGACTTTCGGGGTAGCGCGACTCTGTAGTTGCTGCTAGCTTTCCATTGGGAGGAAGCGACCCGAATTTCCCAGCAATGGAACAATCTAGTAATGAAAAAAAATAATCTAATATATCCCTTGACTTGGGGATAGTGCGACTCTGTTGCTGCTAGCTTTCCATTGGGTGGAAGCGACCCGACTTTCGCAGCGTTCGGGCAATCTAGTAATGAAAAAAAAATCCAAAAAAATCCAATAGATCCCTTGACTTAAGGGTAGCGCGACTCTGTTGCTGCTAGCTTTTTATTGGGAAGAAGCGACCCGAATCTTCCAGCGATGAGACAATCTAGAAATCTAATAGATCCCTTGACTTGGGATGTTAAGCTACTGGGATTGGGGCGAAATGGGATAACGGCGATCCGGGATTGCGCCAAAATGGGATGTGGAGCTAATGGTACATGACATGGTGGTAAAATGACACTTGGCCTGAGAAATGTCGCCAAAATGCGATGGGGGCGAATTGGGATAACGGCGAAACGGGACTAATAGATCCCTTGACTTTGGGGTAGTGCGACTCTGTCACTGCTAGCTTTCCACTGGGAGGAAGCGACCGGAATTTCCCAATGATGGGACATCCTAGTAATGAAGAAAAAAACCAATCTTAAAATTAACAGAGTCGCAATACCCCTAAAGTCAAGGGGTTTCGTTTTTGTCCCTTGACTTTGAGGATGACAAGAAAATATCGGGCGCAAAAACGTGATTTGTAAAAACATTTTTACAAATAGCGAGGCGCGCCCCGCGATTTGTAAAAATGTTTTTACAACTGGCGGGGCGCGCTCCGTGATTTGTAATTATTTTTTTTACATTTTTACAAATCACGGGTTAACAACGGCTTATTGCTACACAAAGCATCTAGTGGGCAACGAATTCTGATTTTTTTAAGTTTTTTTGTGTGAGTAAGAATATTTTTTATGTGCACCCCAACCCCCTCCCCAAAGTTGATTTGGTACGGTGAAAAGATAAGAAAATCTTCCAAGCCATTTGGTCGTTTCAATGACGTAAACTAGTTATAATTAAAAAAAAAACTAAAACCCATGTGCCTACTTTTTTATGACGTGTAGAATAGACCTCCGAACCGCATATCTACACTATGTTGTATTCCAACCATCCCCTAACTTAATAGGTCTGGCACTGACAAACATATCTGACTGCCCAACCGACCATCGCGTGCGATCCAGAGCAACTGAATAATAGTGACTATCCACAATAGAACAATTTAATTCCAACCAAAATGGTACTATCTATATGCGTTGGAAGGCGTCTGCATTTAGAGTAATGTTTGTCCCGGGCTAAAGTATTTTAATGTATATTCAGAACTGATTCTCGTCATATGGACATAATACAGTTAACTTGTTTTAGTTTGCCAAGTTGTACCTTGTATTCATATAAATTAACAATCCTTGTGTAAAAGAACAACGGGTGTAGCTCGGTTGGTTTGACAGGAACACGGCGACAATAAACTATCCAGCTGACGACGGTGGTCAACTCAACCGGACCAATGATGTGTGACCTATGAAGTAGGATCCTTTACAGTGAATTGCAATTGTTGTGTCTGCTGCTCTCTCATCATGTACTTGAAAGCCCTTTACATCAGTCTTTCATGACAAACCTTGCTTTAACAATTGCCTCTTGAAAAAGCACTGATTTCAATTAGTAACATAGTGACAGCTTCGGGTAACCTTCGCCTACATTCTCTTGCTAAGTGTGTACAGAGAGGAAGAGAGAGAGAGAGAGAGAGAGAGAGAGAGAGAGAGAGAGAGAGAGAGAGAGAGAGAGAGAGAGAGAGAGAGAGAGAGAGAGAGAGAGAGTGAGAGAGACTTAGACTTAGACTTAGAACATTTCATTGACATAAATGGTAAACATTTTAAGCCAAGGGCCTAATCTTACAACGTGCCCTTTACATTCACACTAACACATCCGCACGCATATAACCAACATAATATAATGAAATCATATAGGCATAACATGTAAATGTACAGTAAATAGGCATAAGCACCACGGCCACACGAAACACACAGTCTAATAAATATACGAAGTAAAACAATATTAATACTATATGCTATTAATATGTAATATGACGTGAATATAATTATATAGTAATATTAATATAGTATACATTAGACAGAACTGTAAGATTCACATAATTATGTCACCGTGGGTGTGTACTTACAGAGAAAAGTTTAGATGTTTTTTTAATGAAGATTTAAAGATATTTACAGATTTGCTAGTTTTAACATTCGAAGGAAGAGAGTTGCACCTTGACGGCCCAGCAAAGGAGAGAGAGAGAGAGAGAGAGAGAGAGAGAGAGAGAGAGAGAGAGAGAGAGAGAGAGAGAGAGAGCTCAGAACTCAGAACTTTATTACATAAGGATAAAGGTTTTAGGCTTAGCCTAATCTTCCAACCTGTCCTTGGAACATACTACAGAGAATAATTGTAAACGAAAGCAAAGACTGCGCACATACACACACACACACACACACACACACACACATCCACACACACACACTCGTAAACACACACACGCACACACAAGCTCACACACACTTACACACACACACACACACACTTACACACACACACACACATGCACACATATACACACACACATGCTCGCGCGCGCGAGCGTGCGCTCGCTTACCTACACACATGCACATGCTATCATTTCATACCTAAAAGGAACAGTATCTAATCAAATTATTAAAGGTCAACCACATTGCTCGGTCAAAAAAATTCTGCTGATAGAACATTACTAAATAGTACCAGATGCAAAATATTGGCAAGCAAAGTCCTTTGGTTTAATAGATATCGATCAATGAAAGTGGGTTTTCATACCTGCAATTAAGGGTAAGGGAAGTAAGAATCTAAAACGCAGCCATGGCTGATCTCCCCTCGCAGTGACGTCAGCAGCTGTATTGGCATGGCAGACCATGAAGAAAACAGTGAAACAAGCAGCGTTTCTTCACTGGAACTATCGTGCTACAGTAGTGATTTTGAGGTTTTGAATGAACACGATCTTCAACCATACCAGTTTGAACCTGAGCTGTCCGATGCTGAGGTTGAGGAAACACCCGACAGAGACGATTTTAGCGAGTCTCTCGATCGTTTGATGTCCACCAACTGGTAAGAAACTACCACTGATTCAGTGATTGTGAGACTCTTCCTCGTATATATTCCTATTATAGAATCGATTCTGGTAGAGCTTGTTTTGCAGTCAGTAATTTGTAAAGTTTGTGCGATGTCTTCTTTTACCCTTGATGCAATTCATGCATGCCAGAAAGTGATGCGCATTCCTGATTATAATTTTAGTCAAAACATCATCCTACTGAGTAGTCAGTATGCCCACTCAATCATTGCTAGTAGCAGTCCCCAAAACTAAAACTAGCCAAATCAGTATACGTATGAATATACCAATGTTCCAATGGAATAACAATTTATTATGGTTTTGTCTAGACATAATGGTCACTACCATTGGTTGTGAATTTGTCCATTTCAGTTGTTTTACTGCCTTAGTAGATCACTTTTTTGTGTGAGTTTGTAGACTGCAGAGAATTTGAACTAAACTTGTATCAAATTTTGTGTGTGCAGGTGTCAGTGCGCAAACTGTGCAGGCATGGGCTCAATCCGAGAATGCCGCTGTTGTCAAGAAATTCCAGAAATGGAATCACTGACAGTAAGCACAGGGGTGGGCTGCATCACTGACCACCCTGGCTTCAGATCAGTGTGCTTGGACCACTATGTCTTGGAGACATGCTATCACTGGTACAACCAGCAGTATGGGAGGGCTATACAGGATGCTAATGAGTAAGTTATTTTTTTTTTAGAATTGTAATCATGATACTATAAATAGGTTTTTGTCATAGATGTGCAAAAACAAATAACAATAAAATAAAAAAATGAAAATTAATTGTCAGATATTCATTTTTATTTCAAGACAATTCATTTATTCGCATGTGCTAATTCTGAGCAAAGCAATATGGGGAATGTTTTCAAGTATCCTGATTGTACACTTTGTGTACTGTGGACTGGGTGGCCGAGTGGTAACGCACTTGCGCTCGGAAGCGAGAGGTTGCGAGTTCGACCCTGGGCCAGGGCGTTAGCAATTTTCTCCCCCCTTTCCTAACCTAGGTGGTGGGTGCTAGTCTTTCGGATGAGACGAAACGCCGAGGTCCCTTCGTGTACACTACATTGGGGTGTGCACGTTAAAGATCCCACCATTGACAAAAGGGTCTTGTGTGTGGCGCACGTCATATGTCTTTCGGATGAGATGAAAAACCGAGGTCCCTTTGTGTACACTACATTGGGGTGTGCACGTTAAAGATCCCACGATTGACAAAAGGGTCTTTCCTGGCAAAATTGTATCGGCATAGATAAAAATGTCCACCAAAATACCCGTGTGACTTGGAATAATAGGCCGTGAAAAGTAGGATATGCGCCGAAATGGCTGCGATCTGCTGGCCGATGTGAATGCGTGATGTATTGTGTACAAAAAATTCCATCTCACACGGCATAAATAAATCCCTGCGCCTTGAATATGTGCGCGATATAAATTGCATAAATTTTTTTTTTTAAATCCCTGCGCTTAGAACTGTACCCACGGAATACGCGCGATATAAGCCTCATATTGATTGATTGATTGATACTGTCATTAATACTGTATGCTTGTTTTTCTTTCCAGGCAGTATCGGTATGTAGCTTACCGCATGCTTGTGCGGTGGGTCTGGAAATGGCTGGGAGAGACATCAGGGTCACCTTACCAGCTTGTGCGGTTGCAAGAATTAGAGAACAGTTTCCTAGTGCAGATGGGCAGTACGTGGGTTATAGGGACCCACGACCTCCCGATCACAGGGCGGACGCCTTACCACTAGGCCACCGTGCCGGTTTGTCTTATTAGTGCAGTAGACGAATTCTGGCATTGTAGAGTGACATACTGTGTCCGGTCAGCAAGATACGATTTAAAGAAGTCACAGACCGAATCGTTTCTCAAATAATAGTGAGCGAGAGAGAGAGAGAGAGAGAGAGAGAGAGAGAGAGAGAGAGAGAGAGAGAGAGAGAGAGAGAGAGAGAGAGAGAGAGAGAGAGAGAGACGGACGGACGGACGGAATGACGGGCGGGCGGGCAGGCTTACAGACAGACAGATAGACAGACAGTCAGTCAGACAGACAGACAGACAGACAGACATACAGACAGACAGGAAAAGAGAGAGAAAGAGAGAGACACATACACACATACAGACGGACGGACGCGCAGACAGACAGACAGACAGACAGACAGACAGACAGACAGACAGACATATTGAATGACTGACTGAGAAGTGGCGGACGATGACAGAAACATAGACATATTTATACGGTGATATCAACACCATCATGGGTTGACTAACTCTGTAAGTATGCTTTGGTACAGATCTGGAAGAACATTTTATGAAAACAGTACCACTGGTACGCGTGATTATTGACACGTAGTGTTTTCGGTAACCGCTCTTTTCATTTTTGGTGCGTCGATGTATTTTCTCATTCATATTCGAGCATAATCATGTTCTCGGCTTTCAGTGTCAGTGAGTACTAAACGCAGGGGAGACCTAATTGGGTAATACTGTCATGTATTTTAAATTTCAACAATATCGGGAAGATTTAAGTCGGGAAAGTCGGGGGGGGGGGGGGGGGGGGTGTCAGAGAGATGATGACTATCAGAGACTTGCCAATTCAAGGATTTCATCCAAAATGTTGTCTAATCTTATCAAGCTGAGCTAAGTTATGTGAACACACAAACAAACCTTCAAGAAAGATTCACTCAAGCATAACATTCGATAAAAACATAAAACAACATGACATGCCAATAATCAAATACTAGATCATTAACATGGTAACCACAGGGTAATCAAAATCTATCACTTAACCTTATACAACTATGTACCTATGTTGCAACTGTTTTGACATGTGCAAGTTATCCATAGAGGTTGAATACAGCGAATGAAATTGTTTTGAGCGTTCCAGCGCCGTTAGTTTTCTGAAATGAATCAATCAATCAATATGAGGCTTATATAGCTATTCTGATGAACACGTGGGGGAATTCGGGGGCTGTGGTCTCTTCCGATCATCAAAGCATAATGCTACGGAAGTCGGCCATTTTTCTCAATATCCAAAAGCATATTGTCGATAACAAAGACGCATGGTTCCGGTTTACCCATCTGTACCACGGCGATGTTTCTATCGACAACAGCATACACTGACAACTTAAAAAGCTGTTTCAACAACTGTGTTGTGAAATCGAATGCACTTGGAGTCAGTTTTTCTTCCAAAGTCAGAAAGCGTGTAGCGGTGTGCATGCCTGCGCGAACATGATGCGCGTAAGAAGTTTGTCTGCTATCAAAACCTGAGATCAACGCATCGACGCAAAAACTGTCATTTTGTAAGTTTGGAACAACAAATCAAGGTCATAACAGCTATATAATCGCTATTGTGTTTTCAGCGTAGCAATAGGGTCCGATATTTAGACTCGAACAAGTATAATGCGACTCGTCTTCGACTCGTCGGCATTATACTTGTCTCGTCTAAATATCGGACCCTATTGCTACGCTGAAAACACAATAGGTGTTAATATCGCGCGTATTATGTGGGTACAGTTCTAAGCGCAGGGATTTTTTTTATGCAATTTATATCGCGCACATATTCAAGGCGCAGGGATTTATTTATGCCGTGTGAGATGGAATTTGTTTTACACAATACATCACGCATTCACATCGGCTAGCAGATCGCAGCCATTTCGGCGCATATCATACTTTTCACGGCCTATTATTCCAAGTCACACGGGTATTTTGGTGGACATTTTTTTTATCTATGCCTGTACAATTTTGCCAGGAAAGACCCTTTTGTCAATCGTGGGATCTTTAATGTGCACACCCCAATGTAGTGTACACAAAGGGACCTCGGGTTTTCGTCTCATCCGAAAGACTAGCACTTGAACCCACCACCTAGGTTAGGAAAGGGGGGAGAAAATTGCTAACGCCCTGACCCAGGGTCGAACTCGCAACCTCTCGCTTCCGAGCGCAAGTGCGTTACCACTCGGCCACCCAGAAATGTATTGGTCCATGTTAGGCAGTGGTCCATATAAGGCAATCTTCGCTGACGACGGTACGGACATGTTTTTAGCGACCAAACTTTATTTGTTGCTCACCGGATGCTTCGTGTAGCTATAAGCCACCGGGGCGTCCTTATTGTGTGCCTTTACGAGAAACAGACCACGTGCAAAAAATACTCGTAATGCTGTGTTGTAGTATTCTTTGTGCTTTGGTTTATCGTGTCTAATTAAAAGGACCCTATTCTGAGGTCTCAATTCTTTCCCACGATCTTCCCGACTCATGCGATGTCACTTTTCCTTTGAGAGTTTTTGCCACCATTTGGCGAGGAGTTGTGAGCTGAGAATACAAGCGTGTAGCCTAATTAAGTAGCACGCGAAAATCACACCTTGACTCGATCGGACCGACTGGTTCTTGTAAGAGCACTTGACAGTCTCTGCCTCGTACTCTCCATCTACTTAGCTTCGTCCAAATAGGCCCACTTCAAACATCACACGCGGAATTTAAAGCTAAGACAAATAACTTGAGCTGGACACCACATGTGGTACCACGCACTAAGACATTGCCAGCATTGAAAAAAATGTTTTCGCGAGAAATTCATGTAAATAAAATCAAGTTGAATTGTTAAAAAAAGAAGAAGACAAAATCGAAGTCGGACTCTGAAAGGAATAACGTTTCACTCAGACATGTTTTATCCAGCCCGTCACGTCTTCATGCATGAAAAGCGATTTTCTTCTGACAGAAAAAAAACCCACAGAAAATAATACAAGGACAAGATGAACACATGTGAATAGGATTAAAAAGCAAACGGCAAGTCGTGTGACGATTGTTACTGACCACCACGTGCATGCAAATATTTGCTGTCCCCCCTCCCCTCAACATCGTAATCGTATCGGCTCTGTCCCTTTTTGCCCTCCACTTCTCCCCGGACCACCCCCCTTCCCCCCCCTCTCTCTCTCATCTCCTTCCTTTTCAGTAAATAGCAGTTGTCGCCACGCATCCGACTTTTTTTGTAAGTATCTCCTTTGCAAAGCTGATCTGATAATAAAAATATCTTATTTTTGTAAGCAAACGACTAAATCGCCTCAAACCATATTATTGACAGTGCATAGAGAATAGGTAGCAAAAAGCAGGCATGGGAATTGCTCTCGGTTCCGCTAATTTGAGAGGTTAAGAAATTAAATGTCAGAGGAAAGAAAAAAAATGTCTGAGGAAAAAAGTCAAAATTTAAACATGTGCAAGTGCGTTTTACATGTTCAATCGCTCAAGCGTCTTTGAACAGAATAGTTCTGAATGCGGAAATGAGTATTGACTGAAGCTTGTATGGGTGAGCCAAGTACATGTAGTTGATTGTAATATTGACTTTCGACCAATTTCCACAGGATTTGATCTACATTACTCGTCATAAAAAAACTACATGCACACATTTAGCTGTAGATCTTTGTGATGCGGCCAGTTTTATTAAAACAAGATATATTGCCAGAAAGGTAATTTTTTTACCGTATGAAATAAAGAGTTTTATTTTTTTTATGAATTAGTGTTTATGCCGGAGACCTAGGACACCACCCACAATTAAATTCGCACGTGGTGGTCAGTAACATTTGTCAATCAATCAATCAATCAATCAATGAAGCTTATATCGCGCATATTCCGTGGGTACAGTTCTAGGCGCTCTGCAGTGATGCCGTGTGAGATGAAATTTTATACGGCCAGTAGATTGCAGCCATGTCGGCGCATATTTACCTTTCACGGCCTTATTCCAAGTCACACGGGTATGGTAGACAATTATTAACTGTGCCTAAGCAATTTTGCCAGGAAAGATCCTTTTGTCAATCGTGGGATCTTTAACGTGCACACCCAATGTAGTATACACGGGGGGTGGTTCGGACACCGAAGAGAGTCTGCACACAAAGTTGACTCTGTGAAATAAATTTCCGCCGAACCTGGGATCGAACTCGCGCTGACAGCGGCCAACTGAACACAAATCCAGCGCGCTACCAACTGAGCTATATCCCCGTTGCCGTTTGCTTTTAATCCTATTTACATGTGTTCATTTTCCTTGTGTTATTTTTTTTCTGTCAGAAGAAAATGGATGAATGAAAGACATGACCGGTTGGTACTTCTTCAAGAGTCCGTCTTTAATTTATTTTTTCTCTTTTTTTTAACAATTCAAATTGATTTTATTTATGTCAATTTCTCGCGAAAACATTGTTTTCAATGCCGACTGGTGCGAGGTGTCTTGGTGCGTGGTTCGCACATGTGGTGTCCAGCTCAAGTCGTGTCTTCCGCGTGTGATGTTTGAAGTGGGCCTATTTGGACGAAGCTAAGTAGATGGGGAGTACGAACATCAGCAGATTCCACGATTTTATGATCCTACCGGGGATAAGAGACAGAGACTGTCAAGTGCTCTTACATGAACCAGTCTGTCCGATCGAGTCAAGGTGTGATTTTTGCGTTCTACTTACACGCCTGTATTCTCAGCTCACAACTCCTCGCAAAACATCTCAAAGAAAAGTGACATTGCATGAGTCGGAAAGATAATAGGAAAGAATTGAGTCCTCAGAATAGGGTCCTTTTAATTAGAGACGATAAACCAAAGCACAAAGAATACGACAACACAGCATTACGTGTATTTTTTGCACGCGATCTGTTTCTCGTAAGGCACGCAATAAGGACGCCTGTTAACCCGTGATTTGTAAAAATTTAAACAAAAACATTTCTTTTTTCATGTCTTTCTTGTCCCATCGCTGAGAAATTCGGATCGCTTCCTCCCAGTGGAAAGCTAGCAAGCGACGGGACAAGAAATACATACACAAAAATATTTGTAATAGATCCCTTGACTTTGGGATAGCACGAGTCTGTTGCTGCTAGCTTTCCACTGGGAGGAAGTGACCCTAATTTCCCAGCGATGGGACAATCTAGCAATGAAAAACAAATCTGAAAAAAATCTAATAGATCCCTTGACTTTTGGGGTAGCGCGACTCTGTTGCTGCTAGCTTTCCATTGGGAGGAAGCGACCTGAATTTCCCAGCAATGGAACAATAAAGAAATGAAAAAAAATCGAATAGATCCCTTGACTTTTGGGTAGCGCGACTCTATTGCTGCTAGCTTTCCAGTTGGAGGAACTGACCCGAATTTCCCAGCGATGAGACAATCTAGCATTGAAAAAAAAATCTAATATATCCCTTAACTAGGGTATAGTGCGACTCTGTTGCTGCTAGCTTTCCATTGGGTGGAAGCGACCCGACTTTCGCAGCGTTGGGACAATCTAGTAATGAAAAAAAAATCTAAAAACATCCAATAGATCCCTTGACTTTAAGGGTAGCGCGACTCTGTTGCTGCTAGCTTTTCATTGGGAAGAAGCGACCCGAATCTTCCAGCGATGAGACAATCTAGAAATCTAATAGATCCCTTGACTTGGGATGTGAAGCGACTGGGATTGGTGCGAAATGGGATAACGGCGATCCGGGATTGCGCCAAAAATTAATGGGATGTGAAGCTAATGGTACATGACATGGTGGTAAAATGACACTTGGCCTGAGAAATGTCGCCAAAATGCGATGGTGGCGAATTGGGATAATGGCGAAACGGGACTATCAGATCCCTTGACTTTAGGGTAGTGCGACTCTGTCACTGCTAGCTTTCCACTGGGAGGAAGCGACTGGAATTTCCCAACGATGGGACATCCTAGTAATGAAAAAAAAAATCTTAAAATTAACAGTCGCGCTACCCCTAAAGTCAAGGGATTTCGTTTTTGTCCCTTGACTTTGGGGATGACAAGAAAATATCGGGCGCAAACACGTGATTTGTAAAAAAATTTACAAATCACGGGGCGCGCCCCGCGAATTGTAAAAACATTTTTACAAATCGCGAGGCGCGCCACGCGATTTGTAAAAATGTTTTTACAACTCGCGGGGCGCGTCCCGTTATTTTTTTTATTTTTATTTTTACATTTTTACAAATCACGGGTTAACAACGGCTTATAGCTGCACGAAACATCTAGTGGGCAACGAATTCTGATTTTTGTTTTGTTTTTTGTGTGTGAGTAAGAATATGTTTTATGTGCACCCCAACCCCCTCCCCAAAGTCGATTTGGTACGGTGAAAAGATAAGAAAATCTTCCAAGCCATTTGGTCGTTTCAATGACGTAAACTAGTTATAATTTAAAAAAAAACTAAAACCCATTTGCCTACTTTTTTATGACGTGTAGAATAGACCTCCGAACCGCATATCTACACTATGTTGTATTCCAACCATCCCCTAACTTAATAGGTCTGGCACTGACTCTTTCATCGAGTCTGTCATCACTTTTGGTTTTGTGTCCTGGTATGGAGGTCTGAGTACTGTGAAGAACAGGAATGTCTTAGTGCGAATGGTGAATGTCAGTAGCAAGGTGATTGGCAGGCAGCAAGCAAGTGTGGAGTCCCTGTATGAAAAGCGTGTGGTGAGAAAGAGTAGGCGGATAGCTTCAGATAGGTCCCATGTCCTAGCCCACCTCTATGAACTCCTTCCCTCTGGCCGTAGACTTCGCACGCACAAAGCTAGGACACTCAGGCTGCAAAACAGCTTCATCCCCAAATCCATCACCCTTAGCAACATGTAAACACATCCACATACCCGACTCAGCCCCTCTTCTGCCAGTGCAATCAGTAGTAATGTACATGTATGTATTGGTTTTATGTACAACCGTATATTTCCTGCGATATATTGTATGTTATGATTATTTTGCAATGATGTTTAGCCATAATTCGTTATACGCGTAGGTGTGCGAGAATATGTAAGCGCAGTGCTTTAAAGATGGTCATGTTATATAGTGCTATATGTTTTATGTAAAATCAATGTCTTGTTTGTATTACTGTTATGTACCACCCCTGAATTTCTCTATGAGATAATAAAGTATTCTTATTCTTATTCTTATTCTTATATCTGAGTGCCCAACCGACCATCGCGTGCGATCCAGAGCAACTGAATAATAGTGACAATCCACAATAGAACAGTTTAATTCCAACCAAAATGGTACGGAACAGTTCCCTATCTATATGCGTTGGAAGGCGTCTGCATTTAGAGTATTGTTTGTCCCGGGCTAAAGTATTTTTTAATTTATATTCAGAACTCATTCTCGTCATATGGACATAATACAGTTAACTTGTTTTAATTTACCAAATTGTACCTAGTATTCATATAAATTAACAATCCTTGTGGAAAAGAACAAACGGGTGTAGCTCGGTTGGTTTGACAGGAACACGGCGACAATAAACTATCCAGCGGACGACGGTGGCCAACTCAGCCGGACGCAATGATACGTGACAGGCAATTGCAATTGTTGTGTCTGATGCTCCCTCCTCATGTACTTGAAAGCCCTTTCATGACAAACCTTGCTTTAATTGTCTCTTGAAAAAGCGCTGAGTTCAATAAGTAACATAGTGACAGCTTCAGGTAACCTTCGCCTACATTCTCTTGCCAAGTGTGTACTGAGAGTAAGAGAGAGAGAGAGAGAGAGAGAGAGAGAGAGAGAGAGAGAGAGAGAGAGAGAGAGAGAGAGAGAGAGAGAGAGAGAGAGAGAGAGAGGAGAGAGATGAACAAACGGACAGAACGACGGGCGGGCTGACGGGAAGACAGACAGACAGACAGACAGACAGACAGACAGACAGACAAACAGACAAACAGTAAAAGAGAGAGAAAGAGAGAGAGAGACACACACATACGGATGGACGGGTAGACAGACAGACAGACAGTCAGACAGACAGACAGACAGACAGACAGACAGATAGACAGACAGACAGACATATTGAATGATTGACTGAGAATTGGCGGACGATGACAGAAACATTAACAGCTATTGTGTTTTCAGCGTAGCAATAGGGTCCGATATTTAGACGAGACAAGTATAATGCCGACGAGTCGAAGACGAGTCGCATTATACTTGTTCGAGTCTAAATATCGGACCCTATTGCCACGCTGAAAACACAATAGCGATTATATAGCTGTTCTAACCTTGATTTGTTGTTCCAAACTTACAAAATGACAGTTTTTTGCGTCGATGCGTTGATCTCAGGTTTTGATAGCAGACGCCGTTTCTTATAATAATAATAATAATAATAATAATAATAAGAACATTTATATAGCGCTAAATCAAAACTTTCGTTAAAAAGGCTTGCTCTAAGCGCTTGACATCTAAACTAAAAACGTCATTCACGCTCTTTACAATGATGAACAAGAACTTCATGTCACACTCTTTCATTCAGTATAGCACCATTCACACAGTTGTTATGCGCATTAGTTTTGCGCAGTCGGAGCCACACTGACTTGGGAAAATAACCTCGATTTGACAACACAGCTGTTAAACAGCTTTTTGTTATTTCATTCGTATACAACAAAAAGAAGTTTGAGTTTTTTTTTAATTTTGAACAAGACTACTTATGAAGAAGACCAAAACACAACATCAACGGAAAACTAGAAACAACTGAAGATCTAGGATGCAACAAGGGGAGAAGAAGAGAACAGCTACTCCGTACAACGCGAGCAGACGACAGCGAAGTTTGGGTGAATGGTATCGCTTGTCTCGTCATGAAGCGAATTTTTCAACCTCAGTTATAAACGACTACACTATGCCATCAATACTTCAGAGGGGAAGTGGGGTATTTACGGTGTGGAGTTACGAGATAAGAAAGTCGGCCATTTTCGTCAATATGCTTTTGGATATTGAGAAAAAATGGCCGACTTCCGTAGCATTATGCTTTGATAATCGGAAGAGCCCATCCAATCAATGCCCCCGAATTCCCCCACGTGTTCATCATAATAGCTATATAGACATATTATACGGTGATAGCAACACCATGATGGGTTGACTAACTCTGTAAGTCTGCTTTGATACAGATCTGGAAGAACATTTTATGAAAACAGTACCACTGGTATTATACACGTGATAATGGACACGTAGTGTTTTCGGTACCCGCTCTTTTCATTTTCGATGCGTCGCAGTATTTTCTCCTTAAATTTCGAGCATATGTTCTCGGCTTTCAGTGTCAGTGAATACTAAACGCATGGGAGAACTATACTCAGAGGCAAAAGAAACGCAAATGCTGCAGTGAAGATGGGTTACCCATGAATTTTAATGTCGAATTAATTATTTCTGGTTAACAATAACAAGGAAATGAATTGACCGATACAAAAACCATACGGAAAAGTGTATTGGGATGAGAGCATGACGTGCCATGTTCCACTTAACACTTTTTGAAGACTGTTGAAGTCAATAGCGTGTTGCTCCTCCCTGGGCGTTGATGACTGTGGCGCACCTCCGGTACATGGAGAGGCCGAGGTGATTAATTTGCTGCTGAGGGACCTGAGCCCACACCTGGGTCACTGCAGCACGCAGTTCTGCTGCTGTGCGGGGTCTCCGGGCAAGGGCATTAATCCTTCTTTGCATGATGTCCCAAAAGTGTTCGATTGGGTTGAGATCCGGAGATCGAGCAGGATGAGGCAGAATGTTCACGCTGTTGTGACGCAACCTGTCCTGGGTAGCACGTGCAGTATGGGGACGGGCATTGTCTTGCTGGAACAGGCAGTTCCGGTACCTCTGGACAAATGGAACCACATAGGGACGCAGGACTTGATTGATGTAGCGGTCTGCATTGACACCATTCCCACGACCTTGGCCGACGTTCTGAAAGACGACAGGTCCCACTCGCTACTTGACACCAATGGCGCCCCATATCATGACGCTGGCACCTCCCCATCGATCATGCTGCAGGATGTTATTGTTAGCAAACCGCTGTCCAGGTCTTCGCCAGATCCGGACACGCCCATCGCCAGGTTCCAGGCAAAAGCGCTTCTCGTCCGAAAAAAGAACCCTCCGCCAGACCCGATGGCGCCAGTGGGCATGCTGCTGGGCCCAGGCTAGACGATCCAGGCGATGCTGAGCTGTCAAGACAGGACGTCGAGCAGGACGCCGATTTACCAGGTTCTGCCCACCAAGGCGTCGGCGTAGAGTTCTGGCACTGACGGGTTGTCCATGCACCCCAAATGTGTTACGGGCTGTGTTGGCGGCAGTTTCGAATGCATCTCGCTGGTGTTGATGGACAAGATGGCGATCTTGTCGGGCTGTTGTTACTCGGGGTCCGCCACGTCCTGGTAAGTCGCACGTACTGTTAGTGGCATGAAAACGTTGCTGCAGGCGATAAACCGTGGTGACATTTACTCCAAATGCCCTAGCAACTTGCTGGACTGATTGTCTGGCATCAAGTCTCCCGATCGCCTGTTGGCGCTGATCTGGTGATAGTCTCGGCATCGCGCCTGTGTCGCAGAAATGAATGTTGTAACAGTTTTGTGAGTACGGTACAAGCTTGCCTAAACACTTTGAACACGAAAAGCTGCTTTTCCACATTGTGCATGTGCTGAAAGTGGTCCCCATGACGGTTTGGGATCCCCGTCAACAAGACCTCACGTGTGACCCAGATAACGGCAAACACGGTTCTGACAAGATAAGACCGCTAAAACAACACGTGCAGAACATGCTAATATCATTATTTTCTTTCTATTTCAAGTCCATAAAGGTTTAATTAACGCATCCTTTATTTGCGTTTCTTTTGCCTCCGAGTTTATTTGGGTAATACTGTCATGTATTTTAATTGTCAACAATATCGGGGAGATTTAAGTCGGGAAAGTGGGTAGACAGGTGGGGGATTTTCAGAGAGATGATGACTGTGAAAGACTTGCCAATTCAAGGATTTTATCCAAAATGTTGTCCAATTTTATCAAGCTGAGCTAGGTAATGTGAACACACAAACAAACCTTTAAGAAAAATTCACTCAAGCATAATCTTCAATAAAAACATAAAACAACATGACATGCCAATAATCAAATGCTAGATCATTATTATGGTAACCACAGGGTAATCAAAATCTATCACTTAACCTTATATAACTATGTACCTACGTTGTAACTAGAGGGGCCGGATAAAAGGACCGAGAGGCGGGAGGGGAAATTACTAAATGAAATAAACGAATGGTTCAAACCCTTGAAAAATTGGGTATCAAAGAAGCCATAACAAATTCCGCCGCGCGCATTTTTATAAAATCCTTCGGAAGTTGGAAGTCCCCTTGAACAAACGCGCATAACACTTTGATCAGTTTCTGTGTCCTAAAAATATCATTGAACTTAGCCGACTTACACATTATACTAGCTACCTTGTACAGTTTTCACCGACAGTTATTTTACGACGTGCTTGACAAGATAATGTTGATGGTCAAATCAAGCACGACCCGACCGCGTGAAGTGTACTCGTGTACTCGAAGCTGCGTGGGCCATGATAATAAGACCGAAAGTACTTCACTGCCAATCTCGAGAGGTACCCATGTAATGAGGAAGGAAGGGGGGGGGGGGGGGGGAGTTGAGAACAGATGTCAAACACATGCTTCATCTGGGGTTTTAATCAGAGTGATATAGCCGCCAGTATTGTCACTCTTCAAGGATGAAGATACACAAATATTCAACCAGTGAAAAGTCAGTTCGCCGATGACGCGCCGAATGTTTGCAGGATTGTATGGGCGAACCGCGAGCCTTCAGCTGCAACCAAAAAATAGGGGAATCCCCTGATTTGATGACGTTGCCGAACCAGGTCGAAAGTTCGACGAACTAGTTCGGCGTGGTTCGGCTGTAGTTAGTAGCGGGCTTTACACACACAAACACACAGCTAGCATTCCTTGTAACTCAATACACTGTAGAAGGCAAACAAAAAAGATACCTGTTCTAAATACCGCCCCCCCCCCCCCCCCCCCTACCCCCTTTCTCGTCAATTAGTTCTTTCTTTCTGTCCCTCCCCCGTTCAAATTGTCATCCGTTATCACAACCTTGTATATTCAGAGGTGCAAAAGTTGTACTCTGTCTGCTTGTTTATTAATCTGTCTGTTTGTTTGTTTGTTTGTTTGTTTGTTTGTTTGTTTGTTTGTGTGTGTGTTTGTGTGTGCGTGTGTTTGTTTGTTTGATAGTTTGTAAAAATGTAAAAATACCGCATTCCACAAAGTAATGCATGCCTTTTATTATTAATAGTATTTATTGTTTAGAGCCTCTACGCTGGGTGGTGGGGGTTGGCTTGGACCCGATAGATAAAATATTACAATTTTTAGCATAACAAAGAAACCAAACTCGACTTTTCGAGCGATGGGACAATAAAGTAATGAACAGAAATAAAACAAATCTAATAAATCCCTTGACTTTGAAGTAGCGCGACTCTGTTGCTGCTTGCTTTCCTCTGTGAGAAAGGGACCCGAATTTCTCAGCGATGGAACAATAAAGTAATGACATAACAATCTAACAGATCCCTTGACTTTGGGGTATCGCGACTTTGTTGCTGCTAGCACACGCACACGTGATTTTGCCGATGCTGGGGTCAGTGAATCGTAAGTGTGGGGTGGGTGGTGGGGGATCGGGCGGGCGGGTGCTGGGGGGGGGGGGGGGGGGGGTCGGGGTTTTGTCGGGCGGGAAATGGAAGAACGCAACTGCGATGAAAATAATGTGTCTAAATCAGAAATCCTTTTTGTTCGTATTACTATCATTGACTAAATTGCAGTAATCAGCATTAAAACTTGTTTTATAACAGATACCAGACAACACATGCTTTTATTGTCAATAAAACATAGATGTTAATAAGACTGATCCATCTCAACAGTGTAAGTCAAGTACCTCAGGAAAAGAAGTTCACTGAGAGTGATTAAAGGCTCACTCCGTCTCATGAAACAGTTTTCATCACCGTCTAAGATATAGTTACATGGGATAAGACCACTCTTCCAATTAAGGAATTGCCTGGGTAATGTCTGTGCAAGCTGGTATTTTGTTTTATACGAAATAATTTTGTAAAAGGCATTGGCCTTTTGGGGGATATAAATTTAATAAAAAGAATTGGCTCACCACAGCAAGCAGGCAGTGTGCTGATTGTTTAATGTGACCAAGTGGAAGGAAGATCTTATCACATGTAAAAGCAGAGCGGGCCTTTAATATGAAAGGCATGCGAATATGAAATTCCCCACATTCACGTCAAAGACATAATCTTGGCACTTGCATATATTGCAACAGCAACATTACAGCAGAACATGTATACATGTACAGGGGCGGATCAGTTGCTTTGTAAGGGGGGGGGCACTTTGAATCGAAAGTGAATGTGATGGGCGCGAAGCGCCCGAATTTGCTAGGGGGGTCCGGGGGCATGCCCCCCCGGAAATTTTTTTTGCCCAAAGAAGCAAAATGGTGCCATCTGGTGCCATTTGAACTTAGAAATGGTCATAGAATCAGCATAGAAAAATCTCTTTTTTTTCTTCTTCTTCTTTTTTCTTTTTTTTTCGGGGGTGGGGGCACGTGCCCCCTGTGCCCCCCCCCCCTCGTCCGCCCCTGCATGTAGGCTATGAACTGAATGCAGAACACAACCCAGTAGCAACTAAACTGAACAATTTGATATTACAGAAACTACATTACATATGCATGGATGCTTTAGTCTTGTGCACTTGGAACATTGATCGAAGCAACTAAAATGGGTCCATTGGCTTGGAGCTACAATAATAATGTCCAAGTGTTTTCTCTTTGTGTATTGATCTAACGTAGGTGGTTTTTAATTTTTTTATTTTTTATTCTGTAGAGAATACGACATTAGTCGAGTTACGAAACCTGACATTTTGAACGAGGCAGCCCATGTCGTTATCATCAGAGAACGACACGACACGGACGCAACGGCCCGTACACGGCTAAAAATAGCATGCCAAGTGCAGAGCTATGCAGAGCAATGACTTAAGGCGCGCAGACGGTTGAAAGGTCACACACTTTCGAATTAAATTTCGCCTACAAAATCAACTCTGCACAGAGAACACAAACCAGCTTTTGATTTGAGCAAGTTTCTAACTAGAGTGATTGTCTTATTGCGTGTAAAAGCATGGTCAGATCTGAAACTGTGAATCGAATTGTTTCACGGCATGATCGGCTGTTGCCTCTCTTAAAAACACAACTGTGCAGTCTACAGCTGCTGCTACATTATTCATTTCCAAGTTATTTTCTTTCTGTGAATTGCTAAGCAAACGATAGTTTCTTACAGAAAATAAATACATTGGTCAAGTTATGAAAACTGAATGGTTGAACGAAACATCGGGTTTAGAAATAGATTTTGCCCAGAACGAATCTTGTTTTATTCATATGTTTATTGTGTTTGAAAGAGGAATAAATTAGCTAACTTTTCCAAAAGCATGAAGTTCATTGATCCAGCGGTTTGTTTTTTGTGGAAGTGTGAAAATACCGGCCGATTTCGTCATCCGCATATGACAGGTACATGATTTTACTTGAATAAAAATCGGTTGTGTTGCTTTGTAAAAGTCGTTTTGCTTCTAATATCATCCAATTGGCTTTAAACTTTACACACAAGGAGAGTAGACTTTGCTCTTTCCATTAATTATTGATTAAATATCTCTTTTTTTCTCGCGAGCCGATCTACGATGTAGAATTGTCTTTTTTTTCTGTATGAAGCGGGACTCAGGATATGCTGAATTTGTATTTCAATCACCAAAGATCAGATTTTGTTTTTATTTTGTGTTTGGTAGTCCTTCTCTCTTATGTTAACCATTAGGCCTAATTAAAGTGAATTAGCTTTGATAAACATCCAGCAACAATTAAATACAGACAAATGGTCCATATTAGGAGCATGGGCGCCTACTATGAACCTGTAAAGAGGCCTTCACGAATCACTGTAAAAAGACCCCTATACCTCAAAATAACAGAATACAACTTAGTGTGCAAGTCAGATTAATTCAAAGATGCTTTAAATGTATCTGTTTCGGGTTGTTGAGAATATTATTTGAAGTACAACAGCAAACTAAAGAAACTTATTGAACACAGAGTGAAAGTAAATGACATTATCAACGTCTACAAAAAGAAGAACAGTTGGTAGAGCACTGGACTTGTGATCGGAAGGTCGCAGGTTCGATTTCAGGCCGGGACGGACACGGGTCAACTGTATGTGCAGACCCAAAGACGGAAGCCATGTCCCACCCCCGTGTCACCGCAATGGCACGTAAAAGACCTTGGTCATTCTGCCATAAGTGCAGGTGGCTGAATACACCTTAACACGCAGAAGCCTGGGTAGCGCGACTCCGTTACTGGCCGTATAAAATTTCATCTCACACGGCATCACTGCAGAGCGCCTAGAACTGTACCCACGGAATAAATTATTATGCGCGATATAAGCCTCATTGATTGATTGATTGATTGCTAGCTTTCCACTCAGAGGAAGCGACCCGAATTTCCCAGTGATGGGACAATAAAGTAATGAAAATGAAAATGAAATGATTTTTTTTTTTGAAAGCTCGAGGACTAGTTATAGGTTATTTTCACCAATCTGAATTAATCAAATTAGCCTTTACCGTTTATGTTCTCAGTTGAGTTGATGGTGGTCAATATTAGGCGACACACACGTACTTTGAGATGTTGCTGTATTTTTTTATTTTTTTGTTTTGCAGTAGAAACTCGGGGTCAACACTGCTAAAATGTAACAAATACGGTCTTTGCTGTCATATGTAGAAATGTGTGTGTGATAATTAACAGCCTTGGTTGTGGACAGAAATTAATCCGTTACTAGGCGTCAAATTTAGAGTGAACGCTCCAAAAGTGCACAAACGAAAAAAGCCTGACGGTTTTAAGGTTTGTGTTTCTGCATATATATATATAAAGTTATATTGACGTCATTCTATATATATATATATATATTGTATATATATATAGCGGGGATATAGCTCAGTTGGTAGCGCGCTGGATTTGTATTCAGATGGCCGCTGTCAGCGTGAGTTCGATCCCAGGTTCGGCGGAAATTTATTTCAGAGTCAACTTTGTGTGCAGACTCTCTTCGGTGTCCGAACTCCCCCCCCCCCCCCCCCCCCCCCGTGTACACTACATTGGGTGTGCACGTTAAAGATCCCACGATTGACAAAAGGGTCTTTCCTGGCAAAATTGCGTAGGCACAGTTAATAATTGTCTACCTATACCCGTGTGACTTGGAATAATAGGCCGTGAAAGGTAAATATGCGCCGAAATGGCTGCAATTACTGGCCGTATAAAATTTCATCTCACACGGCATCACTGCAGAGCGCCTAGAACTGTACCCACGGAATATGCGCGATATAAGCCTCATTGATTGATTGATTGATTGATAATTCAATAGTGTCGAAACACGTGTCTGGTCTAGGTACAAAAACAATGGTCCTCCTCAGGACTAGACTTCCTTGTGATACGTCCCCCACAAAGGGACTTTGCTTTGTAAGTCTGGGTCCCCCCTGAGGAGGGTCTGATGCTCCCAATGTCTGTGAAGGGATACTTGTTTTTCTCTCTCTCTTACTCTGCTAAGAGATTTTAACAAATCTCGGAAGAAAGTCTCTGCTGACTTTCAATTGTTTCTTTCACAATTTCTGATGTTATATATATATGTGCAAGTTATCCAGAGAGGGTGAATACATCGAATACAATTGTTTTGAGACCTATAGCACCGTTAGTTTGTCAGAACTGGAGGTGGTCCATATCAGGCAGTTGTCCATATTAGGCTATTTTCCCTTACGACCGGGGTGTGCTTATTGCGTGCCTTATGAGAAACAGACCGCGTGCAAAAACACACACACTATGATGTGTTGTCGTATTATTTTTGCTTTGGTCAATCGTCTCTAATTAAAAGGACCATATTCTGAGGTCTCAATATTTTCCCACGGTCTTCCCAACGCATGCGATGTCACTTTTCATTGAGAGTTTTCGCCACCATTTGGCAAGGAGTTATCAGCTGAGATAAAACGCTGTAAGTAGAACGCGAAAAATCACACCTGGACTCAATCCGACCGACTGGTCACGTCTTGCACGGTAAGAGCACTTGACAGTCTCTGCTGCGGATCATAAAATCGTGGAATCTGCTGATTTTCGCACCCCGAATCTACTCAGCTTCGTCCCAATAGGCCCACTTAAAACATCACACGCGGAATTTAAATTAGCTAAGCTGGACAACTGGACACCACATGTGAGAACCACGCACCAAGACATTGTCAGCATTGAGAGAATGTTTTCGCGGAATTGTTTCACGGTTCTGTGACACTGTTATATTGCGGTGTTACGATATTTTCTTCGTTTCTGATTTAAATTAATGTATATGAAATCAAGTTAAAATTAAACACTGCTTTTTTTTTTTAAAAAGGCGGACCCTGAAAGAAATAACGTTTCCCTCAGATACATTTTATCCAGCCTGTCACGTTTTTCATTCATACATTTTCTTCTGACAGAAAAAAAGAAAATAACAAAAGAAAAATTAACACATCTGTGTGGGATTAAAATCAAACGTCGATTTGTGTTACTAAAGTTACTGACCACCATGTGCATACGAACTGCTGCTGCTGCGCCCCCCTCCCCCTTCACATCGTAATCGTATCGGCTCTGTCCCATTTTGCCCACCATCCCTCCACCTCTCCCCAGGACCCCCGCCCCCCCCCACCTTCCTTTTTAGTAAATAGCCCTTCAGTCGGAGCGGCAGTTGTCGCCAAGCATCCGACTTTTTTTGAATAATTATGTGCGGTTTTTAGTATCTCCTTCACAAAGGTGATCTGATAATTAACTATCTTATTTTTGAAAGCAAACGACAAATTCGCCTCAAAACATTTTATTGACAGTGCATCCATATAGAAAAGGTAGCAAAAAAGCTTGCGGGGACAAAGTGGGCGAGGGAGAGCCTGGGTGGTCAAACGGGGGCCGTGCCATGCCACAATGTCACCTGCTGGTTAAACGAAAGGTTTAAAGGAACAGACTTGCTTTTTATATTTAGTCAAGTTTTGACTAAATATTTTAACATCGAGGGGGAATCGAAACGAGGGTCGTGGTGTATGTGTGTCTGTCTGTGCGTGTGTGTGTGTGTGTGTGTGTGTGTGTGTGTGTAGAGCGATTCAGACTAAACTACTGGACCGATCTTTATGAAATTTGACATGAGAGTTCCTGGGTATGAAATCCCCGAACGTTTTTTTCATTTTTTTGATAAATGTCTTTGATGACGTCATATCCGGCTTTTCGTGAAAGTTGAGGCGGCACTGTCATGCCCTCATTTTTCAACCAAATTGGTTCAAATTTTGGTCAAGTAATCTTCGACGAAGCCCGGACTTCGGTATTGCATTTCAGCTTGGTGGCTTAAAAATTAATTAATGACTTTGGTCATTAAATATCTGAAAATTGTAAAAAAAAATAAAAATTTATAAAACGATCCCAATTTACATTTATCTTATTCTCCATCATTTGCTGATTCCAAAAACATATAAATATGTTATATTCGGATTAAAAACAAGCTCTGAAAATTAAATATATAAAAATTATTATCAAAATTAAATTGTCCAAATCAATTTAAAAACACTTTCATCTTATTCCTTGTCGGTTCCTGATTCCAAAAACATATAGATATGATATGTTTGGTTAAAAAACACGCTCAGAAAGTTAAAACAAAGAGAGGTACAGAAAAGCGTGCTATCCTTCTTAGCGCAACTACTACCCCGCTCTTCTTGTCAATTTCACTGCCTATGCCGTGAGCGGTGGACTACGAGTATACGGTCTTGCTGCGTTGCATTGCGTTCAGTTTCATTCTGTGAGTTCGACAGCTACTTGACTAAATATTGTATTTTCGCCTTACGCGACTTGTTGTTTTTATCGCACACAATATTTTGATCTTTTGATCAGTCAACCATCAATTTTGTACATCAACCCCAACAGTGTTGTTGTCCAAAAATAAAAGAATTGCACTCTGTCCTAAAAGTGAACGGTAGTTCAAAGTTAAAGGGATATTGACCAAAGAGCTTTTGAGGAACAATAAAAGACTCTCCCCAAAATAAACACGCAAAAAAACACCCCACACAAATAAAAAAAGAAAGAAAAAAGCAAAACAGATTTACAAGGAAATTAATTATGTTTATGGTTTGCTAGCGCTGTTTTTATTTTATTGTATAATAAGCATGCTGATACCGGGATGCAGTATTCGTTAAGTGTAAAAGATATAATGCTCACTATTTAAATGTGAATAAAAAAACAAGAAAGGTAGGTATTTTATTTTTTTTTGATTTATTTAAATGTGAACCAGAAAAGATGCATTTCATTTTAACTTAATGGTGCCGTTAAAAACAAAAACTAAATTCTTGGTTACAAAATCAAATGAACCTTTAATTAGTAGTCGATAGTTTAGTACTATTTGTCACTTTTTTAGAGGTGGTTTGACTGAGTTGCCGACTTCTCCGCTTTAATTCCTTTTCAGTTTTATCTGTACACTCTTCGTTTTCACGGGATATGTGTAACACTTTTCCCGACCTCGCACATGATGAACAACATTCATTGGAGCGATATGTTTTCACCGGGTTTTCATAAAATTGTTTTTCATGCCACGCTATTATCGATTACCTCAAAATAAACAAGTCGCGTAAGGCGAAAATACAACATTTAGTCAAGTAGCTGTCGAACTCACAGAATGAAACTGAACGCAATGCAACGCAGCAAGACCGTATATATACTCGTAGCATCGTCAGTCCACCGCTCACGGCAAAGGCAGTGACATTGACAAGAAGAGCGGGGTAGTAGTTGCGCTTAGAAGGATAGCACGCTTTTCTGTACCTCTCTTCGTTTTAACTTTCTGAGCGTGTTTTTAATCCAAACATATCATATCTATATGTTTTTGGAATCAGGAACCGACAAGGAATAAGATGAACGTGTTTTTAAATTGATTTTGAAAATTTAATTTTGATAATAGTTTTTATGTATTTAATTTTCAGAGCTTGTTTTTAATCCAAATATAACATATTTATATGTTTTTGGAATCAGCAAATGATGGAGAATAAGATGAACGTAAATTTGGATCGTTTTATAAAAAGAATATTTTTTTTACAATTTTTAGAATTTTAATGACCAAAGTTATTAATTAATTTTTAAGCCACCAAGCTGAAATGCAATACCAAAGTCCGGGCTTTGTCGAACATTCCTTGACCAAAATTTCAACCAATTTGGTTAAAAAATGAGGGCGTGACAGTTCCGCCTCAACTTTCACGAAAATCCGGATATGACGTCATCAAAGACATTTATCAAAAAAATGAAAAAATATATCTGGGGATATCATAACCAGGAACTCTCATGTCAAATTTCATAAAGATCGGTCCAGTAGTTTAGTCTGAATCGCTCTACACACACACACACAGACAGACAGACAGACAGACAGACAGACACACACACACACACACACACACACACACACACACACACACACACACACACACACACACACACACACACACACACACCACGACCCTCGTCTCGATTCCCCCCTCTACGTTAAAACATTTAGTCAAAACTTGACTAAATGTAAAAATGAAACAGGATTTTTTTCAGTAAATGTAAGCTTACAGGGCTGCCGATGGGGAAAGACTGATCCACCTAAACAAATAGCAGTTCACATCGGTTGATGATTCTTCAGTCCCACGGAACTTGGTCCATTAGGGAGTAGCCTTACGTCTACAGTCGTTGACACAATCTAAAAACTCTATCAAATTACTCCGCCAAAGTTCCGACAAACCTACTACACATATGCGTCGTCTATATATGAGCTTAAAAAAGTGTTTATTTTCAATAAAAATCGGTTCGGGTAGCGATGTTATGTTAATCTAGCAAATCAATATTAGTTTTTTTTTAAAGAGTTAAATTCAGGTAGCACTTCATTTGGACAGCCTCGACACGTATGTACATATATGCCTTGAGAAAACGGCCGTTATTTTCGTGTATCTCTTCTTTTATCGGGAAGGATAATAACAGCGGTGGGGTTTCAGTCATGTTTTCTAACGCCAGCTTCAATTTCAGATAATGTTAGGATATTTCAAAATGCAAGGGGGTGGGTGTATAGAAAGGGGGGTATTTTCTCTGAATCGTTTATAAGGAAGGAATGAATGTGTTCAGGTAAGTATGTTAAAAGTAATTAACCGCTGAACTCACCCTCTCTAAAGAGGACACTTCACACCAATCGCTGAAGTTTTCAAGGGGTCATAGAGTACACACATTGGACAATAGAGAGGCCGTAAAAGGGTCGCGTTGCCATTGGTTCACCTGACCACGTGATCAGCCTCTGCACAAAGCTCCGCCCACGGTCATCGAAACCTTTTCTAGTTCAGTCCTGGCTCGGGGCAGGGTTTTTTGGTGTTTTTTTGCCGAACGATGTAGGCGTCTCCTTGGAATTGTTTTGATTGGCGTGCGGAGCGGAGAGTTACAAATTACTTTAAAAGAAAACACTTTAGTTACTTCTCAGATAGAGCGAGTCGCAGAGTGTTATGTATGGTCCGACTGAGGTGCCAGTAGCGGACGTTTTAAATGGAAACAAATTGAAACAACTTTTACATATTGCTTGAGAGAAAAAAAGGGGTTGAGGGCCGTTAGTTCTATCTTGTAATAAAACTATTCGTTTTCAACATTTTAAGTGTGAGCCCTGTGCAAGTCTTTTCTCTCGTTATATTAATTAAAAATCAGTTAAATGCATCAATGCTCTCATTGAGGCTTGAGAGATACAAATGTACCCGATTTTGGGTCATCTCACTCAAATATTTACTAAGGTAATTCAAAAACAATAAAACTTATCACCAAAAGATAGTACTAATCGTCATAAAACAAGTTTTCTTCTTGAAGCCGATTGGGCAAAAGGTCTGATTTTTCCTAAAAATTAAAACGCCAAAAACGTCCGCTATTGACACGTTAGTCGGACTATAGCATGCACACAAACCCTTGAATCACCAACAATCTTTGTAAGATATTCCGTGATATTGTATTTAAAATTAAGAGTCAAACAGACACAGAGATTTTCACCTTCCATTTCTCTGTCATGGAGGCGCGCAGAGGCACGACGTAGAGAGAGCCATCAGATAACCGCGACGTAGGTTTGGGGAGTCGGGTCGGGCACTAACAGTACAGTTTATTTTACTGAACTGTACATTAATTATCGCAACAGGTTTGAACAGTTCGCTTTACATTTGATTCTGTCTCTCTCTGTCTGTGTCTGTCTGTCTGCCTGTCTGTCTGTCTGCCTGCCTGTCGGTCTGTCTGTCTGTCTGTCTGTCTGTCTGTCTGTCTGTCTGTCTGTCTGTCTGTCTGTCTGTCTGTCTGTCTGTCTCTGTCTGTCTCTCTCTGTCTCTGCCTCTCTCTCTCTCTCTCTCTCTCTCTCTCTCTCTCTCTCTCTCTCTCTCTCTCTCTCTCTCTCTCTCTCTCTCTCTCTCTCTCTCTCTCTTGCCCGTTCGAGTTCCTGAACTCAAAAGGGCAAGTGAGTTACCGTGACGATTCTGTGTGTCTAAACTTATCACTATCGTGATATTGTGCACAGGTTCGTGTTCTATGGTAACTGGAGTTGTGAACCTACGTTTAAAACCCCTTTTGTTTTTGCTTCGTAGCAAAACCCGTGAGAAGAGAAAAGGTGGACTGTGTCTTTAAGGATAGATCTTCAACTGTGTACCAGCCCTGCATTGTGTGTGAGCATAATCGCGCTGCCTTCATCATATTGAGGAATCTTCAAACTAACTTTGTTAACTGTGTTCTACAGCTAAATTCGTGACCTGACTTGGACGTGCTCGCTTCTTATACGTGCCTCAGGTCGGTCACGCTATAGTGACGGCATTGTATGTGTCGTGCCCTGAAGCCATTGGCTTATTTTCATCCGCAAAGAAAGCGGCTGGTCTCCTTAATTTCTGTGAACGTTTTGTTCATCTTGCATTTAAGCTTATATTATCTAGTATCCCATTGTTTGTTGTGGGATTTGCTTTACCTTTTGTTCGGTCACCCTTCATTTTTAAGCAACAATTTGTTTCTTTATTTTTGATTGCATACCTTTGTGTGCTGCTATCTCATCCTGTATCATCCTGTTCTAAATAGCAACTATAATTCGTGTTGTGGGAATCTTGACATTTACTTGGAGAAATCCTTGTGCGTTTATGATATACTAGAACTGTTGTTTTGACTGCTCCGGATACTCATATTTCCGGATTTTCCTTGCTTTATTATCTACTGCTGTTTGTTACAATATTGCACTTCGTCCTAATGTCAACAACATCAAACACTGTTCTCCGTATAGGGCATGTAAATATTTATCATTTAGTCAACAAAGTACACGATGTCTGTGTATTGCTAAACCAGCAACCAGAGCTGGTACAGCTCTTCGGTGTAAGTGAAACGCGTCTAGATTCGCGTATCTCAGACAGCTTTGTTATTATTCCGAATTATTCGGTTTTACGACGGGACAATGCACGAGTAGGCCAAACAGGCATCGCTGTTTATGTTCATCAGTCCATTGCTGGGATTGTCAAACGTAGAACTGATCTTGAAGATGAAAATGTTGAATGTATGTGGTTGGAACTAAAACATGACAAATCCTCTCCCTTGCTTATTGGCTATGTGTATCGTAACCCTGCTGAAACGTCAAGGTGGATTGATGATTTTGTTTCTATGATGGACAGAGTGAAGGCTCGTGACGAGAATGTTGTATTGCTTGGCGATTTTAACATTAACCTACTCAGGCCTCAAACAACGTGGTGCTCAACCACTGCTCTGTTTGGTCTTCATCAGCTGGTTAAAACCCCTACAAGAGAAACAAATACTTCATCAACCCTGATTGATCATATTTACACTGATAGTAAGAATATCGTTGCAAATGCGCAAGTAGTGCATTCCAGTTTTAGTGACCATCATTCTGTTTTTTGCTCGATTTCTCTTAGATTGCCAAAATCACGTCATAAAGGCCACACAACAATCGAATACAGAAATTTCAAGTATTTTGATGAATCTGCCTTTTTCTTTGACCTTAACCAAGCCCCATTTTATAGCGTATTCAATTGTAGTGACGCAGAGGGCGCTTGCAATATTTTTCACCATATTTTGTGTTCAATAATTGATAAACACGCACCACTACGTCAGCATAGAGTGAAACATCCCCAGCTCCCCCCTTGGTTAACCTCAGACATTATCGAGGCTATGGCGATGCGTGATTATTTTAAAGAGCGCAACATGAAAACAGAGTATAAACTGCAAAAAAATAAAGTTTTAGACACAGTGAGACAAGCAAAGGCAGAATATTTTAATAAACTGATTTCTGAAAAAAGGGATACAGCTACAATCTGGCGAGCAGTGAATGAAATTCTTGATAAATCTAGGAAGGGATCAACCAATACTCATTCACAAATATCTCCAAATGATTTTAACAAACACTTCATTTCGCTAGCAGACAACCTAAAATCTTGTCTCAATCACAATGATTCCCTTGATACGGATGATTGTTTTGAAAAATTAAAAACATTCTGTGGACAAAAGTTGACTCAAACTTTTATTAAAAACAAGCTCTGAAAATTAAATACATAAAAACTATTATCAAAATTAAATTTTCAAAATCAATTTAAAAACACGTTCATCTTATTCCTTGTCGGTTCCTGATTCCAAAAACATATAGATATGATATGTTTGGATTAAAAACACGCTCAGAAAGTTAAAACGAAGAGAGGTACAGAAAAGCGTGCTATCCTTCTAAGCGCAACTACTACCCCGCTCTTCTTGTCAATGTCACTGCCTTTGCCGTGAGCGGTGGACTGACGATGCTACGAGTATACGGTCTTGCTGCGTTGCATTGCGTTCAGTTTCATTCTGTGAGTTCGACAGCTACTTGACTAAATGTTGTATTTTCGCCTTACGCGACTTGTTTATTTTGAGGTAATCGATAATAGCGTGGCATGAAAAACAATTTTATGAAAACCCGGTGAAAACATATCGCTCCAATGAATGCTGTTCATCATGTGCGAGGTCGGGAAAAGTGTTACACATATCGCGTGAAAACGAAGAGTGTACAGATAAAACTGAAAAGGAATTAAAGCGGAGAAGTCGGCAACTCAGTCAAACCACCTCTAAAAAAAGTGACAAATAGTACTAAACTATCGACTACTAATTAAAGGTTCATTTGATTTTGTAACTGAAGTTGAGAGAGAGAGAGAGAGAGAGAGAGAGAGAGAGAGAGAGAGAGAGAGAGAGAGAGAGAGAGAGAGAGAGAGAGAGAGAGAGAGATGTTTGGATCACCAACTGCCAGCGACCTAGAGAGAGAGAGAGAGAGAGAGAGAGAGAGAGAGAGAGAGAGAGAGAGAGAGAGAGAGAGAGAGAGAGAGAGAGAGAGAGAGAGAGAGAGAGAGAGAGAGAGAGAGAGAGAGAGAAGGACGGATGAACCGAAGTTTAGAGAGAGTGAGAGAGAGAGAGAGGTTTGGAACACCAACTGCCAGCGACCTAGAGAGAGAGAGAGAGAGAGAGAGAGAGAGAGAGAGAGAGAGAGAGAGAGAGAGAGAGAGAGAGAGAGAGTGAGAGAGATAGAGGTAGAGAGAGAGAGAGAGAGTGAGAGAGAGAGAGAAAGGAGAGAGAGATAGAGAGACAGAGAGAGAGAGAAAGGAGAGAGAGAGAGAAGGGAGGAGAGAGAGAGAGAGAGAGAGAGAGAGAGAGAGAGAGAGAGAGAGAGAGAGAGAGAGAGAAGGACGGATGGACCGAAGTTTAGAGAGAGTGAGAGAGAACTCAGAACTCAGAACTCAGAACTTTATTACATAAGGATAAAGGTTTTAGGCTTAGCCTAATCTTCCAACCTGTCCTTGGAACATCTACAGAGAATAATTGTAAACGAAAGCAAAGACTGCGCACATATACTGTTCAAAAAAAGAAACGCATAGTTGCTACTTGCCAAATTTGTTTTATTTTTCTAAAAAATTAACAGAAAATCCAATATTTAGATTATTTGTTTGAAATTTGGTATGGACACAGTTGAATGCACACACAGTTCATTTGCATCTTCAAATCAATCAGTCAATCAATACGATTGGGTGCCGAGGCTGTCAAGTCAGTAGGGGGTGTGACTGTCTTGAGCAGCAACAACTGCCCGGCACCTTCTGGGCATGGACTGGATCAGATGCCGGATATCTTGCTGTGGGATGGTGTCCCACTCCTCCTGAAGTGCCTGCAATAGATCGCGGTGATTTGCCGGCGCTTCTTCTCGCCTGCGCACACGTCTGTCCAATTCATCCCAGAGGTGTTCTATCGGGTTCATGTCTGGCGACATGGATGGCCAGGGAAGCACCTGGACATGGTGGTCGGTGAGGAACTGGGTGGTGAGTCGTGCTGTGTGCGGGCGAGCGTTGTCCTGCTGGAATATGGCATCCTGGTCAGCCAGAAGAGGAAGGGCGTGTGGGCGCAGAATTTCCTCCACGTATCGCTGGGCAGTTATGCGCCCTTGGACGTGCACCAGGGTGCTCCTTCCAGCGGTATTGATCGCCCCCCACACCATGACGCCTCCACCACCATGAACGGGTGCCTAATCCACACAGTTGGGCGCGTAACGTTCGTTTACTCTCCGGTAGACCCTCCTCCGACCATCATGTCGCTGGAGCAGGAAGTAGGACTCGTCGCTGAACCACACGTGTCTCCAGTGATTCCGGACGGTCCAGCGAAGGTGCTGGTTGCCCCACTGCACTCGGTTCTGGCGATGGCGGCGGGTGAGGACAGCTCCTCTGTGAGGTCTGCGAGCTCTCAAACCAGCTTCATGCAGGCGGTTCCGCACGGTCTGGTCCGATAATCGGTGTGGCCCGGGGAGAGCCTGGACAGAAGATGAGGCCGACAGGAAACGATTCCGGAGGTGGCGGAGCCGTATGAAGCGGTCGTGAGCAGCAGTTGTCGCCCTTGGTCTTCCCGCTCGTGGCAAGTCAGCAACGGAGCCAGTGGCTTGAAACCTGACCCACAGTCTACTGATGGTGCTCTGGGACACGTGGAAGTGCCTGGCGATTGCACTTTGACTTTGGCCTGCTTGTAAACGACCCAATGCAATTTGGCGGTCTTCTCTGCTCAATCGGGCCATCTTTCGTCGCTGAATTGTCGTCTGATTTCTTTGTGGCGAACAATCCGCTTTTATGGGTTTTGGAAGACATGGTGAGAGCTCAATATTCCCCGAGTTTCACGAGATTACACTGAAGCATGACGAATGGTCATGCCAAATGAGCAATTTTGACATTGTAGCCACTGATAACGCATGCGTCACGTGCAGAGCTCACTTGTGGCAATGGACGAAAGGTCGACGACCAGATAAACATTTTCTGCAGTTTGGTGGATATCCTTGTAGCCATATAATTAAATTAACCAAATATTACAAGCTATGCGTTTCTTTTTTTGAACAGTATATACACACACACATCCACAAACACACCCTCGTATACACACACACGCACACACTTACACACAAGCTTACACACACTTACACACACACACACACACACACACACACACACACACACATGCACACATATACACACACACATGCTCGCGCGCGCGAGCGTGCGCTCGCTTACCTACACACATGCACATGCTATCATTTCATACCTAAAAGGAACAGTATCTCATCAAAGTATTAAACTAGTAAAACATCAAAATAATGATCGAGTACAAACATAAAAAACAAAGCACTGAAGAGCATTGCATGCATTATCCGAGTACACAATGGAAACTAGACATCAGGGGCAGTTTATAGTGTGATCAAATGTGTGTGCAACTGCCTTTTAAAGGCCTTTAATGATGCGGATCGTTTGATTTCTATTGGCAAAGAATTCCACAGAGATGATCCTGAAAAAGCTAAGCTGGATTTATAAAGATATATACGAGGAATTGGAGGAAGTACATTTTGAGACCCATACCTCTTCGTAACATATGATAGAGAGAAAGAGAGAGAGAGAGAGAGAGAGAGAGAGAGAGAGAGAGAGAGAGAGAGAGAGAGAGAGAGAGAGAAAGAGAGAGAGAGGGAGAGAGAGAGGGAGAGAGAGAGAGAGAGTGAGAGAGAGAGTGAGAGAGAGAGAGAGGTGAGAGAGAGAGAGTGAGAGAGAGAGAGAGTGAGAGAGAGTGAGAGAGAGAGTGAGAGAGAGAGAGTGAGAGAGAGAGAGGAGAGAGAGAGAGAGAGAGAGAGAGAGAGAGAGAGTGAGAGAGAGAGAGAGTGAGTGAGAGAGAGAGAGAGAGAGAGAGAGAGGGTGAGAGAGAGAGTGAGAGAGAGAGAGTGAGAGAGAGAGAGTGAGAGAGAGAGAGAGAGAGTGAGAGAGTGAGAGTGAGTGAGAGAGAGTGAGAGAGAGAGTGAGAGAGAGAGAAAGGGAGAGAGTGAGAGAGAGAGTGAGAGAGAGAGAGAGAGAGTGAGAGACAAGACAAGACAAGACAAAATCTTTATTATCGAGGGTAATAGATAAGCAAGAATATTGCTTTTTTACATCCAGCCCTCGCCCTAATATAGGGTTAACAAGAACAGAAAACAATATAATCAAATAACTATCACATCAAACTTAATACATTATATATATATAGATACAAATTTAAAATAATTAATTGTCATGCTGCATTTTAAGTACAATTTCCAATGATAAATATGTCAATTTTTAACATATCTTAATTTAGAGAGAGAGAGGGAGAGAGAGAGAGAGAGTGAGAGAGAGAGAGGAGAGAGAGAGAGAGAGAGAGAGAGAGAGAGAGAGAGAGAGAGAGAGAGAGTGAGAGAGAGAGAGAGAGTGAGAGAGAGAGTGAGGAGAGAGAGTGAGAGAGACTTAGACTCAGACTCAGACTCAGAACTTTATTACAAAAGGATAAAGGTTTTAGGCAAAGCCTATTCTTCCAACCTGTCCTTTATACAACACATAAAGACAGACGGACATAACAAATAAAAATTCAATCATATATGATACAGAAATACATTGTATGGATTGCAATACTATGTGCATTTAAGGAATTATATATGGAGAACTCAAAAATTACAAAATTACATTGACATAGTTAAGCATTTCATTTTGAGAATTAAGTTGCTCAGATTAGCTACACATCCGTTAAAACTAGTACAGAATGTTCAACAAAATAACAATCGAACAAGACATTTCATTCACGAATGATGTGTGAACGTGACTGTCTCTTAAACAATTTCACTGAAGTTGCATTTCTTATCTGTTGGGGGAAGGAGTTCCAGAGAAAAGCTCCCGAGAAGGCTAGGCTCGATTTGTAGAGGTCTATGCGAGGTATAGGAGGGATGATTTTTTGGGACCCATATCTTTTTGTGGCATGTTTGAAATGTGATTGCAAATATTTAGGACAGTCGTCATTTAGAATTTTATACATGAACACAGCCTTGTTTAACGTCAACTGATCTTTCAAGGGGAGGAAATTCAGGAGCTTTAGTTTATCATCCGTGGACCTATTCAAATCATGCAGAATAGGTTTTGCAGCTCGGCGATGCAGGGAATTGAGTCTTTTCAAATGAACATCACTGCAGTTATCCCAAAGAGAGAGAGAGAGAGAGAGAGAGAGAGAGAGAGAGAGAGAGAGAGAGAGAGAGAGAGAGAGAGAGAGAGAGAGAGAGAGAGAGAGAGAGAGAGAGAGAGAGAGAGAGAGTGGCACCCGCAAACAATTGTGTTTCTCGTATTTTAAATGGTTTGTATAAGTACACGCATACATTGAGAGAGAGAGAGAGAGAGAGAGAGAGAGAGAGAGAGAGACAGAGACAGAGGGAGACAGAGAGAGACAGAGAGACAGAGAGAGAGAGAGAGACAGGGAGACAGAGAGAGAAGGAGAGGGAGAGAGAGAGAGAGAGTGAGAGAGAGGGAGAGAGAGAGAGAGTGAGAGAGAGAGAGGAGAGAGAGAGAGAGAGAGAGAGAGAGAAGGACGGATGGACCGAAGTTTAGAGAGAGAGAGAGAGAGAGAAAGAGAGAAGAGAGAGAGAGAGAGAGAGAGAGAGAGAGAGAGAGAGAGAGAGAGAGAGAGAGAGAGAGAGAGAGAGAGAGAGAGAGAGAGAGAGAGAGAGAGAGGTTTGGAACACCAACTGCCAGCGACCTACACTTCGCTCATTCATTTACTCATAAACTATTACATTGCCGTGAGTTGCTTCAAAGTACTGATCCTTATTTTCTGGGAGCATATTTCAGAATCCGTTATAAATTACATGATGCAGTGCACCTGACCTGATCGTGACCTACACTGCCGGCCACACGACCTCTTCGGTCCACGGCAGGTTATGCATAACAAAGGTGCAGGCAGGTCTCTTTTTCACCTAACCAAGGTTACGAATGCTAGTGACCTGAGCGTGACCTTAGGCGCCGGGGGTCAGTCATATGACCTCTTCGGTCCACGGCGGGTTATGCAACACACAGGCGCAGACAGGTCTCTTTTTCACCTGACCAATGTTACGAATGTTAGTGACCTGCAGATCGTGACCTAATGAGTACTAAATACATAATGTGTAAAATTCCCACACAACTACGTAAGGTCGGACCCAAACTACTGCAAAGTCACACACAAAGCGCAAAGAGCATAATTGTAAAGTTATGATGTTGCGCTATATAAATGCTCATTTATTATTATTATTATTATCATTATTATTATTATCAACACCAATCGTTAGGACACAACTACCTAGGGTCGGACCCAAACTACTACAAAGTCACACACAAACACCAATAGTTAAGACACAACTACCTAAGGTCGGACACAAACTACTACAAAGTCACACACAAACACCAATATTTAGGACACTGGGCAAGTGTTCACACACAAATACCTATCAGGTCGCACCCAAACTACTAACAATTATACAAGGGCAGGTAAAACACACTATATCATGAGTTATCTCTCTTGGAAATTATAATGAATTTATTCAAGTACTGCTTAGTCCATAATGACCGTTTTTAAACTGCCACAACTTCTTTAGTTGCATAGGAACAAGATTGTTCTTATACCAAATTGCTCTCTTTGTCTCTCATTCCTACTCCTTTACACCCATGCTTGTCAGGGGCGGACGAGGAGGGGGGCACAGGGGGCACGTGCCCCCCCCCCCCCCCGAAAATAAAAATGTAAAAAAAAAATGGAAAGCTGATTCTATGACCATTTCTAAGTTCAAATGGCACCAGATGGCACCATTTTGCTTCTTTGGGCCAAACATTTTTTTCGGGGGGGCATGCCCCCGGATCCCCCTAGCAAATTCGGGCGCTTCGCGCCCATCACATTCACTTTCGACTCAAAGTGCACCCCCCCCCCCCCCCTTACAAAGCAACTGATCCGCCCCTGCTTGTTCTCATTCCTTTATTTTAGTATTTTTCCAAATTACATCTTCTGTTCTATGTCTATCTAAATACGAAAACATCGCCTTATGTATGCATGTTTGAGAACATGGTTTAATAATTTAATATGCAACAATATGAATGTGATACATGCAGGTTGAAAACGACGTTAAACACCAAATAAAGAAAGAAAGAAAGATACATGCAGGTATTTGGGTAATAAAAAAACTCTGAAAGAGGAATAATAAAGCAGTTAACCTTTAAAAAAAATACTGACAACAGCGAACCAGTTTTCAGTTATGGAGCAACATTATATTGCCTCCCCAATCCGAGATTCGAACCAGCGCAATGTGCTAACAGACTTCGCTTCTTGTTTCCATTAAGAGATAGAGAGATAATAATACAATTTTATTTCATTTTCAACTCGGGCCACATTTTGGGGCTTTACTCCAGGTTCTCCGGTCTGCCCCCCCCCCTCCCCCTCAAAAATATTCTAAAAAAAATATAATGTTAACTAGGTTGGGTCTGGTGCACTCCAAAGTTGCGAGTTTGCCTTCGTTGAGAGGGCTGCCCGAAATTTCTCCCGAGGGAGATGAAAATAGAATCTAAAATGTCAACAAACAAACAAAATTCAAATCAAATAAAATAACAAACAAAAACACTATTAAAATTATCAAATAAAAAATCAAACAAAAAACATTAAACAAGGCAAAATAAAATCAAATAAAAAAATTCAAATTTAAAAAATTCAAATAAAAACAAACTAAGTTCAAATCAAAAGTTAAATAAAAATAAAATCAAACTCAAACAAGAGAGAGAGAAGGCAACACAGTGACGAGTTGAAGGGCACAGACTGGTGCCAATGCGAAAATATTTACCTTAGTCAAAGGGAGATAACTGCGATTTCATAAAATTTGCATAAATTTGTTGGTACTTTTATGGGAACCTGTCTTGGTTCAGAAAATGTTGGAGAGTTCCCTGGAACCTTCCCGAAAATCCTGCAACATGTTCTAAGGTTCCCTCCAAAGTTCCGGAAAAACCATCTATATGTTCCTGCCCAAACACCTAGGTTCCCGTATAGACACCTACACACGCACGCACGCACACACACACACACACACACACACACACACACACACACACACACATTACTCAAATCAATTTATTTCTTCAGAAACGAGGTCATACTTATGAAGCAAACACTCCAGCACCCCCTTCCCCCCTACCCCACCCCCCGCCCCACCCACACACACTGCAACGTAATAACTGTTTCCTACACATTCCTTCATTATCCAATCGCATGCCGGTGCCTCCCCATTTGACCCATCCCCCACCAAACACACACACACACGCACACACACACACACACACACACACACACACACACACAACGGCACACATACACATACTAATACACAAACATACTCACACACACACACACACACACACGCACACACACACACATACACACATACACGCACACACACACACACGCACACACACACACACACACACACACACACACACACACACACACACACACACACACACACACACACCCTCAACCCCGCAACCCCCACCCCATCCAACAATCACAAAATGTATTCGTGGAAGGTTAGGTCATCAACTTAAAACAAATTCTACTCACCACAGTGGTTCCGACATAATCCGGAAACTCTGTTGCCAAGAGTGCGTAGCTGGAGGTTTGGACTAAAGCTTCCCCTAGGGCTGACACGGTACGTAGAGCGAAACATAGGGCTATGAAGGGTAGACCCGCTGGGCTCATGTACAGACACCTGGTGATCACAAAAGTAGCAAACTAAAATGACTTACTTGCTCAGGGCTCCGCACGGACGCCTCTCCTACAGGGTCCCGGGATCCCCACTTTCAATTTTTAGAGGGTCCATGGACCCCCACTGCAGAATTTAAAGGGGTCCCTTGGGTCCAAAAGCCGAAAAGCCCCTGTGTACATATAAAACATTGTAGTCACGCATAGTGTGCTGTGTACAATAGCTGACGATTGAAGTCTGAAAAAGTATATACTGTACAGATGATAAAGGAAATCTGGTGCGTCCCAGGACCCGCTCTTTAAAAGTTTAGTGCGTCCCGCGACCCCCTGCATAAATGTTTAGTACGTGTTTTCTGCTTCTAGTGCGTATAGGACGCAGGGACTCGCACTTTGGGGAGCCCTGTTGCTGATTTGTAATATCTACCGACTCGTGGATAAAGATGCAGTACAGGACACAGCATTGCTATATAGCAACGATTTGTCTTTTTGTCGCAGATTACGATATCTTCTTCTTCTTCTACGTTCCCGGCCATACATCTAGATGTCCAGTCCAGTGTTGAGTGCAAATCCCGCAGTCAGCCGCAGTGATACCGCTGTCCCCCACAGCTTATATTACGATATAATAGCAACGATTTGTCTTTTTGTCGCAGATTACGATATATACAGTCAAAAGCTTTAGACAACTACAGACATATCACAGATGACCACACATACCATTAGTGTTGCCAGCCAAACGAAACTTAATGCGGTTTGTCAGTTTGCATCTTCTGCCAAAATGGAAAGAATATTTCCCGTGATCACGTTCTGGGACTGAAAGCTGAGCGCGGTATACCAACATGAACCCACATACACTACTTTGCCATCTTATCCCATTTTTGTACGAAATCAAACACAGTTTCTTGACGTAAACTACTCAAGATAGGGGAGGGGGAGAGTGGAGCCACACAGACAGACGAACAGAAAGACGAACAGACATTCAGAGACAGAGAAAGAGACAAAGGGTGACAGACAGACAGACACGTTAGGCCTACATCTTCCCATGACCACCTCTTACCCAAATAAAATGGCACAGCCTCCATTTAGAAATAGTCCAGATAAGAATGCAAACGTTGGTCCTATGTGTCTCATCTGCAAGCAGAAAACAAGTCGCGTAAAGCGAAATTGATACATGCAGTCAATCTGTCAAACTCACAGAATGAAACTGAATTCACTGCATTTTGTCACAAAGACAGGTAAAGCCTCGCGGACAAGAAAGCTCTGGACTACGTATTGCCTGAGTAACACAAACCCAATGAAACCATGCAGTTTGCTTAAAAGTGATGTTCTTGATTTGTGTTCTTTATCATTCTAAGTTCCTCAACCGTAATGGATAATCAACAATATATTAATTATTAATGGAGTTCCGTGCATGTAAATGTCTACACACATTTTGGGCAATCACGATAAGAATATTTTAATCAACCAATGCATGTAAATATTCAAAACATTATACAATGCCAAATAAAAATCATATAAGCTTATCTTTAATTTAATGTTACATTTTGCAAACACCTTCTCCTCACTGTATGTCCATTTAAAAAAAAAATCTGTTTGTACAAAATGTTCCATAATTATAATCTGTCTCTCCAACACAATATGTACAATTCAAAATTTCCGATTTACAACTTTAAACAGCAAACTATTGGGTGGGTATATATTACGGACACTTTTTATGCAACAATCTTAATCTGGTTTCTTTTATCAAATCGATGTTTGAGCAGTTGGTAGAGCGCCTGCCTGCCTTGTGAACCCCCGTTTAGGCCCTCCCCAAAACAAGTTGGTTTAAACAAAAAAGGGTCGGTAGGTGGGCTTAAAAAAAAAAAAATTAAAAAATGTAGTCGAGTTCGAAGGAGGTTACTTCCCTTAGTCTCGGTATGGTTTGCAAAATGTGCCAACAGTTTTGTTTTTGTTTTTTTGAGAAATGAAAAAAAAGTTTTAGGGTCGGCTTGAAAAAATAGGGTCGGTCGGGTTTCCCTAGACCAACATTTTTTGTTGTGCCTTGTGATCCTAGGGTCGCAGGTTCGAATCCGGGCCGGGACGGAGACGGGACAACTTGATGAGCCGACTCAGAGACGGTATCTATGTCCCACCCCCGTGTCACCACTGTTGCACGTAAAGGACCTGGGTTATTCTGCCAGAAGTGATGATTACACCAAAACACGCACCGCACATGGGTAGCACAACCCTTGTTCCTGCCAGCTTTCCATTGAGAGGAGGCGTAATGTAATGAAATGAAAAAAAAATCTTATGAATTAAATCAATTAAATCCAAAAACAAAGAGACTGCTAACGTTCCAAAATTTAGAATAAAAACAAAGGTAAATTGTTGTGCTAGTGCCTTAATTCCTGGCGAGTAGCCGAATATTCCATCAAGATAAGTTGTTGTCACTAATTGTTTGTCTGTTCACTTAAAAGACCGTTGGGTCGATATATTTGTGACTGTAACGTATTGTTTTGTCAATAACAAACGTTCCAACAAGTAACCGTTCTTGTTTTTTGATTGACAATTAAATCAATGCCAACAGTGGAACTGAGTCTGTGTTCAGAGACGCATACTTCAAGCAAATACAAATCTAGGGCTAGCCACTGACGCTGTAGCTGGGTGGGGGGGGGGGGGGGGGCCGGACCCCCACTTTCAATATTTAGGGGGACAAAGGGCATCCTCATCGGAAGTTTAGAGGGTCCAAGGGTTTTGCGAGCGAAAAACAGTATGGGCCGCATCTTCTTCTTCTTCTTCTGCGTTCGAGGGCTGAAACTCCCACGTACACTCGTGTTTTGGCACGAGTGGATTTTTACATGTATGACCGTTTTTACCCTGACATACGCCGCTTTCGGAGGAAGCATGCTGGGTATTATCGTGTTTCTATAATCCACCGAAATCTGACATGGATTACAGAATCTTGTCCGTGCGCACTTGGTCTTGTGCTTGCGTGTGCACACGATGGGGGATAAGCCACTAGCAGGTTTGGATATAAGTTGACCTGGGAGATCGGGAAAAAAACTCCACTGGGGGTATGCAGTGCTTTCGATTGGTGGACGACCGCGCCAAAGGCATTGCACTTCTACCTAATTGTTGTCTGGGTGGGGCATGTCATCCGCATGGGGGACCACCACATGCCCAGACAACAACAACATCATAAGACAACATAAGACAACATAAGACAACATAAGACAGCATAAGACAGCAACATAAGACTACAACATGAGACAACAACATAAGACAACAACATAAGACAACAACAACACACAATAACAACATACAACAAGACATCACAAGACAACATAAAACAACAACAACATAAGACAACAACATAAGACTACAACATGAGACAACAACATAAGACAACAACATAAGACAACAACATAAGACAACACCATAAAACAACAACAACATACGAAACAAACCACATACGACAACAAATAGCATCTGCACGTATGTTTCAAAGCTTAATTACTACATGTATTTTCAACTGGTGCAGCATTTACTCACATAATTTCCGAAGAAGGGCGAAGACACTGCAACCCAAAACTCGAAACAGCTAAATACCAAGCCTATTTCAGTTGGTGACATCCCTTTTGCTGCGGCCTGAAATAGGTAGAGAAAATAGAGACATAGCCTGTTCGATGCTCAGCCCAACATAGCAGAATACATCTCGTATTTAGTGTAGGCTGTCTGAGCTGGTTAGATAATTGTGTACTCAACATGTTCAGTGAAAATCTTAAAACAAAACAAAACAAAAAATAACAAAAATACGTTTTTTTTTCCATTTCCATAGTTGCTTACGTTGGTTGTGCTTAAATCGTTCACTTATCACGCTTTTGGAAAACGCATTTGCGCACTGCGTGTAAGAACTGTGACTATCGAACTCGACTTCAAAATGCGGGTTATTGGCTGATTCTAAATCACAATATGTGGAACATATCCAAAATCAGATAAACTGCCAATGTTCCATAATTCAGAATAAAAAACACAAGAATGGTAGACAACTGGAACATTTATTATTGACAGAACAAAACGTTACATTTACTACTCTGTCGATCTTTTAAAGACTGTTGTCAATAATAAACGTTCCAATGACCTAGGCCTACCATTCTTGTTTTTGGCTCACGTAAGTGTAGCCTATGCGTCTGTCTGTGCGTGCGTATGTGCGTGCGTGCGTGCGTGCGTGTGTATGTCTGTGGTAGAAACTCTAACATTTGAAGACGTCACATTACATTGACGTCACATTATGACGTAAGAGGGTTAGACGTCACGCGAAGGAAGTACTGAAAGTCTCGGTCATTATTATTTTGAGCGGGCCGAGACTAGTTGGCAGTCGTGTCCCTGTAAGTAGGCTACATGCAGACAGACAGATCTAGATCTAGTGTCTCGCTTTCTTGCACAGTTTCACCTATGCTCTTTCTCTGTGTGTGTGTGTGTGTGTGTGTGTGTGTGTGTGTGTGTGTGTGTGTGTGTGTGTGTGTGTGTGTGTGTGTGTGTGTGTGTGTGTGTGTGTGTGTGTGTGTGTGTGTGTGTGTGTGTGTGTGTGTGACGGAGTGATTGAGTTTGTGTTACTGTTTGTCGATTTCTTACGTGAGCCTTGATGGCTTCGCCTCTTGTTTGTATTCAAAATATGCAGACACAAGAATGGCGTGTGATTTTCTGTGAGCCTCGATCAGAAAATGTTCAGCTCAGGCACCCAGTAAAAAAACTATTGTTGGCATGAAATCTGATGAATATGATTGCTACTTATGTCCTGTTTGCATTCCTAAGTACCAACGGTTTACTCTGGCAGAAGCCAAATGTCGTTTTGAAGTAAACATTCTAATCTGAAAGTGCCACCTCGTATCGGTATTCTTAAGCTAATGTGGAGACGATGGCTACATGTCACAGAGATTAACGATGCATGAGCAGAACCTTTTAAACTCGAAAGAAGCGGCTCAGCTAGCACATGAATATGAACTAGAGGAATTTGTAACAGATTTTGCGCATCTCGTAATCCAATGAAATGTTTCGTTTTATCATATACTTACTGTCGAGAAGAACACACATACACACATACACACAAACACACACACACTCACACACACACACACACACTCACTCACACATACACACATGTACGCACACGCACACATACACACGCACGTACACACTGACACACACACAGTGACACACACACACATAGGCTACACACACACACACACACACACACACACATAAACACACACACACACACACACACACACACACACACACACACATCCTCAACCTCGACCCACCTCAGAAGGGAAGAACGGTGCCAGTAAGCCGAAACACGCGGTGCCAAGTAAGTTGCAGAAACACAACAGAAGAAGGGTTAGTTGCTTCCGCGACGACATCTGACAAAATGGCATTTTCTCCTTCTCTTTTTCATCCGCATTTTCTTGGCCGATCGAGTGTGACGAGTTTTCTTTGGAGTCCGTGACTCCAGAAGGGTCCCAACCTTGATTTGGAGTGCCGTCGTTGGATGGTAACAGTTCTTCCTTCAGCGTCATTGTCTTGACGGTTTGGAAGGTTCAACGTGCTGGGGTGAACTGTTGCTTGAACGCAGAGGTATAGAGGTATGCAGTATTTATTGCTTGCAAAAGACCGTAGAGCTTTTCGACAAATCTTTGATATTTTTGGAAGACTGACAATACAATAAAATCAATTGCAACGAATATGTAACAGAACGCACACGCACACGCACAATCACGCTATTACACACACACACACACACACACACACACACACACACACACACACACACACACACACACACACACACACACACACACACACACACACACACACACACACACACGCACACACACACACGCACACACACACACCGCACACACACATACGCACACTCATACACACGCTATCACAGAGACACAGACACTCGCAGGCCGAATAAATGAACCTTACCCCTTCAGCATACAACTCCGCTTCGTTCACTGTAAAACAAAACCACAGCATTGTGTTGGTTCTTCAAAACAATGGAATGACAGCTTGCTATGGCGGTTTAATTCTGCTAAAGCGACAGTTCACTGGCGCAACTTCCATTAGCGGGACTTTTCACGGGCGCAACTTCCACTAGCTGGACTTTTCACGGGCGCAACTTCCACCAGCGGGACTTTTCATGGGCGCAACTTCCACTAGCGGGAGCTTTCACGGGCGCAACTTCCATTAGCGGGACTTTTCACGGGCGCAACTTCCACTAGCTGGACTTTTCACGGGCGCAACTTCCACCAGCGGGACTTTTCATGGGCGCAACTTCCACTAGCGGGAGCTTTCACGGGCGCAACTTCCACTAGCGGGACTTTTCACGGGCGCAACTTCCACTAGCGGGACTTTTCATGGGCGCAACTTCCACTAGTGCGACTTCCACCAGCGCAACCACTAGTGTGACACACAACACTGTCTGTTGATAATCAACACAATTTATGTTCACGACCTGGCAGCAAGATTGCGTTTGATTTTTAACATAATGTAACACACCCAAAAATTGACCCGAAATTGCCAGTTTTGCAAATGCTTCACTCAGTGATATACTTTTTGTTGAAGAAGTTAAAAACAATATGAAACCGTGCGATGTTCACACGAAGCATCTGTTACACAAAAACAGAATACATAATGCAAAACAAATGAAGCTACACCATAATCGCATGAAGCTCCTGTTTTGAAACCCGATCATCCAAATGACACATTGTGTTTGACTGGCTAAATACGAAAACAATACCTTGAAAAAATGCAGTAAATGTTCAGCAATAAAACGCTATAGCATTTTCATTACATTCAGGTGGCCTGTCCTGACACAAAGTAAAACTGAAAAAACCCCATTATCTTAGTATCATTGTTTCATTTGTGAAGCGAAGAGCAAAGTTCAACAAAGCCAGAGACAACCAAATAGTGTTTAATTCGCGGAATAGGCAATCAGTAATAATATGACCTTGAATGTCTTGTGACAGGGGAGGCTACCGCTCCTTTCACAGCAGACTCTGCACCCGAGTTGTTGGCCTTTAAGTCAACACCCGTGGTTTGTGGAAATCTGTTTGTGATAGGGTCTGGTAGTTTCCGATTGTCTGTATGTTCATGGAAACCTTCGGGTTTGCATAACAGTTTTTATAGGGCTAAGAAATTAGCCCTAACATTTTCAAACCTGTTTGATTGCACTTCGCTTCCCGAGGTGATCGTAGTGTTTCGCCACTCGGTTACAGTCTTACTAGCACAAACATTTGTTTACAGGACGCTAAATTTACGAGTAACCCCTCCTCGCAACATACATTCTGTGCACAGAATTAAAGTTAGCTGGTTTGCTTGTGCATTATAAATGGTGAATCAGACCCAAACTTCACGGCAGCGTTTTCATATATACATGAAATACACGATGTTCGGATTTGACTCTGTCAGGATCTCCAAGCGTTGTCGAAGAGTTGCACCCCGCTCAAGTTATGTCCGGTTACAGTGAACCAAACAATAACACGTGGTCGACCAGTTAAAACCAGCAAACGCAGCGAATATCTGACTCCGATGTGTATAATATGCAGTGTCTGCTTGATATTATGTCTTATTCTTTCGAAAGTCTGCACATCGGAGCCCCGATTCACTGGCTGGCGATGGCATACAGTGACAGTCCTTTAACATATTACAGTAAAATGGAAAGAAAATGTTCTTCAACACACACAATATGCCTGTAAACACTTATAACTTGGATATTTTAAAAGAATTCTTCAGGACATTCACTGAAAGGACAACACAACATAAAACGCATATGTTCACATAATTATAATACAATTGTCATCATTTTCACGAGTTTTCATTCATAACCAGCTGGGGAATAAAAAACCCACTGATGCCCATGTAAAAAATCGAGGTGGTGAATGGGTTTGAGCTTGCAGGTGAAACGTGGGTTGTCAAAGTAAATGCCAATCAGGCTGTTTGTTTGTTTGATATGTGGAACCATCGCGGCTTTGGATTCGTGTTTCTGAGGACAACGACTGTAATTACATAAGGCCTAAAAAAAAAAATAGGTGTGGTTACGGTAACCCGACCTACCCTATTTTTAGGGGCCGATCCTATAACTTTTTATTACATTTGTCAAAAAAACCAAAAAAAAACCCGAGTGCAAAAAACGCAATGAAAGCGAAAGCGCCCGAGTCGCACACTTATTTCCCTGTCAAGTAGGTTTAATTTGTACACATTAGAAAAAAAAGTAAAAAAAAAAAAAAAAGTGATTGCCTACCTACCTACCCTATTTTTTTTGGCTATGTTACCGTAACCACACCTATTTTTTTTTTTTGTGTGGCCTAAACGTTCACTCTCAAAGACCCAATCAGTGTTGGAAATTACCCTACGACTCATGGTCATTTTGCAGCTAACCTGTACAATCCCACATTGCACACCGAAAGGCTTAAAACACTTAAAAGAAAGGGTAAATGCAAAACATGGACTGACCTCGCAGATACGATGACATATTTGTGCATTTTGGGGAAAATCGACGTAAAGCTTACGTTTAACGTCACATTTTCAATTATGACGCGATCGATTGAACTTGTGACACGTTTTGAGGCCATGAACTGCATTCTAAAAATCCGGCTCCCTTTGGGTTATTGTGCGAACTGTCGCACTACCAAAATGATGACAAAAACGATGATTGGTGGCTTGTTGTCAGACCAGCATATTTTTGTTGGTCCTCGGGGAGTATAATATCGCCTTTTGTAACATATTTATCAACCGCGGCCTTCGGCCTTGGTCGATAAGTATGAAACAAAAGACGATGTGATCCCCTCGGACCAACAAGCTACCGAACATCTTATAATACATAATATTACCAATAACCCTAACCCAGAGTGCTATCATATCATAATATTATAACATGTCAAATAAAATCTAAATAAGTGCACTGTATTTGCCATCTCACATCACAACAGCTAGGGTTTCAAAGCAGATCATGATGATATTAATATCGGACATGTTGACGCCTGCTCATACAGCAATAGTGTTTGCATATTAAACGTTATTTGTATTTTTGACCAAAATATGTATAGGTTACAACACGAGTGGTTTTTTATATGGCTTGTATTTCAGTCAAGACCCAGCGGATGAATATCATCGGGAGACACGAGCCTCTGGCGAGTGGCTCTCGATTGATATTCCCGCTGGGTCTTGACTGAAATACAAGCCATATAAAAAACCACGAGTGTTGTAATCTATATATCCCATTCTACCATCAAACACAAAGTGTAGACTACTAGCGGCACTGTTGCGATCTGTGCAGGGTAAAACAGTGTTGCCAGCGAGACTTAGCCCTTTTGCAACCTTAAACTAAGTGACCGTCGCTGAAAAAATAAAACGAATGAGTGCATCGATAAGTACGCGGTAACACTACTTTCAGACCATTTAAAAGCTATAAGTAAAGGTTCATAAGTTGCAAGAAAGTAATGAGGTCGTATAGAAATTAATTTAGTTGAAGCACACAATTCTTTTGTTTTGCGTTTCAGGTCGGCAGAACGGGCGAAACGGGTTTGGGACCCATTTGGCTTACTCAGTTCAGAATCGATTCCACGTTGTTTTTCTCGAACGTGTGTAATTAGGCTTATTGACAGAGAAGCAAATTTTAGGGAACAAATATGTTGGTTTAGATTTAACCATTTGCTCCCTATTTTAAATGTATCTACGTGATAAACTGTTTTGCATGGATGAACTTAAACTGGTATGGGTGTGAGGAAAACGCGACCGACACGTCTGTCACCGCCGATTGATTGCATTTTGAAGGAATATGACTGGATTAAGGAAAAATACACACATGTTAAGTTCTTGGATACCTTCATCGCCAATGTGGACTTACTGCAGAGCCAGGCAAAAGAGTAGACTTGCTCGCAAAACACGTGAAACAGGCGATGTTTGATAGCGAAGCCCAACCGTGCCAGGTAAAGGACGTTTCTCGGTCTGGCTGCGCATGTCACCAGTGACAGTGTTGTTGCTTTGAGTTTGACTAACAAACTCGAAACTGTCATTTAAAACATGAGCCAAATGTGTATTGATTGTGTGATTAGTCTATGTGACAGAGCTTCTATTATCTGTGCTCCCTAGCTTCTGTCAGTTCCCACACCGACACTGCCAGAGAAACTGAAGACGCACACCAAAACACACCACTGTCAGACAGATTCTCAAAAGTCGTCTGCTAACGATGCAAGGGAGGGTACTCGTGTTTTTGTTTTGGTTCGCTTGCATCTGGTTATCTTGTAAGTTGAATGTTCGTTTTTTTCGACCTGCATTGCTTTCATAATGAAAGAAACGTTTGCTTATTGCATTTCATACATCAGATCAGTTCTGAGATTCATTTTTGCGTGCAACTGATATGGTTTTCTGAGCCGTGCAATACGATTTTGGAACTTCATACAAATGTGTCACATTGTTCGGCGCGAGGTCAAAGGTCGGGAGGAAAGTAGTTCTTTGCCCAAATCGGAATCTGCACTATCATATATTTTTTGGAGTCCATGATGTATTTATTGAGCTATAAAAATACAACATATATACCCATACTGAAGTAACAGAGACAAAGAAGGGAGGTCATGGGATATGACATTTTACACCGATCAGTGCTCGTCCGAAACCGCGCTGGTGGTCGAGGTGAACAATGACTGTCTCGATCTGTGTAAAATGTCATATTTTGGTAAAACAAATCAAATAACATTGATGTATCGATCGATTCTGGTCAGAATTCCTTTTACTTTTCACGATTAAACGCTCACTAACATGCATTGTTTTGTAGTCTCGGCTGGCTGCCTTAATGTGAATATTATTTGTGTCAGACTCTGACGTCGCATGGCTCAAAGAAGGGACATCCAATGTTCAAACGATACATTATTTGTGAAAGACACAAGGGATTTATTTTTGAAAATACAAACAGTGGCCCCAAAAAGTTGACCAAATAGAGAGATGGCCTTTTTCCAGGCCAAATCTTTAATGCTGAGCCGAACGGTTTTTCACGAAAAGGAATGTGTGTTTAATGTGCATCACCGTCTTGGAAGGTTTCCTGCCAAAGTTATGAGTAAACGGGCATAGGTTTCCTACCAAAGTTATGAGTAAACGGGCAAAGGTTTCCTGCCAAAGTTATGAGTAAACGGGCAAAGGTTTCCTGCCAAAGTTATGAGTAAACGGGCAATTGTATTGTTTGTTTCAACATTTTTTTCAGAAAATGTACATATAACAGTGCCGCATACAATCAAATTAACAAATGGAGCACAACAAGCAAAGCTTGTTATTGTTGTTGTTGTTGTTGTTGTTGTTGTTGTTGTTGTTGCTGCTGCTGCTGTTGCTGTTGTTGTTGTTGTTGTTGTTGTTGATGTTGTAGTTGTTGTTTTACACCACAAAGTAATGTTGCAGTTCCATGTTAAGTCATACAGGCCGACACCAAGTTTGTTAATATCGTTGCTTTATTGATCAAAAGTGTATGTTGCTTTTGTAGTGTTTGAGCAATTCACTTTTTGTCTCTCAGACCTAGAATCGCAAATAGAGCCTATTTCCGTGCGAAAGTACCGTATACACGCCGTGGATCGTGTAACTCTGCATTTGCGCCACCGCAACTTTTTATCGCTTCACGCCGACGAAGAGGCAAGCTGCGAGGTAGGTCTCTCGAATGATAAATTAAATTGTTAGAATGCTAGGCACTCAGCATGTTCTCAAGTGTTGCATTTCACATACTTATATCCTTAGCTATATTTCTGTATATATTTTTTTATGCTTTGATGGCCCTGGTGATCGTGACGATCTGTTTTTCTTCTCGTTTCCCCATGTTTTGGGCATATTATCAGTTTCTGCGTCAAATGCAACAAAACGGAGATTACTGGTTATTCTTGGACATGTTCACTGATAACTTTAATGTTTTTTGAATCTCCACGTGTAGTTTCTCTGTATATAGTTCCATATATACTTTGCAAGAAGCAGATAAAAACAGAGTGTCAACAACTCTCTGTAATTCGCCACCGCATCAATTCAATGTTAGATGTAACTCGCCACCGCATTTTTTGTTATTCGTCACCGCACTACGCGAATTGTTATTTTCAAACGCATCAACATCGTGGAGGCATTTAAACCTTTATTTTTGTCACAAAACTGACAGCAATTGATAGGAGCATTTTAACTTTAGTGCTGCAAGTTTTAAACTCAGGGGCGTGGCGTGATCTTGCCTATGCAAAGGATTTAAAGGCACCATGAGTTGACAAATCAAACTGTAGTATTTCTTCTTCTTCTTCTTCTTCTTCTTCTTCCCGGACTGTTCCAAATCCATCTGCAACCAAACCACTCGTATCCCGTCAGAAAAGTTATTGTATAAGCATATGTGATTGAAGAGCGCAGCGATTCTTGCCATTCTAGCAATAAACACTCAGTGGCTGAAATCACTAAGCTTGACAATATGGAACCTACCTCTTCCTGTTTGATTTGCGGTCACTTGAGTCTGAAACTGGGCCTGGAACGCTCCTGTTAAAAACATTGTGGGGCCAAATACCACATAATTCTAAAATTCTTAAGCTTCGTTGGTGTTTATGTGTGTGAAATAATTCTAATATTCAGTCATTCCTGTTACCAGCGACAACACAAAAACTCATCAGTTTGACGCTGGAAGAGAAAAGAACGCCTCTGACAGACGTGACGTTTTTCGGGAAAGAAGAATGACGAAGAATGTGGGAGTGAAACGCCGCCAGGTGCGTCTCAAAACCGGGTTCTACAAAAGCTGAACTATACACTGAACTGAACAACTCCAAATCAATATTTTCAATTGGAAGTGACAGAATCACTGAACTCTTCAACATATTATGCAATTCATTAGAAAGTTGCGGTGGCGAATAACATCCAAGACGTGAAATTGCGGTGGCGAATTACACCAAGCATCGGTGGCGTATAACATGAAGTCTAATTGTTTGTGTTTTCTTTTGCCGCGTGCGTCACCCAAAGACAAAATTGTGCAACAGCATTCATCAAGAATACAAAGGACATGTTTAGCTCACAGGATATCATCACGGGAATGCATCAACTAGTGCTGTTTCGTTGAAGTTACGAAGGAAGGGACAAATCGTGCAATTTCAGCTACAATTCCAGCAGAAATCGGACTTCTGAACTGCCGAAACCTGACATTTCGACTAAAAAAGCACGTACCTTAGACCTTGAGTATATACTTCTTTAAAATGTACTAATGAAGAATCTAGATGACGCCTGAAAATCCTACAAATTTTCATTTTCTGTGAGAGACCTACCTTGCAGCTTGCCTCTTCGTCGGCGTGAAGCGATAAAAAGTTGCGGTGGCGCAAATGCAGAGTTACACGATCCACGGCGTGGTATAAGAGAAAGGAAAATCGGATATGCTTGTAAAAAAAATCAATGCACGCACGCGGGTACGCACGCAAGCTCGCACGATCGCAACGCACACGCACACACACACACACACACACACACACACACACACACACACACACACACGCATACACAAGCGCAAGCACGCACGCATGCACACACACACACACACACACACACACACACACACACACACACGCAAGCACGCACGCATGCACGCAAGTACGCACGCTCGCACACACACACACACACACACACATACACACAAGTCTGCACGCACGCATACATGCAAGCAAACACACTCACACACACACGCACACACACGCACACACACACACACAATGCTAAGCACACACACACACACACACACACACACACACACACACACACACACACACACACACACACTCATACGCCACAATTGAGTACATGTTTAATCTACATCTCACGGCAGTCACCGATATTTCAAGGGAACAGACTCTTGACTTGATTTCCCCGGCTAATCAGGAAGAGTTCTAACTCTTTTCATGAAATTGCGGTGTGTGTGTGTGTGTGTGTGTGTGTGTGTGTGTGTGTGTGTGTGTGAGTGTGTGTGTGTGTGTGTATGTGTTTGTGCGTACGTGCTTGTGTGCGTGCGTGCGTGCGTATGTGTGTTTGTGTTTGTGCGTGCGTGCGCGCGTATGTGCGTGCGTGCTTGTGTGTGTGTATGTGTGTGTGTGTGTTTGTGCGTGCGTGCGTGCGTGCTTGTGTGTGTGTGTGTGTGTGTGTGTGTGCGAGTGCACGGTGTGTGTGTGTGTGTGTGTGTGTGCACGGTGTGTGTGTGTACGGTGTGTGTGTGTGTGTGCGTGCGTGCGTGTGTGTGTGTGTGTGTGTGTGTGTGTGCACGGTGTGTGTGTGTGCACGGTGTGTGTGTGTGTGCGTGCGTGCGTGCGCGCGCGCGCGTGTGTGTGTGTGTGTGTGTGTGTCTTTGCGCGCGAGCCTATAGTCGTTTGTTAGTTAGTGGTTTTAATGTATTGTCTTGTTGACTTCCAATTGAACATCAGCGACTTTTACAGCCAAGAAATGTTCAGACTCTTTACCTTCAAAACATCAGGGACACCCACGCGCGCACATCACCAACAACGTCAAATACGAGCCCAGTAGAAACTTTGCATGCTCTGCAGTAATTAAAAGACCTCTCCGTTACTGTTCACCTCATGAATAATTAGTGTTTCACACGACCTTTGCATTCGTGATGTGTCTCAACGTCATCCGGGCATTCGAGCTAAGGATCAGCTTAGGACAAAAGGTCACACCAGGACAGAATCGGATTAGCAACGTTAACATGTTTTTATTGTATTTTGTCATTATTATTTGTTTGTGTCGGGTGTGAGAGGGGTGGTGGTGGTTGCTGTTTGGTTGGTTTTGGGGTTGGTTGGTTGGTTGCTTTTGATTGGGACGTAGGCGCACCTATAACAATAAGTTATGGCATTGAAAACGGGAGTTCCTCTTCAGTAAAATAATGGTATAGTTGCTCGCTTGCTCACTAGCTTGCTTTGCACGTATCGGACTGGCTTAGTTACCAGATGTTGTACTTGGTTGCTTGGTGGTTAGCTGCAAGTCAGTTGGTTGGTTCTGTGGTTGCTAATTATTTCTCAGTTTTGAAAGTGGTGTTTTTTCTCAAACCAGTATCCCTTCATCTTGTTCTTGTTCTTGTTGTTCTTGTTGTTCTTGTTCGTCTTCTTCTTCTTTCTCTTTTTCTTTTGCTTCTTCTTCTTCTGAGTCTTCTTTTTCGTGAAATCCACATAGCTCGGTTTCTCCCTCTCCTGACGGCTTTCAAGCAGGAAAAAATCCCAGACCACTGCCCAGTCGGCTGCATTGCCAGCTGTAACACGCCCTCAGAACGGTTATAAGTCGTGTTGGTAGCACGCCAACGACACTGGCTCAGCTGGAGCCGTTTCAAGATTAACTGAGCTTCCAAGGTGAACAACTTGATTAATTGCGCTAATATGCACCCACACTGACACTAAGTCTCACTTTCAGTTCAGTACTGACATTGACAACATTTCGGACACTGCGAAATGAGTGCACCTTAGTGTTTTTTGTGTGTAAAGTGATTGATGAGTACTAGCAGATACTGATGTAGACAGTTGTATGTCACTGTATGTAGAGGTTACACGCCGAGTCTCAGTGATTATCAAAAATAATGGTCGAAGTTAGCGGATCATGAAAAATGCGAGCTTTAGCGAGCTTTTTCATGACCGCGAACTGAGACCATTATTTTTTATAATCACTGAGACGAGGTGTGTAACCTCTTTATTCCTCCTTTCTTCAGTTATTCAAAGAAAAGAGGAGTTTTTTTGCGAAAGTTTGATCGAATCCTATTCTCTCAACCAGTCAACCTGCGCAGGCGATCGATTAATGCGCGGTTGTAGGGGAAAGTCCCCAAATACCGAACGGTGCCTAATACCGAACAGCTGATTTCTCGAAAACAAGAGGTGACTACTCAAATTGGACTGCACGAGGTGATAGAGTACCGTCCCTGATTATCCTGCACCAAAAATCATGGCGGATAAAGGCGGCAAAAAAAAATGGTGAGTGATTTTATGATTTTATGACTCTCAATGCTATTTCGACCCGCAGCAGACTAGGATCATAGTATGAATTTGAGTTGCTTTTTGTGAAAAGTTATGGTTGAAATTAACAGTGTGATCTATCTGCTTGCCAAATATGCCTGTTTGAAAGCATTCGTCTTAGATCTTGCCTGAGCGCCCCGTGGTTTTAAAATAGTTAGGTAGATTTCAATTACCGAACACTCCATGTTTCAAATACCGAACAGTGTTCGGTATTTGAACTTGTGTGTTCGGATTTTGACTCTCTCTCTCTCTCTCTCTCTCTCTCTCTCTCTCTCTCTCTCTCTCTCTCTCTCTCTCTCTCTCTCTCTCTCTCTCTCTCTCTCTCTCTCTCTCTCTCTCTTCTCTTCTCTTCTCTTCTCTTTTTATTTTCTGTGCATGTGTATGCCAGAAGTAGATCTAGTTAGTACAGAGTGATGAGCGTTGTTAATACTTGGTGTACCGGTATATTGTGCAGGGCTACATGGTCAACGCAGTCACTGGCAACAGCCATGGCAGCTGTCATAGACAAGAGGCTTGGACTTCGAGCAGCTGCAAGAGCGTATGGAATCCCACCCACAACACTTAAAGATCATCTTGATGGAAAATACGAACATGCCATGGGTGATACAAAACATTTGATACAATCCATTCTTCCCCCAGCAATAGATGTGAATGTGAGAGGATGTTTTATGGCCTGACCAGAAAAGACGTTATGTCACTTGCATACGAAATAGCGAGCAGAAATGGAATTCAACATATTTTCAATGAAGACAAAAAATCCTCCGAGCCAGCAGGTTTCTCATCTGAAGAAGCAGGACCCCCCCTCTGAACCACCAAGACCCTCCGCTGAGCCTGTAGAACCCCCCCTCTGAACCAATAGGACCCCCCTCTGAACAAGCAGGACCCCCCCTCTGAACCAGCAAGACCCCTCTCTGGGCGAACTGGACATCCAGTAGACCCACTTTCTGAGCCACCTAGCCCATGCTCTGAGTAAGACATAGGCCTATTTTTGGCACTTCCAAACAAAACAGTTATCCAAACCAATCCCGATGGACGCTGCTTTTTTAGATCCATTGTCATCGGCAACACTCCTGCGTTCCAAACTGCAGAAAGGGACGGTAATGGGTTACCTTCAGAGTGTCACACGAAAATACAAGAACAGATCCAAGCTGATGCTCTAAGACAAAAGATGACCAGTCACATGCTCAGCAACATTGAAGGCTTCCGCGAAGTGTCAGCTGCAATAAACTTTGACATGCCATCATCTTTCGCTTTTTTCTCCCTAGAAGAAAAGATTCTTCACATGGCTCATTCAACTGCTTCAGTGGGAGACATGGACATTTCTGCTGCAAGTGAGGTGTTGCAGCAGCCCATCCACATCATCAATGCAGAGTCTGGGAACGTTCTCAAATACAACGATGACTCTTTGGCTCAACCAGTGACTCTCCTTTACTCACCTCATTTGTTTGTATATTTCGCTGCGAGTCCAGTATATTAGGTATTACTCTTAGTTTATCATCTCGCATGCAGTCACTCCCTGTTTACTCCACCTCATGGGGACAATGCAGGACACTATGACTGCGTCCTTGAGTCAGCTGTTTCAGTGGCGCTGATTTCTCACAATCCCAGTGTTTCACAACAGAAATTAGCGGCGAAACGAAAATCCAGAAAAACAGAAGCTGAACTTATCACGTCAAGTCCATACAAACGTAAACTTGAAGAGTGGCAGGCAAAACAAAAACCAACAAAGAAAACAAGCAAATCAAAGCCAAACACAGAGAACACAGAGAAACAGAAAGCTAGAAACAAGAAAACAAGCGTCAGACATCAGCAGGAAGCTAGCTGGTTCTGGTTTTTTGTGCCGAGAATGCACCTGTGAGGACATGATTCAGTGTTTGATGTGCTCAGAATGGGTACATGTGGATTGCGCTGGAACAACAGAAAGCCAAAGAGAGTACTTTTGCGATGTTTGTCAGTCAAAGTAACATTGGTTTTTGCTGTTCGGATTTTGAACCTCTGTGTTCGGAGTTAGGGAACAGGTGTTGTAATTCCGAACATATTCTAAAAAAAATGAATTTAAGATAACTTTCTTTTATGTTGATTTCTGTCCACAAAAAGTGGTATGAATGTTGCTGATCAATTACTTTATTAAAATTCACATTCAAAAACGGTCTGTCTTCTGTTGTTTTTGAGATGATGGCAGATTTGCTTAAGTGTTCGGTATTTGGGGACTTTCCCCTATAGTTCCGTGCAAATTATTCCATTCTGTTAACACTTCTTGTCAGTTTTCCTATTTTGGGCTAAAATCAAGTACACAGATATGCTGTTATTCTGCCGTGGCGGCAAAGGCAGATATTGTGTGTTCTGTATATGTTTTAGTATCGCTTAGGATAATGTTTTTTCGTCAAATGGGACTAGCAGACGAACTTTTGCACCCGTGTTCCAACGTTAAAAACTGTCTGAAGTTCAGTTTTCTGGGGAAAATAGTGTATGAAACCCCTTTATGTTGTTTAAATTGATGAGATGTGTGCATTTGGTTGCGTGTGATCTGTTTATTAAATGAAATATTGTTGAAAACTGACCGTCGGATTGCAGTCTGTTGTCGAAGGAACTGAGTGAAAAGAAGGGGAACTACTCTTGTCGCTAGACAAAGTATGAGTTACTTGCCTTGGGAAATTGCTTGTGATGAACGGCTTGACGGCACGGCAGATGAGATTCAGAAAACAACCGAACTGATGGATTTTATATGGAGATTCATGTGTTCAGGCCTGTAGTTGTTAATTTAAATGCGGTATGTTTGTATTGTTTGCTCCAGAGATGTATACTTCGTACATTAGAGCGTTCGGAACTGTTCAGTCGTAAAATGTAGTACCGAAACAGAACAACCTCTCAACCCATTGCACTATCGAGGATTCAGGCTGTTGCTGGGTCGTTATTTGTTTGGTTGCTGGGTCATTATCGAAAAATAACTACCCCTACAAGTTTACAGAGGTAAAGAAGCAGAGGGGGGAATAATACTTTTTACTACTGTTCTCTTGTTTTTCAAAGATTGACCTTTTTATTGGAATTTGTTCGCAATGCACTGATGCTTGTTTGTTTGCTTAACGCCCAGCCGACCACGAAGGGCCATATTAGGGCGGTGCTGCTTTGACATATATAACGTGCGCCACACACAAGACAGAAGTCGCAGCACAGGCTTCATGTCACACCCAGTCACATTATTCTGACACCGGACCAACCAGTCCTAGCACTAACCCCATAATGCCAGACGCCAGGCGGAGCAGCCACTAGATTGCCAATTTTAAAGTCTTAGGTATGACCCGGCCGGGGTTCGAACCCACGACCTCCCGATCACAGGGCGGATGCCTTACCACTAGGCCAACCGTGCCGGTATCTTGATTCTCGAAGTGTATTTGTTAGTTCCTTGGAGACATGCAGAAGAAGAGATGGAATGTGTATGCAACGCCAGTATTCGCATAATGACGACTTCTCAAACTTTGTTTTGCTTTCAAAGAGATCGGACACCGATTGACGAAAGAAATAGATTTCGCTAATTTTCGCGTGAGATATTTTCAGAGCGTGATGAAACAAGTATGATACAATCAATCAATCAATCAATGACGCTTATATCGCGCATATTCCGTGGGTACAGTTCTAGGCGCTGTGCAGTGATGCCGTGTGAGATGAAATTGTATACGGCCAGTAGATTGCAGCCATGTCGGCGCATATTTACATACACATGAGAGAAATCAATCGGACAGATTTTATGCAACACATTTTTGAAAATGATGACAAGACCAAGTCGATTGTCGGGGTCAATCGCTGTCGATTGTTTTTAACGTCAGAGATTTTACTTTTGGAAGAGAGGGTCAACAAGATATGTCTTGGTCAGTATTGGCGTTAACCGGTGATTACCGGTATTTTACCGGTTGAAATGAGAAAATACCGGAAAATAATTGGCTGCCGGTATAACCTACCGGTTGATTTTTAGAACTACCGTTTTTTTCGCTGGTAAAACAACAAAACCAGTACTCTGAGTTGGACTCTTACTGGTTCCAATGACCAGCCTACCGTTTTTTTCTGGATAGTTTTCATCATAACATTTTGTGTACCAGTTTGGTATGTTCAATAGGTGTCGTTTACCATTACAGCAAAAGGGGAACGAAGCGTATACGAGTATTTGCAATGTCTCTTATTTGTGTAGAATATATTTAGTGACTTCTGTTTTAACCAGAATATTGTATGATTTCACAACACGAAATCGGATTCGGAGGTACGAGAACACAATTTAACCGTTTCTCGTGGGTTTCTTGCAGATCCATCGACACCTGCTTTAGTAGGAACAGCACAGCACACGAAATACCCAAGCTAGCTAAGCAAAAAACCTGTTCGGGGTAGATCATTGATTTGGCTTTCTTCTCGCTTGTAAATGTTGCAAAGTTTTGCCTATTGTGATTTTTTTGTCGAGTAATTAGGCCCTTCCGTTTTTGTCCAGTCGATTTTGAGGGTACTCTTATTTGAGCGGCGGTCACGTGATCAATGTAAAATAAATCTTTAATCCGAAAGGTTATGCAGATAGTCAAGCGAACGGCCTTAAATAGCCTTTTAAGTTTGAATGAAATGACATGGGAATTAATGCTGTTATTTGGGTGCGAAAATTGTTGCAATAATGTTTTGGCCAAGTTTATATAGATTTACGAGCTTGGTTTACATAGTGGGCGGTTTGTTGGGCTTGATGTCTGAGCAAACAAACGGTTTTCATTGTTCTTATTTTACTTCAAAGGGTTGTGCTATGTTGTTAAATTATGTGGTTTGGGTTTTTCAATGAATATCACATGATCATGAAAAAAGAAAACTGATATGTTCAGGCTGTGTGTAATAGAATGTTATGTTGAACGTTGTAGTTACGAAGCGAGGGTGAAATCCGTTATCTATGCAAGCGCGCACATATGTGGGTATGTGTGTTTGTGTGTGTGTGTGTATGGGGGGGGGGGGCGTGGGTCGTTGGTATATGTGTATGTGTGTGTGTGTGTGTGTGTGATCCTTTTTTGCTTTATACAAATTAATTAGATATCAAAATTCAATATTTCAAATATCAAGCAATAATATACACATCTCTGATCGAGACGAGGGTGGTGTGTGTGTGTGTGTGTGTGTGTGTGTGTGTGTGTGTGTGTGTGTGTGTGTATGTGTGTGTGTGTGTGTGTGTATGTGTGTGTGTGTGTGTGTGTGTGTGTGTGTGTGTGTGTGTGTGTGTGTGTGTGTATGTGTGTGTTGAGCGATTCCGATAAAACTACTTGACTGATGATGTTCATGAAATTTCATATGAGAGTTCCTGCGGATGGTATCTCCAGACCTGTTTTTCTTTTTGTTGTTGTTGATAAATGTCTTTGATGACGTCATATCAGTTTTTCGTGAAAGTTGAGGCGGACCTGTCATGCCCTCAGTTTTTAGTCAAATTGATTGACATTTTTTACCAATTAATCTTTAACAAAGCCTAGGATTGCATTTCAGCTTGGAAGCTTAATACCTAATTAATTAGTTTGGTCATTAAATATATGAAAATTAGAAGAAACAAATTACAAATTTAGTAATCGACCCAAAAAAGATTTCATTCTGATCTTTATATTTTCCTGGTTCCAAAAACATAATACATATGTTATGTTTGAATTAAAAACAAGCTGAGAAAAGTAAGCATAATTATGCACGTCCTAGCACACAAAAATACGTTTTCATGAAAAATCTTAATAAAGCTGATTTCAATGGCCTGTGAGTTGAGCCGGCCACCTATACAGAAGCCGCGCACTGAGCCGTTTGGCAAGAGTAGATAACTGCAGCTTGTTGCTAAAGAGGCAGAAGGTTATTGGATTAACGGTATTATACGGACAGTTTTGGATCCAGTCTTCTCAGGTCTTAGGGTGTCAATTGCCGCTATAGCGCTTACACCGCTACCCTTTTACCTACCACAGCTGTTATCACGCGCGACTCTAATCTGTGAAGGCCCTACTTCTCGACTGGATTTGTCGGACTTGCTTAGAGAGCTCTCCGGCCAAAGAGAGCGAGAAAATCGAAGCAGCGATCGTCTGGTTTGGCTCGGAGTACTGCCAGAGTCTACTCAGTGGAGCATGCAGACTGTCAAACGTGCGTCCTATGAACTTCTGTGGTGCTTTTTCTTCTGCAGAATGTGATTGCGAAAAAACGTCATTGAAGATGTGATGAGGACTGTCAGGAGATGTGTCGTTGCTGATGTGCGTGAGTGTTTGTCACTTTGTGCATCTGGTTTTTTTTTTTCTCCCTACGGACGTTTATGAAAAACGACGAAAGAAGAATCATTTCAAAACAAAACAAAATGGATCATTCTGATTTTTGAAAAGACCCAGTACGGAGTATGTGCCCTCGGGTATTTTTTGTTTCTCTTCTGTTGACTGCATTGGTTTAAGCTGCTGTCAAACATTCAAGCAGAAAGAATGGAACACGGAAGTTTCAGAGATTCTAGGAAGGATGCACTCCTGAGTTTATGAGAATTTCCACTAACAGGTAATAAAGTCATTACACAGAAAACCACTACGATTACTTCGTGTATCCACTGTGTACATGTATTGTTTTTGATGTTTATTGTGGTGATGGTGATGGTAGTGTTGTAGTTGTTGTTTTTATTTTTGCCGGCTGCTGTGCTTTTTTTCTTCAAACGTATGCGTGAAGGATATATATGCAATTAAGCAAGTGTGTTGTTGTTGTTGTTGTTTTGTGATTTATTTGCTTTTTTGGTGTGTTTTAGGTTTTGTGTTTGTTTGTGTTTTGTAATGTTTCATGTTGTTGCTGTCGGTTTTATATGCATGTAGGGGGGATGGGGGCGATGGTCGAATATTTATCATTATCTCTTTTTCTTTTAATCTTATTCCTTATGTGCACTACATTACGACAAAAGACAACATGGCCAACGGAAGCATCTCCTTCTTCTATTTTTTTCTGCAGGACAAAGTAACATTTATTTCTATTGTGCTTTGAACTGCTTTTTTGTTTTTGATTTATTCATGTTTAAGATTGTCTTAAATGTAGCTTGGCATTTGGTTTAGTCAAGATTCTAGAACATGGGGGTACATATATAGTGCAACAGGAAAACGTGGGACCACACATCAAGCTAAGCTTATACTAAGTGTGGTTAGGCCTAACAAAAATAGGTGTGGTTACGGTAGCCCGACCTACCCTATTTTTAGGGGCCGACCCTATAACTTTTTTTTACATTTGTCAAAAAAACACAACAACAAAAAACGAAAAAAAAACCGAGTGCAGAAAACGCAATGAAAGCGAAAGCGCCCGAGTCGCACACTTATTTCCCTGTCAAGTAGGTTTAATTTGTACACATTAGAAAAAAAAGTTAAAAAAAAAGTGATTGCCTACCTTCCTACCCTATTTTTTTTGGCTATGTTACCGTAACCACACCTATTTTTTTTTTTTTGGCCTTACGTATGTTTTTTGCATTTTTACGGTTAGATGTTCTTAAACCGTGTCAGTTACAGTTTGCTGGCACTGTTGACAATTCAAAGCGTCTTATTTGCAACGTAATACCGTTAGCGTTGAAGCGGTTCTTTTGCTTTTCATTGAATTGAAACTTTAGCCCGCGTGTCATACCTGTCTCAAAAGAAATAGCACCAGAGTGTCAAAAGCGAGCCATTCAAGTCGTCTGCACACACCTGAATAGCTTTTAAATTGAGATTGTACAAGTCACATTTGTATCCTATAATATTCGCTGTATATTCCCATTTGTAACACCTACGCAATTTACCACTTTGTCCCCGGTGTATCAGTCTAGGCGCGCGCTAGTATTCTAATATTCGTACCGAATGCGCTGAATCGAATCGAGATTGAATAGCAGATATCGAAATCGATTTTTTTTTCTTTTCGTTTTTCTCTATGTTGGGTACTTACATTTTGTAGCTTGCACGTAAGTTGCGGGTTTGATCCTCTTGCTCTGATTTGTATCGTGTATGTTGTACAATAATCTTGTGTAGCTTGCACGCAAGTTACAAATCAATCCAAGTGCTCTTTTTTTTAAGGGGGGGGGGGGGGGGTAAGTAGGGAGAATGGGTGGGGGTCAGACGGGAAGGGCTAATTCTATAGTCTGTGCTTTTAAATGTTGTACTTAACCCTGCACGTACGTGACACATATTTGATCCCAGCGGCTGGCCTGCATTTCTGAAATAAACGCGCGGGGAAGTTTTGTCGGTCGTCTTGATCATGGTTTCTATTATTTATGGCCCTTTTTATCTTCACAGTCCGCCAACAATAGGGCCTATATAACTTGCCACGTACCCTCTCAAGAGCTCTTGCTCAACTCGCTCCTAATTTGCCTACAGATTGCACAGAATTGGGGTGTAGGGCTATTCGAGATATTCATTATGTTTGCAATGCGCGCACTTCTTTTCTTCTTCTTCGGCGTTCCAGAATGCGCGCACGAAAAAGATTGACGTACAAATATGTTCGCTATGGTTGTCATAATTGGACTTGTGGGGGTTTGGTTTGGGAACAATGGCCATGTTTTCAAAAGATGAGATTGCTGAGCTGCGATAAAGAAACTAGAAAAGAGTCGGAAAGGAGATGGGCGGGGGAGGGGGTGGGTTGGGTGGAGGGGCAAGACATTGATTTTAGATTAAGATAAGAGAAAAAGCAGGGAATTAAAGACAGGTATAGGAAACTAGAGGTTACATACAACAGAGGGCCCACTCAGGTGTAAGTCGAAAAACCTAAATAAATGTGTTAAATTAGCAAAATCTAGAAATTCAATCGGTACTGATACACACACCAGTTGTTGTTGTTGTTGTTGTTGTTGTTGTTGTTGTTGTTGTTGTTGTTGTTGTTGTTGTTGTATTTTTCTTTTTTTCTTTTTCTTTGTTAGTTGTTAACTAGTCTTAAAGAACATGATCTGATATCACGAAGACAAAATTTGATATCGGCTACTGACAAACGACATTCGATATAATGGCGGAAGCATGTATGTGTAGTGAGACAAGCTACATTTACAGGAGTTAACTTTCCAGTTGTAAGCGATAGCAGGCTTGTATTACCAAACCACTCAAAGTGTCAGTACGAGCAAGATATCAACGACACTCGAGGTTCGTATACTGCTAAGAGTAAATGCGCTACTTCATAAACTTTCTCTCTCTCTTACAAGTTTTGGCGCTTGAGGTATGCCGATAGCTCAGTGGATTAAATTGGTTTAGCTGGGCTGTGGTTCACAATTGCCTGATACTCAGCTACCTTTCCATTTAAATAAAGATGTCTTCCTTCGCCTGTAAATCATCATGACAACCGCCACCGATCTGTTTAGGCTATTACATGAGATAAGGCTGTGAAAAAAGTCATTTTTTTCCGATTTCTTAACCGACCCTATTTTTAATTTTCTTCCGCAACAAAGAACTTGAAATTGTTTGAACCAGCGACGGGCGGGGTGGTAAGACGTCGGCCTCCTAATCGGAAGGTCGAGTGTTCGAATCCCGGCCGCGGCCGCCTGGTGGGTTAAGTGTGGAGATTTTTCCGATCTCCCAGGTCAACTTATGTGCAGACCTGCTAGTGGCTTATCCCCCTTCGTGTGTACACGCAAGCACAAGACCAAGTGAGCACGTAAAAGATCCCGTAATCCATGTCAGAGTTCGGTGGGTTATAGAAACACGAAAATACCCAGCATGCTTCCCCCGAAAGCGGCGTATGGCTGCCTAAATGGCGGGGTAAAAACGGTCATATACGTAAAATTCCACTCGTGCAAAAACACGAGTGTACGTGGGAGTTTCAGCCCACGAACGCAGAAGAAGAAGAAGAAAGAAGTTTGAACCTTTCAAAAAATATAAATTACGAAACTCGATTCTGCAGACTTTACAAAGAAAGTTGCTTTTCTCCGGCGTCTCGAGGATACAGCTCACATGATTTTCGCCAAATAAAAAGCCACATGCACCTGTGTTAATAAAATAAAAACTCCGATAAAATAAAATAACATTTAAAAAAAAGTAACAGATTTACCGACGCTAATTGTTTAGGCCATCTCATCGGAAACAAAGATTTTATGTGGGTGAGACAGAGAGAGGGGGTTAGATGGGAGATAGACAGACACACAGACACACAGAGGCAAATAGACTCAGGGAAGCAGAAAAAGAGAGTGTTTCTTGCGTTTGTGTGGATATTGGACGCTGATTTATGCTTAGTACAAAGAAAATATATTAGAAATCACAACAAAGCAGAAAAACAAAACAGAGAAGCATAGACATTAGAGAAAGACATGATAGAGTGTACTGGGGTGTCAAAAAAAGCACATACAAATACTTAAGTGATATACACCTATATACTGTGCTAACAAGTGCCCTACTTCAGTATTTCTGTAGCACTCTTTCCTATTACTCGGTCCTTTGCAGTTCGCCTTCTCTTTAAAAGCACGAATACAAAACTTAAATCTATCATTAAGGCAATGTAAGGCAAGGCGAAATTGAACGGTGATAAATGGCTGCGTGTTTACTTAGCTATAGTCAAACATGGGCACAGTTCAATCTTAGTACCTCTTCATTTTGTCACACGCATTAACTTCTTGCTTAAACGTAGATTATTCTTTCTTATGCTAGCGGTTGTATACACCCACACGGATCTGGCCGAGACTGTACATAGTATCAACACATCTGGTCACTTCAATGGACACATACAAAACAATACACGGCTTTAAGTATAAGTTGAGGGAGCCCTGTGACTGCCTCAGTTTTTTTAACCAACTTTATTAAAATGTTAGTCAAGCAATCTTTGACAATGAAATTGCATTTCAGCTTGGAAACTTAATAATCAATTAAGAAAGATGTGTGCTGGTGTTCACGATCGCTAACACCAGACTGACATTGCCATTGAGGTCATGTTATAATGCAAGAAACTGCTCCAAGTTTTGTCGTTGTCCCCTTTCTTATCTCCCTTCATCCTCTTTCTAGCCTTACTCATTTTCCTATAAACAGTACAATAATATCATAGGTGCAGACACACGCTTTATTTTGTTCAAACAAGAATATTTTTGTTTTATTCCGGGTTGTTTCTTGTTTCGAAAAACCAGCTGCTGGTGTCTCAAACTAGACTGTTTGGACTATATTAATCATGAAACAACATTAAGCACTAATCAACATTCCAGACATTCATGAGAAAACGAAGAGTTCTGCGTGGAAACTTTTAAAGGTACATTTAATACGTTGAGTTAAAGTTGTGCAAGTTGTGCAACATGATTTGGGGAGCGTGCTTTGTAACTAAAGATAAAGACAATTTGAAATTAATGCTCCTCGGGTGCAGAATTATCTTTGATCCTGTTCCCAAAAGAAAAGGCGAGTGATTCGATGAAATGTCAAGGAAAATTTAAAATCGCCGAAAACGACATCGTCATTTCGGCAGAATCTGCCACACTTTTCACAGCGAACAGGCAATGTTACGTATAAGCTTCATTGTTCTGGCTTTGAGATAAAATAAAAAAAAAGGAAGTGATCAGAGACGTTGTTCATCCACACTGAATATATATATTTGTTCGTGCACGCTTTGCTAATAATTAAACACAGAAAAGACGCAAGAATGTCTTATGTTTATATATATATATAAAAAAAATGCCGTCAAAGATAACGTACATATTATGAAAGACGCCAGAAACTCTCATGGCTATTTCCGCAAAATTAATGTGTATAAAAAAAGAGATGTGCTTGTCACATGCCTGGTTCAATATCTCTTTAACGCCGCAGACGACTGAAACGTCGTGAAATGTTATCAGTGCGTCTTGAAGTGTGAGCCAGCACACAACTCCTTATCTGCCGTTCAAACGTATCTTGTATTAACCATTTCCATAATGGATGAACATCATCGACTCCCGCTCTTTCCGCGGAGTGGTGAAAGTACAGTTTGTGGAATCAAGTGAATGCAATGTCCTTGAAACAGTTATTGTTTAGGTTTTGTTTGTAGATGTTGGAAGTAAGACCATATTAAAAGCTAAATTTTCAGCACATTGAACGAAAATTGTTCAGCAAAGAAAACAAAATGCCAGACGCATTTCCACCTGTGTTTATCAGCCGTTTTCGCTTCAAAAATATCGATATCACATTTTCATAGAATACTCGTATGTTTTTGTTTAATTTTGTTTTTAATCAGTTACTGAATGTTAATAATTGCTTAGTGTTGATGTATTTAGTATTGTAATATGATCTCTCTCTCTCTCTCTCTCTCTCTCTCTCTCTCTCTCTCTCTCTCTCTCTCTCTCTCTCTCTCTCTCTCTCTCTCTCTCTCTCTCTCTCTCTCTCCACATACGGATTTCAATGTGAAAATCTCTTGACGAACTCTTGCATCAGACCACAGGTATAATTAAATGAACTTCTAATCAGACTCGTTGACTTCGCGTGCCTGTTCTTCAAAGGAAATTAGGTGGCCGGCTTGCAGAAGAAAGACGGGGAGGGAGGGAGGGAGGGAGAAGGGTCTTTGATTTGGTCGCTGGCGTGTCGCACCTGTATTGATCTCTATGAGCTGTGAGGAGTAGCTGTGTGTTAGTGATTGTGGGTGTGGTGATTGATGTGGGAAGAACGTGTACGTTTTCTGCATGCGCACCTTGAGTTTCTCTCTTGGGTTGGCATGATTCGCAGAGTACTGGCTGTGATTCCCATGAGAGAAACAATTAATTAGGTTCCTGTGTGTAGAAAAGAGAGAGAGAGAGAGAGAGAGAGAGAGAGAGAGAGAGAGAGAGAGAGTCTGGAGTCTGGATGGTTTATTGATTGGGCCTTGGGCCCATTTCAATTCGGGGTGTACACATTTTCATCATTCATGCTTCATGAAAAATAATCATTGTAATATTAATCATACTAAAATAAATCATCATCATCGTAATGACAGTCGACATGACGACTGTGGAAACAGGCATTTACAACAGCAAAACGTTTGGAAAAGGACAGTAAGCATCAGCACAAAATCCAGTCTCTGTCGCACTTCACTCATGTCTCTCTGTCCTCTTTCCGTCCATCCATCCATCCATCCATCCATCCAGCCAACCAGCCATCCATCCATCCATCCTTCTATCCATCTCGTGTCCCTCTGTCCTCCATCCATCTAATCAACCGTCTGGCTGTCCAACCATTCATCCATCATCCATCTATTCATCACTCCATCTATCCCTTCACATGCCCTTTCACACGCAAATCTGCAAGCAGTTATATGCATAATCGTTGCATCTCTGATACATAGCATCACATTAACGTTTTCAAAAAAGACAAAACTTTATTACTGTTTTTTAAGCAATCGACAGAAAGCAGCAAAAATAGCATACACATAAAACAAGATCGTGCAATATCTCATATTCACTGTCCCCACTCACTGCGTATTTTAAACGCGTTCATGATGAAGGTTGCAAGTCTAAGTAATATTGATCTGTTTGGTGTCGCTAGAAGTAGCGCCAGTTTAAAGCTTGATGGGCGGTTGTAATATTTTGCAGGTATGTAGTACTCGCGAATACCAGCATATTTTGGACATTTCAAAACAAAGTGAATTTCATCTTCGGTCTCGTTTGCGCAGAATGGACACAAGTAATCTTCAGCAGTTGACGACCGAGTGTGTCGTAATCGATGTACTTTGAGTGGCGAGACACCAAGTCTTAACCTAATCAGGCAGTTTCTTGCTTTGACGTGCTTCAGGTCATTTAAGTATGAAGACATAGATAAGGCTGACTTGAAAGTGCTATAGAAAAGGAATCGTTCTTTACTTTGTACTGTTTCTATCCACTCTTGCTTGTATAATGTGACTAGTCTGTTCTTGAATTCCGTTATGAACGCATTTTCATTTCCAACGCCTTGTTGAATCCAAACTTGGTCAAAGCCGTATTTGTACAGCACATAGCAAACTGATGACGCCCATGTTCTTTTATTTTGTTCGTGTAAATAAAGCAGCATTTTATAAGCTTTTTGTGGCAAACGATGACTAGGCATTTTCAGGATGCGCAACCAAAATCGTATGGACTTAACAAACGTGTTGACAAATAACGGGTGTCTGCCAGTTTCTCCATACACAAGTGTGTTTGGTGTTTTCATGCTTGTGTTCAGAAACCTCTTAAGGGCAAACAGATGCACCTTTTCGATAGGTGAATCGTCTGCATCAAGGCCCCAGACTTCTGCCGCATAATTGAGCATGGGCTGGATCTGGGAGTCGAATAGTTTATAGAATATGTTTGGTGATCTTTCTCCTAGAGTCCACAGTACCTTAAAGATACCAATCACACCCTTTCTTGCACGCAGCGCTAAATCGTTCAGCGTGTGAGAAAATGTCAACCTTGTAGAAAAGTAAATTCCTAAGTATTTATACATGTTCACAGTTTCCATTTCGATATTGCCATACATCCATTTTTCAATCGCTGCAATGTGACCACCATTTCTGAAGATAACTATGTTAGATTTTTCTAAATTAACAGTCAAGCCAAGATTACAAGCAGTTTGGTATAGCACGTTTATCTGGTTCTGTAACCCACACACAGTGTCGGAAATCAAAATAACGTCATCTGCGAACATGAGAATCAATATCTCAATAAAATCTGGGATAAGTTGTATACCGTGTCGTCCTTTTCGCTTGATTTCGTCCGCCAATTCGTTAATGAAAAGTGAGAACAAAATTGGACTATTTATTTCTCCCTGCTTCAGGCCTCTCGGACACATGAAAAGGTCAGTGACCTCTGCTCCTGCCCTAACTTTTGCTTTAACAACGTTGTACATACTAAGTATGGCTTGGTACATTTTACCTTTTATTCCTTTGCTTTGCAACACCTTCCACAGCTTTGTACGGTCTACTGAGTCGAAGGCCTTCTTGAAGTCAATAAAAGCAACGTATAGCTTTTTGTGTGACAGTAACTGTCTTTGTACCATAGCAAATAGAGTAAAAATATGATCGGTCGTACTGTACTTTTTACGAAAGCCAGCTTGACTTTCATTTAATAGGTTGTTGGATTCTACCCAGCTAGTTAGTCTTTTGTTTATGATAAAGCTGTATAGTTTGCTGCAAATATTAAGTAATGATATGCCTCTATAATTGTCTGGATTGTTAATATCCCCTTTTTTATGAAGAGGGTGAATGATGGATTCAGACCAGTCTTCAGGATATGAACCTGATGTAAACAGTTTGTTGAAGAACCGGGCTAGGAATGGTACAACATGAAAAGCTGAATTTTTGAAAAGCTCACTAATAACACCATCTGGTCCTGCAGCTTTACCATTTTTTAATGCTCGTATGGCTTCGTAAACCTCTGTTTCTGTTATGTCATATTCCAGCATCTGGGTAGTCTCTAGTTCATTTTCATCTACTACCTCTTGTGCTTCGTCAACAGTAGTATTGTTTGCGTCCGTTTCTGTGAATGTGTTGAATACATTGT
>NC_090255.1:28797011-28809511 GCF_037325665.1 Littorina saxatilis | reverse complement strand
CTGATTTCTTTGTGGCGAACAATCCGCTTTTATGGGTTTTGGAAGACATGGTGAGAGCTCAATATTCCCCGAGTTTCACGAGATTACACTGAAGCATGACGAGTGGTCATGCCAAATGAGCAATTTTGACATTGTAGCCACTGATAACGCATGCGTCACGTGCAGAGCTCACTTGTGGCAATGGACGAAAGGTCGACGACCAGATAAACATTTTCTGCAGTTTGGTGGATATCCTTGTAGCCATATAACTAAATTAACCAAATATTACAAGCTATGCGTTTCTTTTTTTGAACAGTATAACATTCCGAAATTCAGCATTTCAGTGTTACAAGAAGTTAACAAAAGTAAATTGAAAGAACGTTATATAGTCATATATTTGCATAAAAACGTTCGGTACCGTACGCATAATGTTGCACAATGATGACTTTACTGACTTAGGTGTTTGACAATCACATTGAACACGTCAACCCGCACAAAAGCGAGACCCGTAATATTTCACTTTTACTTTTGATTATGTTTCTGTTCACGTCAAGCCAAGTTGAAAGGAAAGACCTCAGTCTGTATTAGCCTTTCAGTCACAATTCTTGTATGTTTAGATTCCCTTTTGTGTCTTTGCCTATAGTCAGCTTTCTTATCTCGATCAACGTCACTTTTTATCGATCGGCATTTCTAGGTCTCCGCCCCCAATACATTTGGTTCAGATTTGAAAGACGAAGGTTTGCTCGCGTGTATGAAAGTCTCAATCGAAAATAATGCAGCATAATGCTTTCGTGAGTTTGTTTCATTTGTGATTGTAATTGATGTGTATAATGCTGTGTGCTTGTGTGTGTGTGTGTGTGTGTGTGTGTGTGTGTGTGTGTGTGTGTGTGTGTGTGTGTGTGTGTGTGTGTGTGTGTGTGTGTGTGTGTGTGTGTGCGTGCGTGTACGTGTGTGTATGCGATGTTTTTACTTTTTCATGTACCGCTTGCGATTATTAAAACTTGTTTGCAAAACTTACCCCATGTACTTATTTGTCTATAATTTCACAGATCAATACAGCAGTGAAGGAAAACGGGTTTAGTCGCTCCTGACGTCACAAAAAGCCTTACGCCATGGCCACAGCTGACGTAGAAACGGGCCGGATTCCTGACGTCATACAGACGGGAAGAAGGTCTCAACGGGATCCCCGAACAACGAGGCATCCGTCTATCAAAACTTATGAGAATACACAAGACTCTCCCAGGTACAGTGTTATCCCATCTATATTTTCAACAATTTCGAAGAACCATAAGAATTGTAATACTCGTAAGAATATTCATTGAGATTCAAGTTCATTTCATTCCGGAATGTACCTCCGAACAATATTTTCAACATTTTGAAAGAGACAATGATTTTTAACAAGATTCGGTAAGAGAACCTGAATTTTAAGGAACCTTCCACACTTTACTTTGATACACCTTAAAGGCCCTACTTTCACCTGTATACTCCGCAGGGCTGCCATGGAACAGCACAGGCGAAGCCGCGGTGAACGGGTTAAAGCCTACAGTCAACGCAGGCAGTTCGGATCCTCGCGAAGGGCTAGCGAGTCGGCCCTTTTCCCTCCCATCCGGGTAGCGTCCACGCGTCAGCCCCCCTCTGCGTCATCACCGACCCATGACGCCAACGTGACGTCATCACCTACCAGCGCCGTCTCCTATCCGCTCAACACCATGACGTCAGTGCTGGTCACGCCGGCCGCCGACCGTGACGGACTGAGTCCGCTGACCCGCAAGCCGGACGCCGCGTCAAAACTGTCCGCAGGGGAGAGCTCGGACACCTCTCGCCTGTCCCCTCTGGCCACGTCCGACAGCATCCGACTCAAGGTGGAGCGCCGCGTACTCAAGTCCGTCAGTGACGTAATCAATGACGTCAGCAAGACTCCTCCGGTCAACCCGCCGGAAGGTGACGTCCCCGGTCCAACACCGAAGCCAGCCGCCGCCGCGCCCAAACCGCACATCAGTCGCCGGGTCAGCATGCAATCCCTGCCGAAGCAGACGAGCGGGGAAGAGCCGTTCTCTATACGCAGGAAGATCGAGCAGTTCCGGAAATGGCACGACGAACAGTACCTGGAGAAGCTAAAGAAACTCAGGATGGAGCCGGAGAGAGACAGACGGGTGGCCAACCACCCGGAACTTTCCACCCCTGCTGCTAAGCAATCGTCAGTAGAAATCATTGACTTTGCCAAGATCCTAGAGGAGAACATGAAAAACTCGGGCAAAAGTTCTGACAAGAAACAGACACGAGAGAAGACGAATTCCAATGGCAATTTTTCAAAGCCGACATCTAAACTCGTCGCGTCCACAACAGACAAACAGTTCTCCTTTGGGAGTCACCTCAAGAAAAGTAGGTCAAAGCGGTGTAAGTCAGGTGGCACGTGGCGCACGTGGCGTGACGTCAACGATTCCTACGCTTACGACAACGTGACGAAGTACATCGAGGAGAACGAACTGATGCCGCCTGATAGGGTGGACTGGATCCAGTCCTGGCTGAAAGACGTGGAGACAGCGTTAGATCTAGCTGAAGCAACTGACGAAAACGGCAACAGCAAACCAACGGCTGAGAAAGACCAGAGTCATGTCAATGAAGAAGTATTCATGTGAAATAGGCAAACATGAAACATTGTCAAGAAGGAATGTTTCGTGTGAAAAGGACAACAAAAAGTGCAAACAGCTTTGTGTTACTGTTAGCCGAAGAAACTTACACAAACGGGAACAGCAAGCCAACCGCTGAGAAAGACCAGAGTCATGTCAATGAAGAAGTATTCATGTGAAATAGGCAAACATGTAACATTGTCAAGGAGGAATGTTTCGTGTGAAAAGGACAAAAACAAGTGCAAACAGCTTTGTGTTAGCTGGAGCAACTTACGAAAATGAGAACAGCGAAAAATACTGCAGAGTTGTGTCAATGAAGAATTTCTCGAGAAAAAACATAATAAGTGCCAAAGGGTCTGGGACATTCAGGACGATTTCTTCATTTTAAATGGACAAAACAAGTGTATCAAGCGTTGGCCTAAGCTTGTGAAATTGACTAAACACAGCCAAGTAACTGCTCTGAAAGTCCCAGAGGCATGCCAATGAAGAACTTCTCATGTTAAATCATAAATAGTGTTTAAAGAGCCAGAGGCATGCCAATGAAGAATTTCTCATGTTAAATCATAAACAGTGTTTAAAGAGCCAGAGGCATGCCAATGAAGAATTTCTCATGTTAAATCATAAACAGTGTTTAAAGAGCCAGAGGCATGCCAATGAAGAACTTCTCATGTTAAATCATAAACAGTGTTTAAAGAGCCAGAGGCATGCCAATGAAGAATTTCTCATGTTAAATCATAAACAGTGTTTAAAGAGCCAGAGGCATGCCAATGAAGAATTTCTCATGTTAAATCATAAACAGTGTTTAAAGAGCCAGAGGCATGCCAATGAAGAACTTCTCATGTTAAATCATAAACAGTGTTTAAAGAGCCAGAGGCATGCCAATGAAGAATTTCTCATGTTAAATCATAAACAGTGTTTAAAGAGCCAGAGGCATGCCAATGAAGAACTTCTCATGTTAAATCATAAACAGTGTTTAAAGAGCCAGAGGCATGCCAATGAAGAATTTCTCATGTTAAATCATAAACAGTGTTTAAAGAGCCAGAGGCATGCCAATGAAGAACTTCTCATGTTAAATCATAAACAGTGTTTAAAGAGCCAGAGGCATGCCAATAACGAATTTCTCATGTTAAATCATAAACAATGTTTAAAGAGCCTGGGGAAGTCAATTAGAAATTTATCATGCAAAAACCGATAATCAGTTTACATAGCCCAACAACTAAAAGACCAGAGAATATCTTCATGTGAAACCTGTAAAACGTGTGACAAAGCCGGGTTTCAGTCACTACTGACATTCTCATGTGAAAAAAATTGACCCGTGGCCGTCCCGGCCTGGATTCGATGGTGTACGCGGGAAGTACTGTACCTTTAAAAAGAAATATCTTAAGTACCACTGGATACATAATTTATGAAGGTGCAATGGACGCGATTTAGAGTTCTGATAGTGCTGACAAATTATTTGTTTACATAAACGTTTAAATATACTGTTTGTGTATGATGAGCTCGAGCTGACACCCACAAAGCCAGAGAAAGTGTTAAGGCCTTCCTTGATAAAGCCCGAGGTTAACTCCGCAAACACATCGCGAAGTCCTTTTACCGAAAACTCAGCGCCAAAGCTTTGTGTGGAGAGCTTTGTAAAGTAGACTTCGCGAAGTGGCCTTCTCCCAATTAATCTCAGACTTTACCAGTGTCTTGAATTAAAAAAAAAGTAATTTATCAAAAACCGGAGAAGGGAGTGGAGTGGGATTGAGACTGTACGAAAGAGTAGCGAAGCTTTGTTGAAAAAGCGAATTAGATGTTTTGGTAACACCGAATTTGAGCGGCGAAAAAATCTTTCATAGGGAGTGTACCTATTTGAAGACGGACGCTGCACTCAAATCTAATTTCAATAAGACTAGCCTACCTCATTGAAATCTAGCTGTTTTTGTTCTTAATTTATGTGCATCGGTTCTTTATTTGAGAGCCGGTGTGGCACAGCGGTTAGAGCGCTTGCCTCGTGGGTTCGATCCCCACCCGGTGCGAATACAAGTACCCGATTTTTCCGGGCGCTCTCAGGGACCTGACCCTGTTCAGGACCAAGGAAGGCAAAGGTAGCGAAGGAGAGGAGTGGACACCGCCCTCATAAGGATGACATGATAGTATATGGGATCTCTAACATATCGCTCACCGACGACCAACAATGGTTATGATATGGGAGTACCTTTACTTTTACCTTATTTGAACCTTTTCATTTCGATGCACCTATTCCAGACTTTTTCGGGAGTTGATGGTTGTATTTCGTCAGGTTTTCAAACTGTGCCAATGGCGGTGTTATGTTCGCTTTATGGTCAACACGATAGGTTGATACCAGTAAGGTGTCTACGTTGCATAATATGTCTGATTTTGAAGCCTGGTGGTTTCAAGCAATGTTCCTTTCAAGTGTTTATGCACATTTCAATTCAGACTGTACTTTTTATTCTTTTCATTTTGAAAGAAACCTGGGTCTGAGGTCATTAAGCATGGCATATGATGCTGTCCTTCAGTGTTTTTTGTGTGTGTAGGTATCTTTTCTGTTGATTGTTATATTTGATGCTGTTTTACTGTTTGTTAGTGTGTTGCTGTCTGCGCATTTTATGCATTTGTTAGTAATGTATTGCACTCATTTACGTTTTGATAGTTTCAAAACTTGAAAAAGAAAAGAAGTAGACGCGTTGAGTGCTAACATATCTGATGTTGTAAAGATTATTAAGAGAGAGAGAGAGAGAGAGAGAGAGAGAGAGAGAGAGAGAGAGAGAGAGAGAGAATGTGTGTGTGTGTGTGTGTGTGTGTGTGTGTGTGTGTGTGTGTGTGTGTGTGTGTGTGTTCCTATTCTTTCAGTGACGAGTATCAGTGTACCACACACACACACACACACACACACACACACCCGTAGGCACACACACACACACACACACACACACACACACACACACACACACACACACACACACACACAAACACACACACACATACGCCAGAACGCATAGGGTGATTTTGTTTTTACGTACACAATTTACAACAACAACACAACTTGATCGTACAAAGTAGCAGAATCTTCAACAAATAGAACACATTGATTCAACGGCTTTCTCTCACTGGTAAATGTCAACTGACAGCAAAGCAATACCACATACAATAACACACACACTTTATTTACTAAGAACAGTAAAGGTATACACGAACACTGAAAAGTCTAAACTGCCCGCGATGATTTTTTGAAGTGATATTTTGTTTATTTGATTCTCAGAGGTCTTAATGATATACGATACCGACACATGCACAGCCTAGCGGTGACCTTACAAGACATTTTCTACTGCGGGTAAAACGATGTAACCGAGACACACAGCGTTCTTGACATTCTTTGTGATTTTCTCAGGAGACTTACATACGATGTGACAGATTTTTTTTCGTGACGCCATTATTCGCATTAATAACGCGTTGATCTTCTCGAACTTCGCTTCGCTTTGACGTCAGGCAGAGATTTCGCTGTAGATGGGAGGGTCAAGTACGGACGTCTTGGTTTGTTAAATCAATTTCGTATCTCATTTAAAACCGTAGTGCATACATCTATTCATAACATCACTGTTGGTATGTACCCGTGAATGCTAACTTGGTTTAATTCCAAGTTCTAAATACACATGTTTTTTTGTTAGAATTTTTTTTATCGCAGCGACAACCGCCAGCGACCGAATGTTTTAAAATTAATGTTCACGTCAAGAGCAGTTGGTGTTGAAAAAAATGTCATCAATTGCAGCAGACGCAGTATTACCACGAAGCTTGGAACTAAAGACCAATGTGTATAGTTTTTTGTTCACTTCTTCGAGAAGACGTCACTTAAAATGACGTCACTGCTGATGACGTCGTTAATGCATTGATAACAACTTTTCCTGTTTTGGCTCCGCTGCTCTTGAAGAGAGAGACGAAGGCTTCAGGCATCATTGAAAATGCTCTCCACGTACTGAATTTTTCCCTGTAAAAAACATAAACAAACATTACATACCAACCAGATAATATTAACAGCTATTGTGTTTTCAGCGTAGCAATAGGGTCCGATATTTAGACGAGACAAGTAGGGCCTATAATGCCGACGAGTCGAAGACGAGTCGCATTATACTTGTTCGAGTCTAAATATCGGACCCTATTGCTACGCTGAAAATACAATAGTGATTATATAGCTGTTCTGACCTTTATTTGTTGTTCCAAACTTACAAAATGACAGTTTTTGCGTCGATGCGTTGATCTCAGGTTTTGATAGCAGACGCCGTTTCTTATGCGCATTAGTTTTGCGCAGGCGCCACACTGACTTTGGAAAAAAAACTCGATTTGACAACACAGCTGTTAAACAGCTTTTTATTAGTTCATTTGTATACAACAAAAAGAAGTTTGATTTTTTTTAATTTTGAACAAGACTACTTATGAAGAAGACCAAAACAACATCAACGGAAAACTAGAAACAACTGAAGAACTAGGATGCAACAAGGGGAGGAAAAGAGAACAGCTAATCCGTACAAAGCGAGCAGACGGCAGCGACGTTTCCAGTTTGGGTGAATGGCATTTATACTTGTCTCGTCATGAAGCGAATTTTTCAACCTCAGTTATAAACGACTACATGAATGTTAGTGCCATGGGTTGTACATCAATACTTCAGAGGGGAAGTGGGGTATTTAGTGTGGAGTTACGAGATAAGAAAAGCCGAATGCGAAAATTTGTGTCAGTCGGCAACTGTGAACTAAGCTCACAGGCACACAAAAACGGCTGTTCCGTTGTACTCCCCTGTTTGTACTACATCTTTCGACTTTGGGCATTTTGTGGTGTTTAGGGACAGAAAATAATAGGTTTAGTCCTGTTTCATCGGGAAGTTAGCAGAAAAGGGTATGCTATCGACATTTGTAAAGCTGAAAAACATTCCCGAGAAGAATCCATTTATCAACCATTAGATCAGTCATTCAATCAATCAAGTTATCAACAACCGATACTTAATTTGTGCACGCGGTTTTAAATTTCTTGGCAAGTTCTAATAAACATTACATCACAACAGCCTTTAAATAGAATTGAGTGATTGTATGACTATGCCCGCACACACACACACACACACACACACACGCACACACGCACGCACACACACACACACACTCACACACAAACACAAACACGCACGCGCACACACACACACACACACAGACTCACACACACACACACTCACGCACTCAAATAACATCATTAAGGCTACCACAAAAAACATCAACAAGTCAAAACAAAAACAAGAAACAAAACGGGAAGGGCCGTACTCTATGGCAGCTCGAATTTCCATGAGGCAAACCTCACAAGACGATCAGATACCAATACCAACCATTCTGATAAGCATCGCTTGCCATTTGTCTCTCTGACCGGACGCTACAGTCCTACGCGAATCTATCAAAATAAGAATACAGAGTTATCTCCCATATGTTTTTCGCGAGCATTGATCTAAATTATTTTGAGATCAGTGTTCGCGAGACGAAATTGATTGCAGATTGGCCGACTTCGACAGTGATCTCCGTTCTGTTCTTCACAGTTATGATAAAGACATCGTTATAAGGTCAAAACAAGTCGAAATTTTGGGACTGCTGCCGGAAGGAGACCGTAATATATGTGACCCTCCACCACGAAATGAGTCGCATGTCACCTCGCGCGGTTCTGCGCTAGGCTTAATATAAGTCCGGGGAGTGTCTGGTAACAGTGTGAGGGTCACCTTAGTCACAGGCTTATAACTCAAACAGTTTTCGCTCTTTTCTAAAACAGTGCGTTCAGTTTCATTCGCCTTAAAAGGGGGTTCTACTGTAGTTGGCCACTACTTCCGCCACACACTAAATCAGTCCAGTATGCCTCTGATGAGGCGTTGAAGAATAAAGGCGAGTAAAGGGAGAGAATGTCCCTTTTGACGATGTGAATAACCTGAACGTGATTACTTCCCTTGATACTTCAGGTGACCAAGTTTAATGGACGCAGATTCTTACCTCATGTAAGGGTCTACAGTCTGATACAGCGCCTCTGTTAAAATCTCTGTCAAAGAAAAAGAAACACAAATATTTTGAGTGTGGTGAGACTCTCAGGGGAAGTGGAAGATACTACATAGAGATTACACAATGTTCTATTTGTAACTCACGTTGGGAATCCCGAGAGACTCTTTGTTTAGGGTCGGTCGGGATACCGTAAACAGACTATTTTTTGTGTGTGGCCTAAATGTAGTATTCACTTTTTTCACAACCCATTCAAACCCAGCAGTTATTTCCGGAGTTTTTCTTTTTGGCGGAGTCGACGTCGCGAAGTCTATTTCACAAAACTAGATTTGGCATTGGATTTTGGGGTAAAAAGACTTCGCGAAGAAGGCGTCCGCCCCGTGATCGGGAGGTCGTGGGTTCGAACCGCGGCCGGGTCATACCTAAGACTTTAAAATTGGCAATCTAGTGGCTGCTCCGCCTGGCGTCTGGCATTATGGGGTTAGTGCTAGGACTGGTTGGTCCGGTGTCAGAATAATGTGACTGGGTGAGACATGAAGCCTGTGCTGCGACTTCTGTCTTGTGTGTGGCGCACGTTATATGTCAAAGCAGCACCGCCCTGATATGGCCCTTCGTGGTCGGCTGGGCGTTAAGCAAACAAACAAACAAACAAACAAACAAACAAACTTCGCGAAGTCAACTTCTGGGTCATTAACAATGCACCTAAGTAGAAAACTGCAAATCCGCGCTCAAATGGTATTGTCTCCTTCAACCGAAATAGATTGGTCGGATGGCCTACCTACTTCTTACATGTATGTCATGTCAGGGGGTGGCAGTGCAACACTCGCTTGCCATTGGTTAAAATATCTGTCGCGCAGCTTTAAGTTCTATTTCAATCAATCAATCAATCAATGACGCTTATATCGCGCATATTCCGTGGGTACAGTTCTAGGCGCTCTGCAGTGATGCCGTGTGAGATGAAATTTTATACGGCCAGTAATTGCAGCCATTTCGGCGCATATTTACCTTTCACGGCCTATTATTCCTAGTCACACGGGTATAGGTAGACACTTATTAACTGTGCCTAAGCAATTTTGCCAGGAAAGACCCTTTTGTCAATCGTGGGATCTTTAACGTGCACACCCAATGTAGTGTACACGGGGGGTGGGGGGGGGGGGGGGGGGGGGGGTGGAGTTCGGACACCGAAGAGAGTCTGCACACATAGTTGACTTTGAAATAAATTTCCGCCGAACCTGGGATCGAACTCACGCTGACAGCGGCCAACTGAATACAAATCCAGCGCGCTACCAACTGAGCTATATCCCCGCCATTTGAGGGCTAGTGACCTCGTTAGCTCCATGGATCTGATCTGTATGTTTAAAATTACTAGCTGGGTCATGGCTGGTAGAGAAACGAGTATAATTATTCCTTTGTAATTCACTAATTGTCACTTGTTATATGTACCTCGTATGAGTTTGGTACTTGTGATATCTCTCTCCCCCCCCCCCCCCCCCCCTTTCTACGTTCAATGTTGAGGTGCCCACGTGTGTGTGTGTGTGTGTGTGTGTGTGTGTGTGTGTGTGTGTGTATGTGTGCGTGCGTGCGTGCGTGTGTGCGTGCGTGCGTGCGTGCGTGCGTGCGTGTGTGTGTGTGTGTGTGTGTGTGTGTTTCGCTTTCATTCAGATTACAGATCCACTCATAAAACAGACACATGTTATGATTTACCTCATATTCCCTCACCGAGTCATCTGCCAAAGGACGTGCGAAATACAGATTTGACCAAGAGAGTGGAACTTTATTTTTAAAGTAATGGACATTTCCCTCATATCGTAATTTAACCTGTCAACCAAAATTATATTCTAGTTGGCAAACTGCAGCCAATCAATACGGCAGAGTTGTAATGTTTACTGTCTTCACTAAAGACAAAATATCTTACTTCTATACTATTTGTTATCTAATAAGAATAGTTCCTGAGATCGTCTTTGTCATGTTTAAGTCATGTGCAATCTAGCTGTATCAGCGTACTATACCGAAAGAGTGGATCTTGCCTATTAGTATTAGAAGCCGTTCAAACAATTTCAAAATGCAAGACAGATATTCTGAACAACGGCTACACACGTACCGGGTTTACTGGGGATTTACTGCCACATTGCCAATTTAGTTTTGATTAAATTTACTGTTTTATTTTCACAAGCAAAACTGTAACATTAGAACTAAAATACTCACAAAGAAAAGAAACAAAGAACAAGTCGCGAAAGGCGAAAATACAACATTTAGTCAAGCTCAGTCGAACTTACAGAATGAAACTGAACGCATTGCATTTTTTTGCGCAAGACCGTACACTCGTAGCATCGTCTGTCCACCGCTCGTGGCAAAGGCAGTGAAATTAACAATCCAGAAAAGCGCGGTAGCGGTTGCGCTGAGGAGGATAGCACGCTTTTCTATATCTGTATTCTGTTTAACTTTAGGAACGTGTTTTTAATCCAAACATATCATATCTATATGTTTTTGGAATCAGGAACGGACAAGGAATAAGATGACATTGTTTTTAAATCGATTTCGGAAATTTAATTTTAATAACAATTTTTATAATTTTAATTTTTAGAGCTTGTTTTTAATCTGAATTTAACATATTTATATGTTTTTGGAATCAGAAAATGATGAAGAATAAGATAAACGTAATTTTGGATAGTTTTATAAAAAAAATAATTTTAATTACAATTTTCAGATTTTAATGACCAAAGTCATGAATCAATGTTTGAGCCTCCAAGCTGAAATGCAATACCAAAGTCCGGCCTTCGTCGAAGATTGCTTGGCCAAAATTGCAATCAATTTTATTGAAAAATGAGGGTGTGACAGTGCCGCCTCAACTTTTTCAAAATGCCGGATATGACATCATCAGAGACATTTATCGAAAAAAAGAATAAAAACATCATGGGATATCATACCCAGAAACTCTCATGTCAAATTTCATAAAGATCGGTCCAGTAGTTTAGTCTGAATCGCTCTACACACACACACACGCACAGACAGACAGACAGACAGACAGACAGACAGACAGACAGACAGACAGACACACACACACACACACACACACACACACACATACACCACGACCCTCGTCTCGATTCCCCCCTCTATGTTAAAACATTTACTTGACTAAATGTAAAAAGAGGAGACAAGTTGGAGAATTATACGTCCTCCGTATAGCTCGACACGGTGTATTTGTTTGGACAGCGAAACTGTTTAAAGGGAAGTAACCTAAATATCTACGAAGACTTGTGTTAAGCAAAAGCAGTTACCTACCGTAAATCGAAGTTGTTGAAGGGGAAAGCGAAAAGGAACGCACTCTCACAGAACAAAACAAATCCGACTTGATATTTATTTCAAACGAAAATCAAACAGAATACACAAACCCGAAGGGGACAGGAGGCTGCAAATTGGATTTCTCTCATAACTTAACGCAGTCCATCGTTAAACACAAAACAGGGGGGGGGGGGGGGGGGGGGGGGCGGCAGGGAAGAAGGCATGCGTGTGACCGGGGGGATGGAATGGGGTGGTGAGGGTGGGAGGGGGAGCAGAGGGGTGATAGTTGGAGGGTAGCCTCAATTGGGATTTTATGATATTCCGACATCAGAAAAACAAATAATTCCGCTAGATGAAGGGCATCAACAAAGACAGAAAACGATCGGGGGTAGGGGGTAAGGGGTACGGGGGGGGGGGGGGGGGGGCGGAGCGGCGGAGTAGGGTTGATGCTTAGAGGGTAGCCTCAACTGAGATGTTAAGATATTCCAACAACAGATACATAAAAAATCCTCTCGATGAAGGGCATCAACAAAGAAAGAAAAAGATCGGGGATAGGAGGAGGGGGGATGGAGGGGGGGGAGGGGGGGGGGGT
>NC_090255.1:28777011-28792011 GCF_037325665.1 Littorina saxatilis | reverse complement strand
TGTGTTCTTTATCTCGTTTTTCTTTGCATGGGAACATTCTATAAAAGTAAATAAACTCCACCAAAGAGTGATGGAACTTTCGTAGAGGGTAAGATAAAAGCAGCGGTAAAAGAAACTGTGCCTGTTGCGTGTTCTTCTAACATTATTCCCCACATAGACAGGGTTGAAAGGAAAATAACCTGTTCAATATCTTTCATTTTTCCATTGTAAGAATGGGTTCTCTTAACATAAATAAAACCCTTCAGACACTAACAACCTGAATATGAAATGTAAACATCATGACATTTTCAACCTTTCAACGGTTTCAAGGGAGCGGCTCGTTCGAACATATGTCGTGCAACTCATAACCATTATCCCCAAACGCTATAGCTGTCACAGTCCCCCAAATTAACAAATGGAACCAACAGAAAGAACGGACAAGAATTGAGTATGTGACATTGCCATGCTGACTGTCCCTTTTTCAGCTATCATTTGACATGTTTGTTTGTTTGTTTGTTTGTTTGCTTAACGCCCAGCCGACCACGAAGGGCCATATCAGGGCTTCATGTCTCACCCAGTCACATTATTCTGACACCGGACCAACCAGTCCTAGCACTAACCCCATAATGCCAGACGCCAGGCGGAGCAGCCACTAGATTGCCAATTTTAAAGTCTTAGGTATGACCCGGCCTGGGTTCGAACCCACGACCTCCCGATCACGGCGCGGACGCCTTCCCACTAGGCCAACCGTGCCGGTCATTTGACATGTGCGTGTTCAGGAAATAGACGTAAAGCTTCTAATCCTTTCATTTTTCTCTATCTCTCTTTCTTAATTTGTTTTAAATGCATTTAAGTTGTATTATCTGGTTTGACATCCGAAACCGATTGACTGTCAACGTTGCGAAGTCAATAAATACATAGCTACATAAATGAATAAATAAATCAATCAATCAATACAAAATAAATTAATTAATCAAAACATAAAAATGATTAATGCATACATTAATCAATGTATTAAATACGCACCAGCAGTATTAAACGCAGAAAAAAGGATGATCGAACAATGACAATCGCAGTGCAAACACAGTGACTCAAAAAAAAAATCAAGGGAAAACAGAGTTTTGCACGTAGAACAACAAAGTGATTTGGTATTAACGCAGCCCCTGCCCTGCCCTTTGGAAGAATGTACAGCTAGAGATGAAGAATATTAGCGATTAAGGAAATCAACCAAGATAAAGCAAAAGGTTTTAGTGGAAAGTGGTATCGAGGTTTTAGAGAGTAAACAGTAATTACGTTAAAAGAGAGCAAACGAACGTGGTGCGCTGTAACTGTAAACACATCATAATGCACTGCAGCAACGCTGGCGTAAATTGCGTTGTTTTCCCTAAAGGGAGAAGAGACTGTCTCCCCCCACCCCCACCCCCACCACCTCATGTCTCTCTCCACTCCACTCTCTCTCTTCCTCTCTCTCTCTTGCTCGCTCCCCCCCCCTCTCTCTCTCTCTCTCTCTCTCTCTCTCTCTCTCTCTCTCTCTCTCACCATCACAAACTCCACTGAACAGCCAGAAGGACGGGCAAATACTATTTCTGTCTCTGTCTCTGTCTCTGTCGCTCCATCCCCCACTCTCTCTTTCTCACTAACACAAGCTCTACTAGACAGACAGAAAGACACGCATATACTCTCTCTCTCTCTCTCTCTGTCTCTCTCTGTCTCTCTCTCTCTCTCTCTCTTTTTCTTTTTTTCATTACCTCTCTTCTTTATTGTGGACTTTCTAACTTTCTCTTTTGTTTCTATTTCACATTGGTTGCATTTAGCATTGTCGTCTATCAATTCGTTCCGTTTGTGTACTTCTTTAGTGGATATTATTACACCCCCGGTATAGGGGTGTGTATAGGATTCGGTCGATGTGTTTGTTTGTTTGTGTGTTTGTGTTCGCATATAGATCTCAAGAATGAATGGACCGATCGTCGCCAAACTTGGTGAACAGGTTCTATACATTCCTGAGACGGTCCTTACAAAAATTGGGACCAGTCAAACACACGGTTAGGGAGTTATTGGTGGATTAAGATTCTACAAGGACTTATAGAGGGACATATTAATGGTCAAAGGGAAATAACCTTCTCAGTTGGTGGCAGTGAGAATGGTAAGGACGGGGGTGTTTTTCCTACCTCGGAGGAATTTCTTGTTTGTTTAGTATTTGTTTACAGACAGGTTGTTAAACAAGGCAATGTGCCTCTTTCTCTCTTTCTCTCTGTCTCTCTGTCTCTCTGTCTCTCTCTCTCTCTGTCTTTCTATCTCTCTCTGTCTCTGTCTCTGTCTCTTTCTCTGTCTCGCTCTCTCTCTTTCTCTCTCTGTCTGTCTCTCTCTGTGTATCTCTCTCTGTATCTCTCTCTGTGTGTCTCTCTCTCTCTTTCTCTCTCTCTCTATCTCTTTCTCTCTCTCTCTCTTTCTATCTCTCTCTGTCTCTGTCTCTTTCTCTGTCTCTTTCTCTGTCTCGCTCTCTCTCTCTTTCTCTCTCTCTCTGTCTGTCTCTCTCTGTGTATCTCTCTCTCTCTCTGTCTCTCTCTGTCTCTCTCTCTTTCTCTCTCTCTCTCTTTTTCTCTCTCTCTCTCTCTCTCTCTCTCTCTCTCTCTCTCTCTCGCTCTCTCTTGTCATCCCTGTGTGCATCTCTGGGAGGAAACAGGATCGGTGCCATCAGATCCACGCGTGCCTTGGGGATGTCGATCATGACGAGGAATGTTTGTAGGAATTACAAATTACTCCCTTGATGATGTCCCTTCCCCCCATCCCCAATCCCACTCTACCCTGCTCCCTTCTGCCGTCTTCCATAAGATAAGAATGAACAGCGCATGTTATTGCTTAACATTGAATGAAGCGCACATAAGATTAGAACAACAAAACCTTTGAATTTTGAGCGATGAACCAATCACGAGGAAGGATATTGTTGTGTAGTTTTCAGCATGGATATCTTTCAATAGGCATTTCGCAAGTACGGTACAAACAAGAATTGAGATCAGATCACGTGACTGTTCCAAGACAAAACGTGTTTGAATAGTCAGTGGTAGGTCGTCTAGTTCTTCTAATGTATTACACCATTGCACAAATACCGGCACGGTGGCCTAGTGGTAAGGCGTCCGCCCCGTGATCGGGAGGTCGTGGGTTCGAAACCCGGCCGGGTCATACCTAAGACTTTAAAATTGGCAATCTAGTGGCTGCTCCGCCTGGCGTCTGGCATTATGGGGTTAGTGCTAGGACTGGTTGGTCCGGTGTCAGAATAATGTGACTGGGTGAGACATGAAGCCTGTGCTGCGACTTCTGTCTTGTGTGTGGCGCACGTTATATGTCAAAGCAGCACCGCCCTGATATGGCCCTTCGTGGTCGGCTGGGCGTTAAGCAAACAAACAAACAAACAAACAAACAAACAAACAAACAAACTGATAATGCTCTAGACTCAGGAAGGTAGAAGGGACTCCGTTTGTGAATGAATGCATCAGATGCACGCCACTTTCATTAAAGTTTGGAAAGCCGTTAATAGACCCTGACTTTGCTCAGATGAGAAACCACACACAGCTAGAGTCCAATCAGCGACGACTGATTAACCAGCAGTGTGACCAGCCTTCTAAATAAACAGCCAATTAAAGGCACACTCAGTCCTTCTAGCGAAAACAGTTCTGCTCGACCTCTCAGATCTAGACTGGTGTTTACATGGGATTAGACCATCCTTCAATTTGGCCACATACCATTTAGATTATCTCCACTAATTTGCCTCAGTACATATCTGGCAGAGCATTTTCAAACCTTGCATATATCATATAAATAATCAAACATTAGATTAGAACTCGTATCAGGCGAGGAACAAATAAACATCGGCTCTGTTTAAGTTGAAAACGGCTAGGACGTTATTCTGTCAGCATTTATTGAGCTCGAAATGCCTTGAATAAATATTTACTTGGACTTTACGTTCGTTTAAATGGATAAGTGTATATCTTTGTTCTTTCACTGTTTCAGTTTATTTGTTGTGTGTTTTCGCTTATTTCTTTTTTCTCTCTTTTTTTTGTTTTTTGTTTTGTTTTACTTCAGAAACACATTTCAGGGTTTGAATTATGCCTCACTTTTTCCGAGAAAAATAAATCTGAATTTGGGTTATCAGAATTGTCAAGCAATGGTAAGTTTTTTTTCATTCGCTCCTTTCTCCGTTGCGTTGGTATACCTTGTAAATAATTAGGTTCGATTTCCAAAGTTTATGCACTACACATTACGTCAGATGTTCACCTGCTGGCTACCACACAAACAGGAAAATATAAAATCATGTTCATTTTTATAGCTTAACTTTTCCCGACTACCGCATAAAATGCTGACACCATTTCTTAAAGCGCATAACGAAAAGAAGACACAAACCCGTTAACAAATATAAGACAGTAACTAAATAAATCCAATTTAGAGCTGTCCGTCTGTGCTATATGCGTTCGATGAAGTGTATAGACAAAAACTGCGAAATCGCAAGAAAATAACATAGAAAGCGGGAGAGAGAGAATTGAATTGAATTGAATTGAACTTTATTTAACAACGATTAAGATTTAAGGCTACGCCTTTTCTTACAATCTGTCCTTGGGACGCATAGACACACAATTATGTAATAAAAACATTAAAAATTAAAAAGTTAAAAAGTTAACCAACAAAAGGAGGTCGGAAAACTTCAGCACGTGATAATAAAGATGACGATGATGATGATGATGACGATGATGATGATGATAATGATGATGATGATGATGATGATGATGATGAAGATGAGGCATGAAGAGCATACATATGTGGTTATTCATAAAATCAAATGCATACTATGCAGGTAATTATAAATACAAGCTGGTAGCAATCGAACATGTAGCAATAGTGCAACAAAAATATGTTCAGAATATGCAATGCACAGCATATCTTTGACGTAATACTAAGTGTGGTTTTTAACACATTTTTTAAAACTTTTTAATGACTTTAAGTGCTTAAAGGATGATGGAAGTGAATTCCAAACTGAAGTACCCGAAAAAGCAAGACTGGTCTTATACAGGTCAATTCATGGAATCGGTGGGATCAAGTTGACCGACCCATATCTGTGGGTAGCTTTATTAAATAATGATGTAATGGGAATCGGCACTTTACCGTAATACAATTTATGCATGACAATGGCTTTGTTTAACTTGAGATGCGAGAGAGAGAGAGAGAGAGAGAGAGAGAGAGAGAGAGAGAGAGAGAGAGAGAGAGAGAGAGAGAGAGAGACAGAAAAAAAGACAGAGAGACACGGACAGACAGAGAGACAAACTGGTTGACAGACAGACAGAGACAGCGAAACAGAGAGGGTGACAGATGGACAGACAGCGAGACAGAGATAATAAAACAGAGACTGCAGGCTAAAATAGAGAAAAGAGAACAAGAAAACGCGAAATGAAAGACGTTGGCAGGCTCTGTCTAATCCAATTAGAAGTACAGAAACTAGTGTTTTGGAGGATACTTCAAGACAATGAATAAACCAATGAAGTCGCACAAATTATATGCGTAAATAATCGAACATTATGTCAATATATCGAGACAAATCAAAGAATATTAGAAAACAAAAATATTCACAGTAGTTAATTACTCCGCAAAAATTACAGCAATGTGTTATGTTGGCACAAAGTATATGCGCAAATAAGCCTATTCAACTTTTCTGTAAATATATATGGAAAAAAATATATCAGAAAACAAAATTACTCACAGTAGTACATTTCCCTGCACAAATTAAAGAAATATGTTGTGTTGGCACAAATTAACTTATGCGCAAATATTCAACTATTCTGTAAATATATCGACAAAAAAAATATATCAGAAAACTAAAATACTCACAGAAGTAAATTACTCCCAACAAAAGCACAGCACCGTCTTGAGTCAAGTCACACTGTCCAAAGCAAAACCGCAGGTTGATCGAAACAACAAATCTGGAACCGAGACAAGCCTTGGAACACTCCTCTCTCGAGCGATGACAAAATGCAAAGGGAAGTAATAGAATATTTCCTCTCGCTCGCGCGGCAAAACTGCAGTCAGAGACTGAACGAAGTTGTCCAATCGGACTGTGTGCTGTCCACGTGCGCGCCACTCTATTACAAAGGCTAATAATGTGCGTGTCTGCATCAACCTCCGTTGTTTCCGCAAAGTGGGCGAATCTGTAGGGACTAGTTTTTACATTTAGTCAAGTTTTGACAAAATGTTTTAACGTAGAGGGGGGAATCGAGACGAGGGTCGTGGTGTATGTGTGTCTGTGTGTCTGTGTGTGTGTGTGTGTAGAGCGATTCAGACTAAACTACTGGACCGATCTTTATGAAATTTGACATGAGAGTTCCTGGGTATGATATCCCCAGATGTTTTTTTTCATTTTTTTGGATAAATGTCTTTGATGACGTCATATCCGGCTTTTCGTGAAAGTTGAGGCAGCACTGTCACGCTCTCATTTTTCAACCAAATTGGTTGAAATTTTGGTCAAGTAATCTTCGACGAAGCCCGGACTTCGGTATTGCATTTCAGCTTGGTGGCTTAAAAATTAATTAATGACTTTGGTCATTAAAAATCGGAAAATTGTAATAAATTTTTTTGGTATTAAACGATCCAAATTTACGTTCATCTTATTCTTCATCATTTTCTGATTCCAAAAACATATACATGTTATATATATTTAGATTAAAAACAAGCTCTGAAAATTAAAAATATAAAAATTATGATCAAAATTAAATTTCCGAAATCAATTTAAAAACAATTTCATCTTATTCCTTGTCGGTTCCTGATTCCAAAAACATATAGATATGATATGTTTGGATTAAAAACACGCTCTTCTTGTCAATTTCACTGCCTTTGCCGTGCGCGGTGGACTGACGATGCTACGAGTATACGGTCTTGCTGCGTTGCATTGCGTTCAGTTTCATTCTATGAGTTCCACAGCTTGACTAAATGTAGTAATTTCGCCTTACGCGACTTGTTTCTCTTTTGCGGAGGGTTACCCTGATGCTTCGTGGGATAACTACATCACGTGTTATGAAGAAGTCGGTGATATAATCTTTGGGTGAGATTTGGCAAACATTACCGAGAACAACATTTCCACAATTTGACTTTATCGCCACAATACAATGAATAAGCTTTTACAAATTTCAGTGAATGGCTCTCTCTCTCTCTCTCTCTCTCTCTCTCTCTCTCTCTCTCTCTCTCTCTCTCTCTCTCTGTGTCTCTCTGTCTCTGTCTCTCTCTGTCTCTATCTCTCTATGTCTCTTTCTCTCTCTCTCTCTCTGTCTCTGTCTCTCTGTCTCTGTCTCTCTCTCTCTCTCTCTCTCTTTCACCCACACAGACCCATGGGAATACACACTGTGTCAGTAATGATAGCAAGCAGACACCATTATTACGTCATAGCTTTTGACTGTCTGGGATGAAGGGCAATAATGGTGTACTATTACTGACAGCTTGTCGTCAAATAAAGTCAAATCAACTTTTATCAATGTCTGCAACAGAATTCTCAGTGGTGCATATTGACATTTTGTTGATCGTATACTTTCTTGTACTTCTCTTTTCTTTTCTTGTCTTTTGATCCTGTATTTGTTTATTTCTTTATATCATCTTCGTTCTTTCACTGTGGGACTTTAACTCCCCAGGCTTCGCAGTCATGTTGCGTCATTACTGGCAATGGTTTGTCAAATGAGTTGACCTAAAAGCATTTCGATGTCTCAAACTTACTGTCGGCAACGGAAATGGCCAGTTTGACGTCATCTGAAACATGATAGCCGTTCACGTTTGAACATGATAGCCGTTCACGTTTGATACATCCGTGTTGCGTTGTTATGTTTATTGCTTCCCTTTTTTATCTTCTTTTTCCCTTTTTTTTCATTTTCTTTAAGTTTCGTTTTTGGTTTTATCTAATTTATGAAATAAAACACCGATTGACCCCTAACATTGATTTCGCGACAATGTTGCAATAATTGTACCTGTTTCTTTTATCTTTTTACATTTAGTCAAGTTTTGACTAAATGTTTTAACATAGAGGGGGAATCGAGACGAGGGTCATGGTGTATGTGTGTGTGTGTGTCTGTCTCTGTGTGTGTGTAGAGCGATTCAGACCAAACTACTGGACCGATCTTTATGAAATTTGACATGAGAGTTCTTTTTTCTTTTTTTCGATAAATGTCTTTGATGACGTCATATCCAGCATTTTGTAAAAGTTGAGGCGGCACTGTCACACCCTCATTTTTCAATCAAATTGATTGAAATTTTGGCCAAGCAGTCTTCGACGAAAGCCGGACTGCGGTATTGCATTTCAGTTTGGTGGCTTAAAAATTAATTCATGACTTTGGTCATTAAAAATCTAAAAATTGTAAAAAAAATAAAAAAAATTATAAAACGATCCAAATTTACGTTCATCTTATTCTTCATCATTTTCTGATTCCAAAAACATATAAATATGTTATATTTGGATTAAAAACAAGCTCTGAAAATTAAAAATATAAAAATTATGATCAAAATTACATTTCCGAAATCGTTTTAAAAACTATTTCATCTTATTCCTTGTCGGTTCCTGATTCCAAAAACATATAGATATGATATGTTTGGATTAAAAACACGCTCAGAAAGGTAAAACGAAGAGAGGTACAGTAAAGCGTGCTATGAAGCACAGCGCAACCGCTACCGCGCCAAACAGGCTCGTCACTTTCACTGCCTTTTGCACTAGCGGCGGACTACGTTCAGTTTCATTCTGTGAGTTCCACAGCTGGACTAAATGTAGTAATTTCGCCTTACGCGACTTGCTAATTTGTTGTGTTAACACTTTGTTTGTGTCAATATGTCTTTATGCCTGGTTGGATGTCTATTTGTTCAATATTTGTGTATGCGGTATTCTTTGCTTCTTTTTACATTTAGTCAAGTTTTGACTAAATGTTTTAACATAGAGGGGGAATCGAGACGAGGGTCGTGGTGTATGTTTGTGTGTGTGTGTGTGTGTGTGTGTGTGTGTGTGTGTGTGTGTGTGTGTGTGTGTGTGTGTGTGTGTCTGTCTGTGTGTGTGTGTGTGTAGAGCGATTCAGACTAAACTACTGGACCGATCTTTATGAAATTTGACATGAGAGTTCCTGGGAATGATATCCCCAGATGTTTTTTTCATTTGTTTGATAAATGTCTTTGATGACGTCATATCCGGCTTTTTGTAAAAGTTGAGGCGGCACTGTCACACCCTCATTTTTTTAATCAAATTGATTGACATTTTGGCCAAGCAATCTTCGACGAAGGCCGGACTTTGGTATTGCATTTCAGCTTGGAGGCTTACAAATTAGTTAATGACTTTGGTCATTAAAAATCTGAACATTGTAATTAAAAAAAAATGTAAACGATCAAAATTTACGTTCATCTTATTTTTCATCATTTTCTGATTCCAAAAACATACAAATATGTTTTATTCGGATTAAAAACAAGCTCTGAAAATTAAAAATATAAAAATTATGATTAAAATTAAATTTCCGAAATCGATTTAAAAACATCTTATTCCTTGTCGGTTCCTGATTCCAAAAACATATAGATATGATATGTTTGGATTAAAAACACGCTCAGAAAGTTAAAACGAAGAGAGGTACAGAAAAGCGTGATATGCAGCACAGCGCTACCACTACCGCGCTAAACAGGCTCGTCGATTTTACTGCGTTTTGCACGATCAGCGGACTACGGTCATTGTGAAAAAATACAGTGTGTTCAGTTTCATTCTGTAAGTTCCACAGCTTGACTAAATGTAGTAATTTCGCCTTACGCGACTTGTTTTATTATTAAACTTTCTTTGTTTTTCATCTTTCTCTGTCGTTTACGCTTTCGCTTGCTCCCTCCTTCTTTCTCTCTTTGATCTAATATGCTGGGTTTCATACAATATACATGAGACGCTACTGACACTTTTTTGTAAAATTATCTAAAACCGAAAAGCCTTTCAACGTCTTCATCAGACTTCTCCAAGGAACACTTCTTTTTGAACGATCCCTTTGAGACAACGCCAGACCAAAATATCTACATGTTGAGGCAAAAGCAAAATGTCCTTAGTCATCGCATTTTCGCCTCCCCAAACCGGAGAGGAACAGGGCCCTGTACTCTTTGGCCAATGAAGACGAGACAAGGGACACAATCTCCAAATACTTATGATGTATATTTTGTTTTAAGAATTAACTTTGTAACTGCCTCTAGTGGTTTAAAAAAAAATGTCATATACAATTCCAACTCACTACAGCAAGACCGGCACGGTTGGCCTAGGGGAAAGGCGTCCGCCCTGTGATCGGGAGGTCGTGGGTTCGAACCCCGGTCGGGTCATACCTAAGACTTTAAAATTGGCAATCTTGTGGCTGCTCCGCCTGGCGTCTGGCATTATGGGGTTAGTGCTAGGACTGGTTGGTCCGGTGTCAGAATAATGTGACTGGGTGAGACATGAAGCCTGTGCTGCGACTTCTGTCTTGTGTGTGACGCACGATATATGTCAAAGCAGCACGGCCCTGATATGGCCCTTCGTGGTCGGCTGGGCGTTAAGCAAACAAACAAACAACAGCAAGCAGTCAGTGTGCTGATTGTTTGTATGTGTCTAAGTGAAGGGATGATCTTTCCCCTTGCAAAATCCTGACCAGATCTGAGATGTTTTCACGAGAAGGAGTGTGCCTCCACACTGTTGATAACAACTTCTTCTTCTTCTTCAGCGTTCCAGAATGTACTGGGGGAGCGAGCCAGTCTGAAGACTACTCGGGTCCAGCGCCAGCGTTTTTTATTTATTCGCCTTTTCCCTTTCATTTATTTAATTTAGTTTCAGTGCTTTGTGTATCTATAGTTCTGCACTGCTTTCTTCCTTTTGGTCGGCATGTTTGTTCCTGTGTTCTCTTCCAATTCTATGCTCCTTGTGTTGAATGCCATGAAACATCGTACACTGGGAAATTAATTATGTGAAAGTATATACCGGTTCCTATTTATTAGTTGAATGTTGTGAGCAATAAAGAACTTTCATGTAGGAATTCCTAAAGTAAATTACATCAGTGTATTTCAACGTATCTTATCTACATGAGACAAAAGGTTTAGATGACAACCTCTACGCAAACCACAACTTTACCGTAGAAGTAAGTTTTGTTCCTAACTGCGAAAAATTAATCATTTTGCTTGGCAAACTTTGTCAAATATTTCATCGAATGTTGTACAAAAAATAACAAAGTGCATTTCTTGAAAACACAAAAAAAGTTAACCGGATCAGATCAAGAAATCGTGATGTTTTCAAGCTGTAGCGGCCATTTTCCTTCTGAAGTTAAGGTCACAAAGGCGCAGACTGTGCCGCGCAATACGTCAAACTGTTACATGTGGTAGAAAACAACAAAATTATTCGAGAAGCAAAAACTAAATTTTGAAGACTGTCACAATCAAGTGTTTTATGTGGTCACGATGGAGAAAACAACGTAATTACTGTTAAAAACAAAACACAAAACAAACGCCTTGGACACATTTGACTGTTGCAATCAAGTATCTATGTAAGCATGTGGGAGTATACAATGAATTATTCCAGAAGCAAAAACACATGATCTAAACAAATTTGACTGCCATAATGTTTTAACGTAGAGGGGGAATCGAGACGAGGGTGTGGTGTATGTGTGTGTGTGTGTGTGTGTATGTGTGTGTGGAGCGATTCAGAGAAAACTACTGGACCGATCTTCATGAAACTTGACATGAGAGATCCTGAGTTGGTATCTCCAGATGTTTTTTTCATTTTGTTTGATAAATGTCTTTGATGACGTCATATCCGGCTTTTCGTGAAAGTTGAGGCGGCACTGTCACGCTCTCATTTTTCAACCAAATTGGTTGAAATTTTGGTCAAGTAATCTTCGACGAAGCCCGGACTTTGGTAATGCATTTAAGCTTCAAGGCTTAAAAATTAATTAATGAGTTTGCTCATTAAAGTTGTCATTATAATCGATTGTTCGCAAACAGATTTAAAATTGATTGCATCGTATTCCTCATCACATTCTGAATCTAAAATTATATACATATGTCATGTTTACTCTTAAAATGTGATCAAAATTAATGAAAATAGATTCCTTAATCTTACGATTAAAATTTAAGAAATCGATCCAAAAATGATTTCATCTTATTCTTTATCATTTCCTGATTCCAAAAACATATAGATATGATAGGTTGTATTCAAAACAAGCTCAGAAAGTTAACAAGAATACAGAAAAGCGCGCTTTCCTGCTTAGCACAATACGCTACCGCGCTATATCTGGCGTGTCAATATCACTACGTTTTGCACGTGGGAGGTGAGCGATTTCCTTCACGCGGGGATTGACGAAGCTGTACTGTCTTGGTGAAAAAATACAGTGCGTTCAGTTACCTCCCGTGAGTTCGACAGCTTGACTAAATGTAGTAATTTCGCCTTACGCGACTTGTTTATAATCGGTTTGCACGAGGAACGTCAAACGGCATGTGCAAAAATAGAAAACAAGTCGCGTAAGGCAAAATTACTGCATTTAGTCAAGCTGTTGAACTCACAGAATGAAACTGAACGGACTGCATTTTTTCACAATGACCGTAGTCCGCCGCTAGTGCAAAAGGCAGTGAAAGTGATGAGCCTGTACATGTTTAGCGCGGTAGCGGTTGCGCTGTGCTGCATAGCACGCTTTACTGTACCTCTCTTCGTTTTAACTTTCTGAGCGTGTTTTTAATCCAAACATATATCAATATGTTTTTGGAATCAGGAACCGACAAGGAATAAGACAAAATTGTTTTTAAAACGATTTCGGAAATTTAATTTTAATCATAATTTTTATATTTCTAATTTTCAGATCTTGTTTTTAATCCAAATATAACATATTTATATGTTTTTGGAATCAGAACATGATGAAGAATAAAATAAAAGTAATTTTGGATCGTTTTATAAAAAAAAATAATTTTAATTACAATTTTCAGATTTTTAATGACCAAAGTCATTAATTAAATTTTAAGCCTAAATGCTCAAATGCAATACCGAAGTCCGGCCTTTGTCGAAGATTGCTTGGCCAAAATTTCAATCAATTTGATTGAAAAATGAAGGTGTGACAGTACCGCCTCAACTTTTACAAAAAAACCGGATATGACGTCATAAAAGACATTTATCGAAAAAACGAAAAAAACATCTCGGGATATCAAACCCAGAAACAGAGTGTGTGTGCGTGCATAGTTTCGGACTCGAAATAAAAACTGGTTTCATTCGCCCACAGAGACATAACTACTTAGTTCTGCGAGTGGTAGGCCTACTCTTAAGTAAACCACAACTACACAATTAACTTAATTCTTCGTTTCAGTCTCAATTCACTTTCTATTTTTCACTCGACTATATCAGTTTCAATGGAGAAAAGAATGCGTCTTTGACCTTTAACCCATCGTGCTTCAGTACTCTGACTTTGGCAGAACCGACTATCAACCTATGGAAAGCGGAAACCACGCTTCCGACTACATCAGAGCTTAGATGGCTCTCCAAAGCATTCTTCGATTACGCTGATAGAATGGACTCAGCATGAAAGACACCGCAACGGAAAGGACAAAATGAGGAAATAAGCTTTGGGGCGAAATTGGAGGACGTGGGAGGGAGGGTGTGGGAGACTGGGGGGGGGGGGGGAGTGTGTGTGTGTGTGTGAGTGTGTGTGTGTGTGTGTGAGTGTGTGTGTGTGTGTGAGTGTGTGTGTGTGTGTGTGTGTGTGAGTGTGTGTGTGTGTGTGTGAGTGCGTGCGTGTGTTACAGTACTACCTGGTTGGCCAGTACTATCTGGTCAAATGGGTCAAAATAGCCATTTCTGCACTTTCGCTGCTTGTGGAAGACACTTCAAATACTCCTATACGAGTGATAAATATCAAGCCTACTGACAAACTGCCACATTTTCGCGTTTCGTTACATTTTCATTTTTATATAATTTTCTCAAGCAATGGGAACTCCCGGGAATTCCCCTTTTACGCGCGCGTCAAAATGCACGGGTCACTATTTTTCATCTGTGCCCTGCTTGTAGCGTTTTGTGGCGAAAGAGGACTTGCGGCAGACAAAGAGGACAGACAGACAGACAGACAGACAGACAGACAAACCGATACACAGACATACAGACACGGAGACAAACACAGAGAGAGAGAGAGAGAGAGAGAGAGAGAGAGAGAGAGAGAGAGAGAGAGAGAGAGAGAGAGAGAGAGAGAGAGAGAGAGAGAGAGAGAGAGAGAGAGAGAGAGAGAGACAGTAGGAAGGAAGTGCGAGATTGCCACAGTTAATCAAGAAAACTGTGAAAAAGAGATTCCAATATTTCTAAGACTTCTTTGTCACAATTTCAATTTGGGTGCGAAGCTGTTGAACTGTCACATCGAAATGAACAAGTGTTATATGATTCGATCTTGGAATGCACTTGCCTGCAAAAACGTATAGCCCATTTCGCCCACGATCGCAGATTAAGATCTAACATATTGAGACACTAGATGATTACCCGCTTCGCCGGGAAGAAGTTGGGCCGAATACCAGGCTGCGCCTGGGACCCGGCTCTGCCGGGTGTACGCCGGCTTTGCCGGCGCACGAAGGAAAGGAGATAAACGCGCAAAACACCGGAGACCTTCTAAAAATAGTAACGTGCAGTGACCTTCTAAAAATAGTAACGTAGTAACGGGAATATGGATTGACGCCACACGGAGGAAGGGAGATAATCGCGGCTGAAAACACTGGAGAAGATAAGGAAGAGTTACTGGTAGTGGATCCCGACAACAAAAAATAAAATCGGTTCAGCGCGCACAGCGCTGCGCGCTGAGAGCATGTGTTGAAATATCTCATCGATGAGGTTGTGTCCGGGGTGTAGCTGAATACGGTGTCCAAATTTGAAAAAAGATCCACCGAGAACTTTGGCCGTGCATCGCGGACACATACACACACACACACACACACACACACACACACACACACACACACACACTCACACACAGACAGACAGACAGACAGACACAAGTCGTATATATATATAGA
>NC_090255.1:28766602-28776811 GCF_037325665.1 Littorina saxatilis | reverse complement strand
GTGCGTGCGTGAGTGTGTTTGTGTGTGTTGGGGTGTGGTGTGTGTGTTTGGTACCGGCTTTGTACAGCGGGACCACCTATTTTTTCATGTTTTTTATTCATTCTGGAGCTTTAATTAAATAAACTGCCATTTCAATCACAACTCTGGTCTGGTCTTATTGTCAGTGTTGCATAAATGATTGTATGTGAGCTTGTGAACATACAAAGAAAAAAGAAAGAAACATTCTGTGTCGAAATATCTTGACTAAAAATCAGGCGGAAGACTACACCTGTTGCATTTCCTATTATGCTCAGGCAATTATAACTGAGGGCGGAAGCGACAATGATTCGTTTTCCCCCAGATAACATTATTTGTAGAGACGGAAAAGGAACACGCACATTCTGGAACTGATTTGTGTAAATAACTGAGAGGGTGTTTTGTCTGTTTTGTGAAACGGTCCTCACACATTTGCAAAGTTCCACAGTTAGGCAGCTGAATTAAAGCATTACATAATGCATAGTGTAAACTCTAGGCCTACTTCAAGGTCTTATTACTTCAAGATGCATACACGTGCTGTTGTATCTGTTAGTGCTTGCCGGACCCAGTGCTGATTAAAATGGCTTAGATTGTTACTAATTTGAAACTACAGTATGTCCTTTTACGCGTTGTGGCAACTGAATTTTGTTGGTACCGATGATTTATACAAAGACTTTTATCACAGGTTTCTTCCATATCAACATTTATATTACCTTCAAGTTCGAGTTTACCTTTACTTTCACACGAGGAGAGTCTGTGTGTGTGTGTGTGTGTGTGCGTGGCGTGTGTGCACGCTAAATATTCTTGATTTTGAACATAAGCAGTTTATCTGTCATGGAGTTGTGTGTGTTTTCATGTCTGCGTGTTCTTTTCCCCCTCCTTCCTCCTCTCTCGGCAGTCCGGCTTCAGTCATTTTATTCCTCCCCTCAAAGCAGACAAGCAGCATTGTGTTAATGTTCAGAACTTTGCCAGGTTTTTTGTTTGTTTGTTGTGCTTCTTTAATTTAGGTTGTTGTTTGTTTAAAACACTCAAACATACGCACACATCCACACGCACACTTTTACTTTTTAAGTTATAATAAGTATTGCATTCAGCCACGTTTTTTTTCTCAGTTGATATTCTGATTTTTGCCATTTTTTTGTGTAATTTGTTTTTGTTGTGCTTGTTTGATGTAGGTTTGGTGTTGTTTGTCGTTGTTTGTTTAACACACACTCAAACACACACTAACCAGACACACACACACACCACCCCACCACCACACACCACAAGATAGGTTTACACTCACTTTTTCCTCCACGTTTTAATTTTGGCAATATCATTAACCCAGGATTGCAAAGCAGGGATCATTTGTCATTTCATAACAACGTACATACAATTTCAGCTGGTCACTTCAATAAAATGTGCATCATCACAGGTTTCTGCTGGAATGACAGTGTCTTATCTGTCAACACAAAATACACACACACAAAATGAGTGTGATGCTGTATGCCTCCTAACAGATCCTAACTTCACCCTCCAAACCTCCCTGCAGATGTATGTTCTGTGCACAAAAATAACCTTTTAAAATATACAAAATGCAGACGACATTTCTACATTTGTAGTTGTGCTGCAGACCTGTTTACCCCCATAAGTGTTTTGGAGTAATGCTCAGCCCCAAAAATAGTAATCCTGGTACAAAAATAGTAATCATCCAGCATTCGTAGCCAATTACAACGCACATGACAACTGTGTCTGCGAAACGCAATAATGCACATATATCCATCATTCACAAACAAAACACATCAGTCAGTTTTTGTAGTCATCATAATGTCAAAGAAGATTACATCAAAAGCACATGCATCACTGATTCTTTTTCTTTTGCTCGTAGTAGGCCTTTTTCAGTGTGTCAAGCGCTTCTCTACTGTACTTGCGCTTGCTGAAGGTACTGAACTTGTCAAATTCAGGTGCACGGAGCCCCTGGGGCTTTTAGTCATACCTCAGGCAGCTATCTGTTAGAAGAACTACCAAGTTTCATTGACTTGCACCCAAAGAGTCAAGAACTGCGATTTTTTTACGAATCAATTTTGTACTCGGACCCGGCTGGTCTTGACCTATTTTTGGATCTAAATTTAGATCAGGTAGATCACCACATCATGCACAAAAAGACACGTCACTAGCAAACTATGTCAGACATCATCATGAGTTTGTATAAAACAAAATGGAGGCCGGAATCACTCAGTTGAATCGAACTCCGACCAAACACCACGTAATAACTAGGTTAATTTATGCACTCGCGTGAACAAGAAACTGTCGAGCTTCACAGATGTCGTCGTTGGGTAGTTTTACTACCATAGGAGGATTTTTGAACTGTAAATGCACTCAGCTGCAACAAAAACGCAAAACGAAGGCTGTAAGCTGCACTGTGCCTTTAAGTAGCTCAACACAATGATCGCAGCCCAGGGTGCTAACACAGTTTGGAAGGTCAAGGTTTTATAGTATGCTTCACTAACGGGATCTTATAAAAAAGCTAAAACATTTACCACTGAAGAAAAACCATCTCTGAACAATTCAAAATTGTCACACTACTAGTTTTACATTTTAAGGATCTTGCCTAGTGCACATCTTTTTATTATGAAACATTTGTATTGTAAACAAAAGAAAACACAATGTCTTGTGATCTGTAAATGTTCTTAATACAGGGAACTTTATACATTGTTCAAGTGAAGTACTGTACAGCCTATTTAGCTTGTTCATTTTCTCCCTATAATCTGCTACAATTCAATAAACTGCTGTAAACTTGTGTGCCCTTAAAGTAGATTTATGTCCTTCTGTGTGGGCACCTTCTTCTTCTTCTTCCTCTTCAGTGTTCAGTGTTTGCATTTGGATGTGTGCTCTCTGGCCAAGTCTTGTTGCACAGGGGTACGGGTGGCAAGAAAAGGCCACCCTCTCAGAACGTGTTGCAGAGTCTGTTCTTCCTACCCTAGCCACAGTCGCACGCTGTAGGTGCAAAACCTATCCTTTTGATGTGTACCTTCAGACAGCAGTGTTCTGTGCAAAGGCGAAAGATGGCTGTCTGTTCTGCGTGAGTAAGATGGGGCTATGGTCTTGAATGAGCTGGTAGCTGTCTGTCTTTAAAAAAAAAAAAAAATAGACATCAAAGAAGCTGCAGCACCAGCCAAGTGTTGACTGTTTTCTTTATGCGTAACCTGGTCCTGGCAGTAGCTGTTGTCCATCTGTAAACAAGCAAGATCATTATTATAATATATTGATGGTGTATTTGTTTTACCCAAAAGACGATTAAAATAACATTTAATTTTTGTTTTAGTTATGTGGCATACATGCAGTGGAACGATCATATCTTGTGATATCTTCCCTCTGAGAAAAAAACTACTATTCAAAATGTACTTTTACATACTTTTTTGTTAACTTAGGCTTTTGAAGATCCACATCCAATCCTGCCACAATGTAGGCACAATCATAGGCTAAAATTGTCAGGGTTATTTACCATCGAACTGTCCTCAACATTCTATGGCACACACACAACACACACACTCACACACACATAACTTGACTTCACTTAGGAAGGTTATGTGATGCTTAAATCATTTGTCTTGCCACTAGTTCATCACAAGTAACCACTGTGTTTATTGCTGGTATGTGCTTAAATGGAGGGATAGTCTTATCCCATGGTAAAAATTTTTTTTTTAAAAAAGCCTGGCAGGTGATGTGAGATGTGAGCCAAACTGTGTTCACGAAAAGCAGCCGGCCTTTAATAACACAAAGCTGCCTCTGTACACAATTCTGCTTTTACACATGCTATCCCTTAACTTGGATTCATACCAAAAATCAAGCCTGGTTTCATAGGAAACAGTCAGAATGTTGATTCAGCATTTAGAATGATAATCTTATTTCATGTACACGCCTTGGCAAATCTGACAATTAAGTAAGCAGAAGTTTTCTTCACGGGACGGATTTGCTCATTTTATTATGTAGCAATGCACTTCACTTGGTCACATACACCCCCCCCCCCCCCCCTCTGTGCACAGTGATAGTTTTAAACAAGGAATTCTGTAAACACAGGGGTGGTCAAATACACCCCCCCTTCCCTCTGTGCACAGTGATAGTTTTAAACAAGGAATTCTGTAAACACAGGGGTGGTCAAATACACCCCCCCCCTTCCCTCTGTGCACAGTGATAGTTTTAAACAAGGAATTCTGTAAACACAGGGGTGGTCAAATACACCCCCCCCCCTTCCCTCTGTGCACAGTGATAGTTTTAAAACAAGGAATTCTGTAAACACAGGGGTGGTCAAATACACCCCCCCTTCCCTCTGTGCACAGTGATAGTTTTAAACAAGGAATTCTGTAAACACAGGGGTGGTCAAATACACCCCCCCCCTTCCCTCTGTGCACAGTAATAGTTTTAAACAAGGAATTCTGTAAACACAGGGGTGGTCAAATACACCCCCCCCCCCCTTCCCTCTGTGCACAGTGATAGTTTTAAACAAGGAATTCTGTAAACACAGGGGTGGTCAAATACACCCCCCCCCCTTCCCTCTGTGCACAGTGATAGTTTTAAACAAGGAATTCTGTTAAACACAGGGGTGGTCAAATACACCCCCCCCCCCTTCCCTCTGTGCACAGTGATAGTTTTAAACAAGGAATTCTGTAAACACAGGGGTGGTCAAATACACCCCCCCCCTTCCCTCTGTGCACAGTGAAAGTTTTAAACAAGGAATTCTGTAAACACAGGGGTGGTCAAATACACCCCCCCCCCTTCCCTCTGTGCACAGTGATAGTTTTAAACAAGGAATTCTGTAAACACAGGGGTGGTCAAATACACCCCCCCCCCTCTTCCCTCTGTGCACAATGATAGTTTTAAACAAGGAATTCTGTAAACACAGGGGTGGTCAAATACACCCCCCCTTCCCTCTGTGCACAGTGATAGTTTTAAACAGGGAATTCTGTAAACACAGGGGTGGTCAAACACCCCCCCCCCCCCTTCCCTCTGTGCACAGTGATAGTTTTAAACAAGGAATTCTGTAAACGCAGGGGTGGTCAAATACACCCCCCCCCCCCCTTCCCTCTGTGCACAGTGATAGTTTTAAACAAGGAATTCTGTAAACACAGGGGTGGGACTCTCTTGTGATGAAAAAAGAGGAAATCCCTTTTTTTCCAGGGGGTTCGGGGGCACGTTACCCCGAATTTTGGTTAAATGGTACATTAAAATCTGTGCAATCTGACAAAAAAGACATTCTCCACACTCCCCAACCCCCCCCCCCCCCCCCCCCCCCCCCCCTCAAAATTACTATTAGTTATCAGGAGTTTTCAGTCAGCACAATTTAACTCTCAAGCCTCCAGTGTTCTGTTTCATCTCCACGTCTCTCCAAATCATTCAGTCAACAAGTCATAGATATTGTAATGAAATGTGACGCGGAAAAATAGATTACTCCAGCAGAATTCGTAAGTTGTGTCCGCGGAAATCCGCGGAAAAGTCCCACCCCTGAAACAGCACTGCATGGTGCCTTTTCCAGAAATAAATTCATCAAAAAATGTCAACTCACAACAGCAAGAGTCAGTGTGTCGATTGTTCATATGTGACAAAGTTGAGGGATGAGCTTATCCTATGTTAAAGCCTGGCCAGAACTGAGACGGTGACGAGAAGTAGTGTGCCTATAATGACACAATGCTTTCTTCGTAAGCAATTAGATTCAACATCTCAGATCTGGTCAGGCCTATACAAATGCCATCTCTCAACTTGGTCCATACAAAAATCATGAGCCTGGCTTAATTCTGTACAGAGTGGGAATTTGTTTTTCTCTTTTTCGAAATCCAAAATAAGCAAAATCAGGTCTTAAAATCAATCAATCAATATGAGGCTTATATCGCGCGTATTCCGTGGGTACAGTTCTAAGAGCAGGGATTTATTTTATCTTTTTATTTTATGCAATTTATATCGTGCACATATTCAAGGCGCAGGGATTTATTTATGCCGTGTGAGATGGAATTTTTTTACACAATACATCACGCATTCACATCGGCCAGCAGATCGCAGCCATTTCAGCGCATATCCTACTTTTCACGGCCTATTATTCCAAGTCACACGGGTATTTTGGTGGACATTTTTATCTATGCCTATACAATTTTGCCAGGAAAGACCCTTTTGTCAATCGTGAGATCTTTAACGTGCACACCCCAATGTAGTGTACATGAAGGGACCTCGGTTTTTCGTCTCATCCGAAAGACTAGCACTTGAACCCACCACCTAGGTTAGGGAAGGTGGGAGAAAATTGCCAGGGTCGAACTCGCAACCTCTCGCTTCCGAGCGCAATTGCGTTACCACTCGGCCACCCAGTCCAAGTCCAAATGGAGCAAGTCTTAAAATGGGAGTGAATTTACAGATGTTATGAACAAGAAGTCTGCGAAAACAGGGTCATTAATAGGAAGGAGTCTTAGATTGGGGTGTCTTAAAAGGGGCAGGGGTGGAGGCCACTGTAATGACCATGAAATACCGTACTTTCCGGGTCATAAGGCGCGACTTTTTTCCTTGAGTTCGACCCCTGCGTCTTGTATAACGAAGCGCCTAATCCGTGTATGAAATACGAAAAAAATCAAAGAGACCGCTTGAGTACCAGTCAAACAACTTGTGATAATGCATGTTTCAGCTACTAGGTACTGCCCTGCCTTTGATCTGGCCGCACACACAGATTTCCACTCTGTTAAACTCGGTCATTGACCCCTGGGAAGAAGGTCGTGTCTTTTAACAAGGCCACCCAGCTATCACAATGCCTTTGGTCACTGACCGGTCACTGACCCCGATGCAGGAAGTGTTTCCTCTCTCAGATATGACAGGGGAACCACCTCTCATGGCAAAAACTGGGTCATTTTGGTGCGCCCTATTGGCCCCCTGCGTCCAATGGGTGACTGGATTACATTTTTTTTTTTAAAAGAAGGGGGTGCGTCTTAGATAACAAAGCGCCTTGTCACCCGGAAAGTACGGTAATCAAAATAATACTATCAGTCATCTTATTCTCTACCAAATTTCTAGAGGTCAAGACAATGATACAGATTATTTACTTGTGTCACTGTTAGTGTCATTCTATGAATAACAGACCGATAGAAAGAGAGCTCTGTGTCTTGTACCTGGGTTCGTGCTCAGTTGCTTGAAAATGGACTTGTCAGAGGTTCTTCTTCAGCCTTACACCAGCCTACAGCGGTAGCTTCTACTTCACCAAACTTTGTTCTGAAACAAAACAAATAAAACACATCTTCAGGGTCAAGCATATGTATCAAATCATGATCACACAATTAAACCTTCTTCTTTGGTCAGTACTATTGAAGATTTGTTAATTGTTTCTTGTTCACAAAAGCACTAATCAAAAAATTGCTCCAGGGGCTTGCAACGCAGTACAATATATTACCTTACTGGGAGAATGCAAGTTTCCAGTACAAAGGACTTAACATTTCTTACATACTGCTTGACTAAAATCTTTACAAACATTGACTATATTCTATACAAGAAACACTTAACAAGGGTAAAAGGAGAAACAGAATCCGTTAGTCGCCTCTTACGACATGCTGGGGAGCATCGGGTAAATTCTTCCCCCTAACCCGCGGGGGGTTGTACAAGATAATGAAATAGAGTGAATTTTGAAGTGCATTCATAATTAAAGCCCAATCATGTGGTTTAACCTACCTAGTCTTGAAAAGCCTGTCCGAGGAAACAGATCAAGCACCCTTCCGCAGACCTTCCTGACGGAAGAGTCTTGGTTGTAACCGCTCACTTTCTAAAGTAGTCCATAAGCAGTTCCATGTGCCTATGTTATCACTGTAACCAGCTCCTTTGTGTACCTGTGATCTGGATGAGCTGCAACACATAAAACTTTCATATGAACACTATGTCAAGTATACCAGTTAGCATCCATCAAACACTGACTGACTGAGGAGCATCACAAGATCTGTTCTAAGGAGGTAACAACTATTGTCACAAAGTGTTTATGATACAGCTGCAGGCACATGGCACTGAGTGGTCAATTGGTGAGGGGGGGGGGGGGGGGCAGAAGTTCTGCTCAGTCTTGTCTGCTGATACTACACTTTGTGGTGGTGTAAGGCAGGGAATCACACCCCAACCACTGGCCCCGCCCACCTGGTGTCGAGTGCCTGTGGATACATCAGTCCCAGTCATGGCTGGCCCCCGGTTGACAACTGCCATGTACGTCATGTACGGGTACATTTACTTTGCAGTACAGATTAGTTTTCAATAGCAATGACATCATGGACGCACACCTGCCCAACGCAGACAAGGACAGCAAAATCAGGGACCAAACGTGATAAAGAGTAACTAATCGTCACAAACATCAAAATGCTTTGCATTTCTTGACCAGATAACAATCATTTCTGGGCAATTGAAGATTATTATTCCACCTACAGGCTATCACCCCCATGGCTGTTACTTGTAACACATTTCATTTCTTAAAATATGTTTTGTAAAGTAATACTGTAGTTAATAGATTTCTCTGAAAGGCACATTCCTTCTCATGAAAACAATTTGGCTCACCGTCTAAGATCTGGTCAGGCTTTAAAATGGGATAAGACATGATCTCTTAACTTGTTCACATACCCACAATGAACGGTCTGGTTGCTCTCTGCGCCAAGTGCGATTGTGTTATGAATAAATGCTGTAAAAGCTACAACTGTACTAGCTCATTTAAAAAAAAATCACAAAATGTCACTTCACCACAGCAAGCAAACAGTGTGTTTATTTCTGGTATAGAACAGACACACACATACACACACACACATACACCAAAGCAACACAAAAGCCCAAAACATGCCTACCATCTAAATGAGGAATCCAGTTCCAACTGTCTTCTGCCAATATAACACTGCCAGAGACACCATGGTGTAGAAAGTCAGTTTAAAGAGAGACTACCTGAAAGAAAAATGATACAATAATAATAAAACACCCAGTGCAATAGACATACTTGCTCGTTAAAGGCTTACTTTACCATGTAAAAACATTTTGCTTCACAGTCTCAGATCTTGTCAGGCTTTTACTTGGGATAAGATCATCCCTCTACTTGGACGAATAGCAACATAGATCAGCTTGAATGCTCTCTGTGCAGAGTGGTTTTTGTTTGTTTGTTAAAGAATTAGTTTTGTTAACAACACTGGTACCTTTTTGTGAAAATATTTCATCACACATTTTAACTCACCACAGCAAGCAGTCACTGAATATATAATTTTTTGTATGTGGCCAAGATGAGGGATTCCATGTTAAAGCATAGCCACATTATACTGTAGTGACAAGGCAAGTGGGCCTTTAAACTGTAAACTGATATATATTGTGCATTTTGACTTCTTCATAAATTATAACCCTGATGCAGGCAGTCATCAGTACATGTAGTGGTTTAGTCCCTTGAATGAGAAAAGAATGACTTTGCAAGAAAGAAACTCGGAGTCAAAGTCAAAATACCCTTTATTACAAACTATAGATTCCACAGGGTTTGAAGTTAGAAAGCTCTGAAAATAACTCTGCTATTTGAAATTGACTAATAGTATTAACTTATACCGCCATACATGATACACATGTACAGACAAATGAACTAAGGCTTGTGAAGATCTATCCATAATCCTGCTACACAAAGACACAATCATTCAGAGGTTGAAATTGCCAGGGTCATTTTCCATCCCCATGTAGCCTGGATTTAATTACTGGCATGTTTTTCAGTTAAAGAGATGTGTCACTCAGAATGACAGGAGATGGTTCACTCAATGCAGAGCATAATATAACATTGATTTCTTCATGCCATCTGATTTGCAGTTGAATTCACAGGGCGAGAAAAATTCTAGACTGTCCTCAACATTCTATGCTGACTGTAAATTGTAATTATATAATACACACCCTAGCTAACTGGTACACTAATCACTTGCTCTGGCTTACTTCTTTTTCCAACATAATAAATCTGTTATTTGTACTTTAGCCTTTTGTGGTAAAATATTCTCATTACCACCAGTTGCACTCACAAGCTATTGCACTAGTGTATTTTGGAAATGATCAAAGGACTTACTTGTGTTCTACAACAGCACCATGTCAGTGTTGCGGGAAGAATGAGGCAGGGCTTGGTAATAACTGAGACCTGCAAGTAAACAGAACATATTTAGAATCCCAGCATGTGTTATAATTTGTGTATATTTATTTTATATTATAAGGTCT
>NC_090255.1:28694102-28759102 GCF_037325665.1 Littorina saxatilis | reverse complement strand
CGGAAAATGTGGGCACCGCGTTTGTGAGTTGATTAGTTTTCAGTTATAAGGATTATACTGTTTCTTGTAGACTAATTCGGTTATTTTTCAATTTACCCCCCGCGGGTTATGGGGAAGAATTTACCCGATGCTCCCCAGCATGTAGTAAGAGGCGACTAACGGATTCTGTTTCTCCTTTTACCCTTGTTAAGTGTTTCTTGTATAGAATATAGTCAATTTTTGTAAAGGTTTTAGTCAAGCAGTATGAAAGAAATGTTAAGTCTTTTGTACTAGAAACTTGCATTCTCCCAGTAAGGTAATATATTGTACTACGTTGCAAGCCCCTGGAGCAAATTTTTGATGAGTGCTTTTGTGAACAAGAAACAATTGACAAGTGGCTCTATCCCATCCCCCCCCCCCCTTTCCCCGTCGCGATATAACCTTGAATGGTTGAAAACGACGTAAAACACCAAATAAAGAAAGAAAAGAATTTTTCAATTTCCCTTGTACTTTTAGATTTTATGCGGAATTGAGTGGCCTTTTTGGTGATTGAATCTTTTACGTCTTGAAGGCGAGAATGTGTGTATGCAGTGAGAAATGTGTTCGGTGGTGCTGTGTTTGTCGTTTTACGAACAAACACTGTAATTGTTCATGTGTGAGATAGTATTGTCAATGTGTTTGATTTTGATTTGATTTGATCAATTTGTATTTAGTCTTTGTCTTTGTCTTTTGTTCGAAATAAAAAAAACAAGAAAGGTAGGTTGTTGAAACGTTTGTTATTGACAAAACAATACATTCACAGATATTTCGACCCAACGGTCTTTTAAGTGAACAGACAAACAAATATTCACACAAAACTTATCTTGATATAATTTTGTTCGGTTCGTTGTCTTGTTTCATCCAATCATGTTTTACTACTTTCTCAAGACAAGCTTCATGTGTCTGTCTACAGGGGGCATTGGAGACATTTGCCGGTCTTGGCTACGTGGTGGGGCCTTTGCTGGGAGGCGTTCTCTATGAGGTGTGTCTGCTCTTGTCCATAACACAAGCTTCTGTGCCTAAATACCACCTAGAGTTGGCCATTTTGAATCTGGTTTGACATCTCAGTAATAGCGAGACTGAGCTAAAATATAATTCTTGCGTGTGGACCTGGTCTAAAAAGAGCAAAATACATTGAAAACCAGCGCACTATTTTGACGTTCAGTATAGAATTTTCATTCTATTTCTGCACGTACTCCTCTCCCACAAAGTTGGCATGATTGTTCGCTGGGTATTCTTCTTCTTCTTCTTCTTCGGCGTTCCAGGATTTTTGGCCTCAGGTCAGACTTTAAGTTTTGTAGCTTGAATAAAGCTGGTGGTCAGGATCAGGGAGTCTTTGGTGCCCCAGAGTTGCTCCTGCAGTGTGGCACCTTGTGGCCAGTGATCTGTTTAAGTCTGGCTTCCTGGTGGAGCGGGCAGGTCTGCAGGATGTGCTCCGGGGTCTGTGGGCCTGTTTCGCACGGGCAGTTTGGTGTGTGCGACAGACCAAGGCGGTGCATGTGTGTGTATATAGTGTTTTCTTCCGCGAAAACCACATCTTGTTGCGCTGCGTTCAAGACGGAAAAAGAAGTAGGGAGATTTAACTCCCTTGAATTATCGTAGGTTTGACTTTCAACAGAAAAGCGACCAAATTATCTTTTCCGATTGTCTTACGGAGGTGTCAGCCGAACCAAGTCATAACCAAATTTAAGTAAAGACTTAAATTGTTGTATTATATATATTGTGTGAACAGTACATGTGGTGATTTTTGTCCGTATGGTTAATTTTTTTATGTAGGGTGTACCAGGGATGTCGTTAGGCGTCGGACATCGGACATAGACCGATTTAGAGGCTCAAATGTCCGATTCCCATTGCCGCATGGCGGTCAGATGTCCTATCGTTTTGAACTGAGCGCTGGCATTGTCCGATAAGAACTCAATTCCTTCGGACAGCGCGATATTCGTTAATGTTCCTTTCAAGATACACATTTTCAAAAAGCGACCAAGCACTCTCGCGTACAGGTGCACTGAAGTTGTGCAATGCGGATCTTGCGTTTGGGTGACACCCGTCTGCAGCACATTAAAGTTAGGAGTATGGGAGACAACTCCAACTGACTTAGTCTTGCGTCCGCTTTTGCTTTCAGTTCGAGACATTTTGACGAAGCGCACAGAGTTATGCCACCGAAAAATAAAAATAAAGCCTGCCAAAGTTCAACAAAAGCTGAACACGTTTGGCTATTCAACGGCATCCTGTGCTACATTAGGGTCAAAAACAGGGGGTAACACGGCGAGCGTCATTCTTGAAAGTGAAACAATTCTGACGTCCTATTGACATTTCTGAAAGCGGTCAAATGTCCTATTGATGCTGAAGAGCTAGGACATTTGTATCCTTAGCGGATTATGACTTTATTCAGTTATTCTGCAGAAAAGACAAATGCTGGAGAAAAACCGTTCTTTTCTGCAGCATTTCTGCATAATGTCATCTTTCGCCGAAGCAGCGTTTTTTTTCTGCAGCAAAACATTTTACTGCAGTAAAATTGAAATCAAGAATGCTGCAGTAAAACGGTGCTGTTGTTTTACTGCAGAAAACCTGTTTATATTTTTTCTGCAGCATTTTGTACTGGCTCTTGGCGGATTATGACATTATTCAGTTATTCTGGAGAAAAACCGAAATGCTGGAGAAAAACTGTCTTTTCTGCAGCATTTCTGCATAATGTCATCTTTCGCCGAAGCAACGTTTTTTACTGCAGTAAAACACTGTCAGTTTTTCTGAAGCATAATGTTCCCTTGGTTTTCTGCAGCATTATTGCGATTAACTTTTTCTTCAGAATAGTCTGTGACAGTTTTTCTGGAGAAAAACGAACGACCTTGTAAAGTAGCGTTTGTATTCGTCGCCCCCTGGAATAGTATAATAGTTTGTAACTATTGGTAATTCTGGATGAGTCCATCTCTCGACAGAGGGGGGCTCGCGTGCTCCAACATTATAATGAGCCAGTACAAAATGCTGCAGAAAAAGTGTAAACAGGTTTTCTGCAGTAAAACAACAGCACCGTTTTACTGCAGCATTCTTGATTTCAATTTTACTGCAGTAAAATGTTTTACTCCAGAAAAACCCGTTGCTTCGGCGAAAGATGACATTATGCAGAAATACTGCAGAAAAGACAGTTTTTCTCCAGCATTTCTGTTTTTCTGCAGAATAACTGAATAATGCCAAAATGCTGAAGAAAATGTGCAAACAGTTTTTCTCCAGTAAAACAACATTACCGTTTTACTGCAGCATTCTTGATTTCAATTTTAATGCAGTAAAACTGTTTTACTGCAGAAAAAAACGTTGCTCTCGCGAAAGATGACATTATGCAGAAATGCTGCAGAAACAGTTTTTCTCCAGCATTTCTGTATTTCTGCAGAATAACTAAATAAAGTCATAATCCGCTAAGGATACATTTGTCCTATAGGTATGAATATGTAGCAACATCCCTGTGTACATTTATATGTTCTTTTCTGTATATGTTCTTTTGTAAAGGGCCTAGAGCCATAGGTTAGGCACTGAAAAATGTCCAGTTATTATTTAAGTTATTGAGACATCCCAGTGCACTAAGGGATTTATAGAGCAAATCGAGAAAATTCATTATTGAACGAAGCGCATAGCGCTGAGTTCAATAATTTTTTTCGAGATTTGCTCTATAAATCCCTTAGTGCACTGGGATTGTTTCAATAACGATATTGTCAGTACCGCCATAGAAAAAAGAAGATTCCAAATGCACATTTTGCTACGCGCATTTGGATAGCTGTAACTGTGTGGTCAGGTTTGTGTCAGATCTACTTTTGTGTGGGCTGTCTCAAGTGTCGTGCTTTCGTCACACGCAAACTCTTGTTTTAATTTCTGTTGGTAAATTTCTCGTGTTGTATCTTCACTCATCGGGGAGTCTGGTACTATATATGAACGGTAAGAATGCTCTGAACTCTACACGTATTACATCCCCATCGTTTGTTTGTTCACATTTGCCCAACATGTTAATTTGCTGCGGGGTTTATGTCGTCTGCTAGGTGGCTAGGGCAATCGAACCATTGAACTGCAGTCTCATTTCAAAACCAAAAATTGCTCGTCTGCACGCATGAGGCAGGCTGGTAATAAGTTTTATACATGGTAAGAACGTTCTTAACTCTACACGTTTTCGATTCCGATTGTTGTTGCCTTGAAATAATAATTCGCAAACCATTCAATTACTGAATTGATGCAGTCGTATTTCAGTGTAGTCTACTATAACAGAGTCGACTTTCAAATGCTTGTCTAGCTGGTAGGCCTACGTTATCGGAATAACACTTGTGTTTTCTGTTTGCCGCTGGGTATTTTATACGAACTCATCATTTGGTAATGTGGTTAATAAGCTACACGCCACGAACACGGCATATGAGAAGAATCTTTGCAAGTCAAAACGAGAAGAGACCATTGGCATTGTGGAAGAGACACAGCTGCTTCTATTTTTAGATCAGTGGGATTCACTGCTGGCGAGGCGCATTAATACAACCTCAACTAGTCTCGGTTAGCTTTGAGGGTCATTTTACAAGTAGGAAATATGAAGGCCAACGAAATACCGAGACCATAAGGTATGCAAAGTGATGACGTCGAATACGTGACGTAGGTTGATGCATGAATTCTTCCGGACTACGTCAGTCAATTCCAAAGATCGCTTTTGTGATGAAAAGAATACCCAATATTGACGGACTGTGTGATGATATCTTCTGCTATGGTCTGTTGAGACAGTGATATCAAAATCGAGACCGGAGGTCGAGATTTTGATATCACTGTCGAAACAGACCAATAGCAGAAGATATCATCACACAGTCAGTCAATGTTAGATATATTGCTAATTCTCTGGACATGTTGTATTTACAGTAAAGAAATTACAAAAGTATTTGTCTCAGTTTTGGCTGTTCCATATCCCTCCCTCTGATTATTATTTCTTTTTGTTCACTCTTTTCTTGTACTTTTCAGTATTTTCAAATGTCTTTTCTTTCAAAAAGTCTAGTCACTTGCTCAACTAAATTCTGGGATCATTACATTTTCATATATATTTGTTTGTTTTTAAATTTAGGTGTTTTTGTTTTTGAAGTGGGGAAGCAATAGAGAGGTCGTCGATATCAAAACTGATATCGACGGAAATGTCGTCGATATCACTTTTGCACTGAGCTCAGTTTTGCCCAATTGACCAATGGAAATCCACGTAACATATGAAATAGCAATATTTTGTTTTAGAGTTTGCTGTCTAGAAACCCGTCAAAATGTATGTGAAAGGAAAACAAAACAGGAGCAGAGTGATATGATAGGAATACAGAGACATATTTCTTGGGACTTGACCCTTGCAGGTAGGTGGACTGAAAGTAGTGTATAAACAGAACAGAACCAATTCTGTCTGTTTACCATCGCATGAAAGCAGAAAAGAGATCGTCGTCAGATCGAACTACAATAACATTAACATGCTTCCATTTGAAACTTCTCGGTCTTCATCGTGGATTGACGCCCTCCCAAATTCTAATTGAAGCCCTCCGTCGCTTCGCTCCGTCGGGCTTCAATTAGCTTTGGTCGGGCGTCAATCCACGATGACGACCTCGAAGTTTCAAATGGAAGCATGTTAATGTGTAATTATTTCAATATAGAATTATTTTAATGGTCGATATATGTGTGAATGTAACGTTTTTTGTCAATAACAAACGTTCAAACAACTAACCTTTCTTGTTTTTTGATTCTGAAAATTGGAACGTTGGCAGTCTCTTTGTTTTTGGATTTGTGTATAATTATTTCATAAATATAGATTTGACAGCACGGAAAACACACCGCCGTGTACTATCCTTTACTGAAGAGCATAACATGTTGACGTCGTTTTGGGCTACTTCAGTTCATGTTCTGCGCGTTTTGCCCCAAGGCTAAATTAGCGATACACGCACCAATTGCTATCGAATGCTAATAGTATATATCTGTATCTTTATCTTTCAGGTCGGGGGGTTTGGAACGCCCTTCTTTATCATGGGAGCTCTGCTTATTCTCTGCTCGGCGATGAATCATTTCTTGCTCAAAACAGACGGTAAGAATGTGGGAGAATCAGAAACAAGATGATGAGTCGTGTACCTTTTTTCCATGCGTAATGAACACACTTACACAGGGGCGGATCAGTTTTTTTTTTTTTTTTTAACTAATGTCTGCGTGTATGTGCGTGTGTGTGTGTGTGTGTGTGTGTGTGTGTGTGTGTGTGTGTGTGTGTGTGTGTGCGTGTGTGTGTGTTGTTGTTGCTGTTCCCATAATTCTGTTATATAATACATTTTCAGCGGGACAATACATAACAAGTTAATTAATCCAACGCTCGATAGACAAAGGCGAGAATTTACAAATTACCAATTACAGTACCAGTTTTCAGCACAGCATCATACAGCGCATATATAAATAACTTTACATTAACAGCACAATACTACTAGTTTTCTATATTCTTATACACAGTTCAATTTTACTAGAAATTTCGAACTCGAGCTTGGTTCTGAAATAAGATCTTCATGTTAGTTTTTGGATTTCCGTACTTAAACTGGCTTTTGCACATTTTCGATATCAATATAAGGTGATTAATTATGAAGGTTTTCTCTCTGGGGATATCACGTGTGAAATACCCAAAAAGAGCCTCTTCGCAGCTTAACTTTATATTTTTGCCTGTACATTTAAATATGGCGGATCAGTTGATTTGTAAGGGGGGCGGGCACTTTGAATCGAAAGTGACTGTGATGGGCGCGAAGCGCCCGAATTTGCTAGCGGGGTCCGGGGGCATGCACCCCCGGAAAAAAAATTTGCCCAAAGAAGCAAAATGGTGCCATCTGGTGCCATTTGAACTTAGAAATGGTCATAGAATCAGCATAGAAAAATCTTTTTTTTCTTCTTCTTCTTTTTTTTTCTTTTTTTTTCGGGGGGGGGGGGCACGTGCCCCCTGTGCCCCCCCCCCTCGTCCGCCCCTGCTTACATATGAAAACAAGAATGTCAAATTCCGAAGTCCAGAGCTGCGACTCTCTCGTACACTCATTTTTTTCAACGAGAGGGCTTTAACGAATATAACCTCTTTTTTTTCCTTGCTCGCTTTGGCGGGCAATCCTACCCAATTCTGGGGAGAATAGCTCAATGTAATTCTAGGCGCAATAAGACGCAGTTTTCTGAGCAGGTGACGTCCAGTTGTTTTATTTTGCTTCTTGATTTTTTTGTTTACAGACGTCGGAGGGGTTCCGCAGAAGCGACGAGGGTCGATGTTGCGCCTGTTAAAAAGTCCTCTGATTCTGGTTGCATGTGTGTGTGTGGTCATGAATTGCTACACCTTTGGTTTCTTGGACGCCTCATTAGCCATACATCTTGAACAGGTGAGTTATTCATTGTGTGTGTGTGTGTGTGTGTGTGTGTGTGTGTGTGTGTGTGTGTGTGTGTCGGGTGGGGGGGATGTAGAGAGGGGGCTGGGAAAATAGGAATTATGGATTGGTGGTTGTACTGGGTGAATGGATGCATAGGTGTGTGTGTTAGTGTGTGTGTTAGTGTGTGTGTGTGTGTGTGTTAGTGTGTGTGTTAGCGTGTGTGTGTGTGTGTATGTGTGTGTGTGTGCGCCTGGGGGGGGGATGTAGAGAGGGTGCTGGGAAGATAGGAATTATGGATTGGTGGGTGTACTGGGTGAATGGATGCATAGGTGTGTGTGTTAGTGTGTGTGTGTGTGTGTGTGTGTGTTAGCGTGTGTGTGTGTTTGTGTTTGTGTGTGTGCGTGTGCGTATGTGTGTGTGTTTGTGTGTGTGTGTGTGTATGTGTGTGTGTGTGTGTGTGTGTGTGTGTGTGTGTGTGTGTGTGTGTGAATGTGAATGTGTGTGTGTGTGTGTCTATGTTTGTATGTCGGTGAGTGTGCGAGAGTGTGTTTGGTATATACGTCTGTATATGCGTACGTCCATCAATGCATGTAGGGTATCTGGGTATCCTGTATGTGCATGTGTTATTACTTCGCTACGGTTCTATTGATTCCCCAAATGACAATAATTGTATGCGATAAGAAAACTATCAGGAAAAAATATGTTGTTGTTGCAGTTTAACCTATCGGCAGTTGTCATTGGAGCACTATTTATGATCATGGCTGCTATGTATTGCATCTTTTCACCATTTTTTGGCTGGCTTAGCGATCGAAAGGTAGGTCCGTTTTGCTTATTTGTGAGATAGTGGATTGGTACGGTTTGATACATATTAAATTGTGTGTGTGTGTGTGTGTGTGTGTGTGTGTGTGTGTGCGTGTGCCTACGTGTGTGCGTGCGTGCGTGTGTGTGTGTGTGTGTGTGTGTGCGTGCGTGCGTGTGTGTGTGTGTGTGTGTGTGTGTGTGTGTGTGTGTGTGTGTGTGGTGAACCTCTCGCATTTCATTGACCAAAAGTTGATTATTCAAGTGGTTCTGTTTCAGGGTATTGTCTACCCGTATTTAATCATCGGGTGTATTTTCAACGCAGCATCATTGCTGATCGTAGGTCCGACCCCGCTGCTGCCATTTGCACACTCGTGAGTTTCTGCCTTGTTGTTGGCGTTATTGTTGGTTTATTTATCTCCTCCGAAAGCGGCGTATGGCTGCCTTAATGGCGGGGTAAAAACGGTCATACACGTAAAATTCCACTCGTGCAAAAACACGAGTGTACGTGGGAGTTTCAGTCCACGAACGCAGAAGAAGAAGAAGAAGAAGAAGAAGAAGAAGGTTTATTTATGGTTGTAGTTGTGGTGGTAGCCGTAGTGGGGGTGGAGAGACCTTAAAAATCTTTGATTTGTTTAATCAAAATTGAAAAAAAATTGAAATCAAAATTTTATTTTAAATAAACAGATTCAAAAATAAGGTAATTGTATTTTCTATCGTTTGCCTAATCCAAATATATATGCACATAATGCATGCTTACTCTGAAAATGATAGTTCACTTGTCCCGTGTTCACATATTGTGCGGAGACCAACTATAGACCCGTCTCGCTCGCAGGGTTTCGGCTGTAGCCAAACCTTTCTAATCTTGGAAGTTAATGATCCCGGGTTTTCAGTTGTGATCTTTTATTTCAGGTCGTGTTTTGATATCGCTTTACGCAAGTGTTATCTCTTTGATTTTGTGGTTGTAGTTGTTGTGGTTTTAAAAAAAAGGTTTTGTTTACTTATTTATTATTAGATTCCATAGTTTCGGGATGTGTTTTTTCTTCTCACTAGCCCTCGTTTGTAATATGATTCATCATCTGTGTCCAAGTTTCCCCGTTCAGATTATTGTCCCTCTTCTGTTTATGAATTGTTTTACTGAATTGTTACAATGCATGATTGCAGTGAACTATGGCTGGTGGCCATCAGTCTCTTAATGATTGGGCCTGCCGCTGGCGCTGCGGTCATTCCTGCTCTAAAATTACTGTACGCGGGTGCAAGGTTTGTCCCTATAGATCTGTCTGCGTCACTGTCAGTTTGCCTGCCTGCCTGCCTGCCTGCCTGCTCTTAATGTATGAATGCTAGCGCCAGGATAATTATGTCTGTCTGTCTTCGTATCTATTTCTGTCTCTCTCTCTTTCTCTCACTCTCTCTCTCTCTGTCTGTCTGTCTGTCTGTCTGTCTGTCTCTCTCTCTCTCTCTCTCTGTCACAGCAGGCCTACTCAGCGTGGCGAGTTTACTCGCCTTTCTCCTTATGGCTGGTGTAGAGCCGAACCCCGGCCCTGGTCAGTCAAGCGTGGCTACAGAAAGAAAGGAAAGTTCACGTGCCGTCAACACAAAGGCTACTGTCAGCGGTATGAGTGACACAGAACAGTCGAGTGTCAGTGCAGGGGTGTGTGAAACCAGGGACGATCGTTTATCTGTGGCTGTGGAAATGATGGCTGCTGCAATTAAGGAACTTCAAACCTCACAGAAATCTCTCTCCTCTCTCATTGACACAAGACTATTGGAGCTGGAGAACAAACTAACGAGTCGAGTGAGTCAAATCGCTGACCATTGTGACATTTTGCAGGCTGATGTGGATGCTATGTGTGAACAGTGTGACTCGGTCAAAGAAGATAACGCTGATCTCCGCTCTAGGTTGGAAATGGTGGAGGATAAGTGTGATACTGCTGACAACCAGAGCCGTCGAAATAACTTGTTGTTTTTTGGTATGGGCCCTGGGACTGGTGCGGAGCACTATGGCTGTGAGACAAAGGTACGTGACTTTATCAAACACGAACTGCAGATTAGTGATATGATTTTGATCGATCAAGCACGTCGGGTTGGTCACGCCATACTCGTCAGATTCCAGTCGTACAAACAGAGGGCAGAAGTTCTATGGAGGGCGAAATCAAGGAAAAAGAAATCCAGTGTTTACGTTCGTGAGGACTTTTCCCAGAATGTGCAGAATAAACGTAAACACCTTCAGTCCCTGCTGGGAACTCTCCGTGAAGATGGCAAGCAAGCATACATGAAGTTTGATAAAGTTGTGTGTGAAGGAACTGCGTACGTGTACAACACGCACAGCCAGACTATACAGCAACTCCCTCAGACAAAGAATAGCAGCTTTCAGGTCAACAGACCAGACCAGACGACGGGTAGTTCCAGAGACAACAGCGATGGCTACAACGACAGGGACAGCCCGAGGGACAGACGAGACGCAGTGCATGCAGCCCGCGACCTGGCCAGCCACAATCGACGTCACGGTACCGCCTCAGGTGCCAGTCACAGTTCCAGCGCCGCTCCACGTTCCGGTGCCTGGTCCAGCTCTAACTTCAGTTCCAGCTCCCGTGCCGACACCGATGCTTCAGTCGGTCACGGTGCCTGTTCCTCTTCCAGTTCCAGCATCTCCTCTGGTGGCGGTTCCAGCGAGCGTGCCAGTCACCATGCCAACCCTGATGGATTAGCCGGGGAGAGCGCAGCGCTCCCTGGTTCTCGTGATCGTGAAACACGGTCACATGCAGCGTCCAGAGGGACGGGCAGAGGTAGGGGTCGACCTACTGTTTCGTGGAGATAGGGATACGGCCGGCCCCAACCTTTAGTTTCTGCACAGTGTTTTAATGGACAGACAACTGACGACAGGAATGTGCACATGAGTGGTAAATGTATTAACGCTAGACGTGAGAGCAAAGACAACACAAGGGGGACAAACACTGATACAAGTATGAGTTCAAAATCAGACGAGTACAAGGGAAGGTTTCATGATCAGCGTTCCCGTCAAGCTGGTGATACATTTAGTGTAGGTAAAGCAGTGTCTTTTTTGGTGTGGAACGTGGGAGGTCTTGCCTCTCAGCTTGGTGATACAGATTTTTCTGCCTATGTTGGAAAATTTGATATTGTATGTTTTATTGAGACGTTTATTGATGACTCCTTTGATCTGTCCCTACACTTTAAAAATTACGTAAAATTTATGTCTCCAGCTATCAAGCTCTCACATCAGGGTCGCAAGTCAGGGGGTATTGTCGTGATGTGTAAGAAAAACATAGCAAAGCACGTTGAATTGGTTGACTCCTCACATGATCATATGCTAGTCTTGAAACTGTCAAAACATGTGTGTGGTGGTGATCGAGATATTGTGTTCGTGCCAGTGTATGTGCCACCATGTGGAAGCCCTTATTACCAAAAGACAGACTCCTCGTGCCATCTAAATGAAGTGGAGCTATGTTTAAGTGATGTTTTAGAAATGACAAGTGATTGCCACACGCTCTTGTGCGGTGATTTTAATTCTAGAACATTAGACTACCAGGTAGATACGCAGAACATTTTTGACCTCCTTGATCAAGACTCGCAAGGTCATGACCATGACACGATTTCACATGGTAGAATGACTGAAGACTATACACTAAATGGGTTTGGTACAAAGCTTATCGATCTATGTGTATGCTTTGATCTCAAAATCTTGAATGGTGTTTGCAATGCGGACAACTCGTGCAAGTTTACTTATATCTCCCATAGTGGTAACAGTGTGGTGGATTATTGTTTAGCCTCTGTTGACCTAGCCAATAACATTCACGATTTAACCATTGGCGACAGAATTGAATCAATGCATATGCCTGTGACCTTTGCGCTTGGGTTGAAAGGGAATCAGCGCCAGCCCCCTAAACAAGCACGTGTCTCAAAAGTTGTGTGGAACGATGCAAAAAAGAATGATTTTATTGAAAGTGTTAAATCAGACGATTTTAAAGCTAAGTTAAAGGAAGCGTGCGACATCATCAGCGCAGACATGGACGAGGGGCTGGAGATTTTTAACAAAGCAATGTTACAGTCGGCAAGGTGCATGACCAAAAAAGTCGGAGGTGACGATGAAGGTAGAAGTGCGTCCTCATGGTTTGATGTTGAATGTTTGGAAAAGAAGCGATCTGCGAGACGGTTGCTGAGAAGTTACCAAAGAATTAAAACAGAAGATAAAGAAGAAAAAGAGATAGCAAAGCAAAAGTACGCTGAAGTCAGGAAGGAGTATAAAGACCTTCTTCGAACAAAGCGAACAGAGTACAGGTTAAAACAAGTTCATAACTTAGTGCTCTCTGCTGATAAACCAACGGAATTTTGGAAGGAAATAAGGAAATGTAATAGAAAAGAGGTGCACTCCAACTCCGTACCAAAAGAGGCATGGTACGAACATTTTAAGGATGTTTTAAATACCGATACAGTTGAAGGTGAACCCGAAGACGATCAGTTGCCTGATACAGGTATCAGTGACGAAATTCTTGACAGTGAAATAACTGAAATTGAAATTAGTAAAGCAATCAGAAATTTGAAAAATGGTAAAGCGGCAGGGTTTGATGGTGTGTTGAATGAAATGTTGAAAGTGTCTGAAAGTCTTATTTTACCCTTTTTAGTTAAATTGTTCAACAACATTCTCGAGAAGGGGGTGTACCCAAGAGAGTGGTCCAAGGCCATTATTGTGCCGTTACATAAAAAAGGAGACTGTGATAACCCTGATAATTACAGAGGAATTTCCCTCACCAGTACGATGAGCAAAATTTTTATGTCTGTTCTGAACGACCGCCTGTCTGTGTGGTCAGAAAATAATAACATTTTAGATGAAAGCCAGGCTGGCTTCCGGAGGAATTACTCAACTATTGATCATGTGTTTACCCTTTACGCTTGCGTCCAGAAACAATTTTCACAAAAGGCCAAACTGTATGTAGCCTACATAGATTTTTGTAAGGCTTACGATAGCATTAAGCGCCCCGTGCTCTGGTCAGTGCTTTTTCGATTAGGGATACAAGGCAAAATATTTAAGGTGTTAAAGAGCATGTATGAAAACGTGAAAGCATGCGTGCGGTGCGGAAACGAATACACTGATTTCTTTGAATGTATGCAAGGCCTTAAGCAAGGTTGTGTAGCCTCACCGACAATTTTCTCGTTTCTGATCAACGAACTGGCTCAGGATGTCATACAACGAGGCAGACATGGGATACGTTTATCTCCGTCTGAGTTAGAACTGTTTGTAATGCTTTTTGCTGACGACATTGCGCTGTTATCCAGCACTGTAGTAGGCCTACAAAACCAGCTTAATGTCCTGCGCTGCTCTGCAGAAAAACTGTGTCTGAACGTGAACTTGACAAAGACTAAGGTCATGGTTTTTAGAAAGGGCGGGCACATTGCACAGAAAGAGAAGTGGTTCTACGGAATGGATCGTCTTGAGATTGTGAACTCGTTTAAATATCTCGGTGTAACCCTTTCCACCCAACTGAGCTGGAACATTGCAGTAGAAACAAAGACAACCATGGCGAAAAAGGGAGTGATCGAAATCGTTAGATTACTGAACAGACTTGGCTGCCATTCGGCAAAGGTGTTTTTCAAACTGTTTGACGCACGGATCGCTCCTATGCTCTTGTATGGTTCAGAGCTATGGGGATATGGAAAGTATGACTCTGTGGAAAGGGTCCACCTGTTTGCGTGTAAAAAGTTTCTGAAAGTGACAATTCGAACTCCAAACAACATTGTGTATGGTGAATTGGGAAGACATCCGCTGTATATTAACTCTGCAGTCAGATGTGTGAAATACTGGTTTACACTGCTGAAGCAACCTGATTCAAGATATTCCAAGATTGCATATAAAGCTTTATGTAATTTGGCATCGAAGGGCCACACAAATTGGGTCTCACATGTGCAGAGTCTTTTATGTTGTAATGGTTTTGCTGCTGTGTGGATGTACGGAACGGTTGGGAATGAGAAGTGTTTCTTACAAGAGTTTAAAAGACGTTTACAAGACTGTTTTTGTCAAGAATGGTTCTCCTTTTTAGAATGCAGTGAACGTTTTGACATTTATAATTGTTACAAAACATGCTTGGAAAAAGAGAAATACATTGAATTAATCGAAGATATTAAGTACAGAGTTGCTCTTACTCGTTTCCGCGCAGGAGTATCCGAAATCAACGCTCACAAGTTTCGGTACGCACCAAACCAAACGACAAGAAACTGTCCTCTCTGTACAGCTGATAGAGAAGATGAACACCATGTTGTATTTTTATGTCCTTTTTATCAAGACCTTCGAGCAAAGTATTTGAAAATCTCGAACTCTAAGACGCTGCAACAACAACTTGTTTATTTCTGTGGCAATAATGAGGAAAATGTGATGAACAGCTTCAGCAGATTTGTGTTCTTCATGCTACAGAAGAGACGAACCCTTATAAATGAGGTTCAGTGATATGTCATCAGGGTTTTAATGTATTTGTTGAATTTTATGCGTGACTATAATTTATAACTGTGCAGATACTATTGCTGTTATTTTAACCACTATTGTAAGGGGCTGTGGCCTTAGACAATTAAAGATTTGTTCTTGTTCTTGTTCTTGTTCTTGTTCTCTCTCTGTCTCTGTCTCTCTCTCTCTCTCTGTCTCTGTCTCTCTCTTTTTTCTCTCTCTCTCCCTGTCTCTCTCTTCTCTTTCTCTCTCTCTCTCTCTCTCTCTCTCTCTCTCTCTCTCTCTCTCTCTCTCTCTCTCTCTCTCTCTCTCTCTCTCTCTCTTTAAAATCACATTTCAGACATGCCACAAAAAGATATGGGTCCCAGAACCTGATTCCCCCCATCCCTCGTCTAGACTTGTATAGGTCAAGTTTAGCCTTCTCAGGAGCGTCTCTATGGAATTCCATACCCCTACCCCTCCGAAATGCCTCTTCTGTGAAAACGTTTAGGCGCCAGTTTCATTCCCGCTTAATGGGTAAATAGAACACTTTTCATGTCTGATATTTTAGTGCTTTTTACATTTAGTCAAGTTATGTTTGTATTTTGATTTGTTCTTTATGTGTATGTATTGATAACGTGTGATAGTGTGTGTGTATGTGTGGTGTGTGTGGTGTGTGTGTGTGGGGTGTGTGTGTGTGTGTGTGTGTAACATTCCAATAAATAGCATTGCAAAGGCAGTGATTTAAATGCGCACACTAAACTGTTCACTGTTTTCAGTTTGTGTGTGTTCATGTGTTTAGACGCTTGGGCTTCCACGACGGCCTTGACCTAGATGGTCTAGTTTCCGGACTACTCACTTCTTCGCTCCATTTTGGGTAAGCGGTAATACGATCTCATAAGCAGTAAGCAAGAAGGAGAGAGAGAGAGAGAGAGAGAGAGAGAGAGAGAGAGAGAGAGAGAGAGAGAGAGAGTCTGGAGTCTGGATGGTTTATAGAGAGAGAGAGAGAGAGAGAGTCTAGAGTCTGGATGGTTTATTGATTAGGCCTTGGGCCCATTTCAATTCGGGGTGTACAAAGTTTCAATATTCATGCTTCATGAAAAATAATCATAGTAATATTAATCATAATAAAAATCATCATCATCGTAATGACAGTCGACATGGCGACAGTGGAAACAGGCATTTACAACAGCAAAACGTTTGAAAAAGGACAGTAATGCATCAGCACAAACCGGCACGGTTGGCCTAGTGGTAAGGCGTCCGCCCCGTGATCGGGAGGTCGTGGGTTCGAACCCGGCCGTGTCAAACCTAAGACTTTAAAATTGGCAATCTAGTGGCTGCTCCGCCTGGCGTCTGGCATTATGGGGTTAGTGCTAGGACTGGTTGGTCCGGTGTGAGAATAATGTGACTGGGTGAGACATGAAGCCTGTGCTGCGACTTCTGTCTTGTGTGTGGCGCACGTTATATGTCAAAGCAGCACCGCCCTGATATGGCCCTTCGTGGTCGGCTGGGCGTTAAGCAAACAAACAAACAAGCATCAGCACAAAATCCAGTCTCTGTCGCACTTCCCTCATGTCTCTCTGTCATCCTTCCGTCCATCCATCCATCCATCCATCCATCCAGCCAACCATCCATCCATCCATCCTTCTATCCATCTCATGTCCCTCTGTCCTCCATCCATCTAATCATCCGTCTGTCTGTCCAACCATACATCCGTCATCCATCTATTCATCCCTCCATCTATCCCTTCACATGCCCTTTCACACGCAAATCTGCAAGCAGTTATATGCATAATCGTTGCATCCCTGATACATAGCATCACATTAACGTTTTCAAAAAACAAAACATTATTACTATTTGTTTAAGCAATCGACAAAAACAACAAAAATAGCATACACATAAAACAAGATCGTGCAATATCTCATATTCACTGTACCCACTCACTGCGTATTTTAAACGCGTTCATGATGAAGGTTGCAAGTCTAAGTAATATTGATCTGTTTGGTGTCGCTAGAAGTAGCGCCAGTTTAAAGCTTGATGGACGGTTGTAATATTTTGCAGGTATGTAGTACTCACGAATACCAGCATATTTTGGACATTTCAAAACAAAATGAATTTCATCTTCGGTCTCGTTTGCGCAGAATGGACACAAGTAATCTACAGCTGTTGACGACCGAATGTGTCGTAATCGATGCACTTTGAGTGGCGAGACACCAAGTCTTAACCTAATCAGGCAGTTTCTTGCTTTGACGTGCTTCAGGTCATTTAAGTATGAAGACATAGATAAGGCTGACTTGAAAGTGCTATAGAAAAGGAATCGTTCTTTACTTTGTACGGTTTCTATCCACTCTTGCTTGTATAATGTGACTAGTCTGTTCTTGAATTCCGTTATGAACGCATTTTCATTTCCAACGCCTTGTTGAATCCAAACTTGGTCAAAGCCGTATTTGTATAGCACATAGCAAACTGATGACGCCCATGTTCTTTTATTTTGTTCGTGTAAATAAAGCAGCATTTTATAAGCTTTCTGTGGCAATCGATGACTAGGCATTTTCAGGATGCGCAACCAAAATCGTATGGACTTGACAAACGTGTTGACAAATAACGGGTGTCTGCCAGTTTCTCCATACACAAGTGTGTTTGGTGTTTTCATGCTTGTGTTCAGAAACCTCTTAAGGGCAAACAGATGCACCTTTTCAATAGGTGAATGGTCTGCATCAAGGCCCCAGACTTCTGCCGCATAATTGAGCATGGGCTGGATCTGGGAGTCGAATAGTTTATAGAATATGTTTGGTGATCTTTCTCCTAGAGTCCACAGTACCTTAAAAATACCAATCACACCCTTTCTTGCACGCAGCGCTAAATCGTTCAGCGTGTGAGAAAATGTCAACCTTGTAGAAAAGTAAATTCCTAAGTATTTATACATGTTCACAGTTTCCATTACGTTATTGCCATACATCCATTTTTCAATAGCTGCAATGTGGCCTCCATTTCTGAAGATAACTATGTTAGATTTTTCTAAATTAACAGCCAAGCCAAGATTACAAGCAGTTCGATATAGCACGTTTATCTGGTAAGCAAGAAGGAGAGAGAGAGAGAGAGAGAGAGAGAGAGAGAGAGAGAGAGAGAGAGAGAGAGAGAGAGAGAGAGAGAGAGAGAGAGAGAGAGAGAGAATGAATGTGTGTGTAAATCGCTGTTTGTCTGTCGCTTTGTTTTTGCGTGCTTGCGTACGTGTGCGCGCGCGCGTGTGTGTGTGTGTGTGTGTGTGTGCGCGCACACGTGTGTGCGTGTGTATAATTATGTATATCTGTCCGTCTGCCTGTCTGTCTTTGTTTACATACTCCTGAAAGAGTTTAAAATATAAATATTTATATAATATCGTATTTGTATATAATATCGGCCTACAAATACTACGGTAACAAGTGCGCTTTGTAGGGGAAGGTTGCCTAATATGGACCGGCTCCAACTATGATATGAACCACCTCCTGTTCTGACAAACTAACGGTGCTAGAGCGCTCAAAATAATTGAATTCATTGTATTTACTGTCAAAACTGTTGTAGAAACACAAACTACAAAACCGTTAGGCTTTTTATCTTTTTACAGTCAGTCAAGTTTTGACTAAATGTTATAACGTAGAGGGGGGAATCGAGACGACGGTGTGGTGTATGTGTGTGTGTCTGTCTGTCTGTGCGTGTGTGTGTGTGTGTAGAGCGATTCAGACTAAACTACTGGACCAATCTTTATGAAATTTTACATGAGAGTTCCTGGGAATGATATCCCCGGACTTTTTTTAAATTTTTTCGATAAATGTCTTTGATGACGTCATATCCGGCTTTTTGTAAAAGTTGAGGCGGCACTGTCACACCCTCATTTTTCAATCAAATTGATTGAAATTTTGGCCAAGCAATCTTCGACGAAGGCCGGACTTCGGTATTGCATTTCAGATTGGTGGCTTAAAAATTAATTAATGACTTTGGTCATTAAAAATCTGAAAATTGTAAAAAAAAACCTTGTTTTTATAAAACGATCCAAATTTACGTTCATCTTACTTTTCATTATTTTCTGATTCCAAAAACATAAATATGTTATATTTGTGTAACCGAGTGCCGAAACACAACGATCACCTCGGGAAGCGAAGTGCAATCAAACAGGATTGAAAATATCAAGGCTAATTTCTTAGCCCTATAAAAACTGTTATGCAAACCCGAAGGTTTCCATGAACATACAGACAATCGGAAACTACCAGACCCCATCACAAACAGATTTCTACAAACCACGGGTGTTGACTTAAAGGCCAACAACTCGGGTGCAGAGTCTGCTGTGAAAGGAGCGGTAGCCTCCCCTGTCACAATCGCCCCCGTTTGAAATGAACTTCGTCCCGAAGTTCCGAACCGGGGGGACCACTGTCCATCCCAAGTTCGCAGAATGGGAACAGCACGAACATGTTCAGTGGTCATATTATGCCATTACCTGAACATATCATGCCGAGTCCCATCCTGCTCGCAGCGCCAGATGTAACCGAGTGCCGAAACACTACGATCACCTCGGGAAGCGAAGTGCAATCAAACAGGATTGAAAATATTAGGGCTAAAGAAATTAGCCCTATAAAAACTGTTATACAAACCCGAAGGTTTCCATGAACATACAGACAATCGGAAACTACCAGACCCCATCACAAACAGATTTCCACAATCCACGGGTGTTGACTTAAAGACCAACAACTCGGGTGCAGAGTCTGCTGTGAAAGGAGCGGTAGCCTCCCCTGTCACAATTGGATTAAAAACAAGCTCTGAAAATTATAAATATAAAAAATAATTATGATTAAAATTAAATTTCCGAAATCGTTTTAAAAACTATTTCATCTTATTACTTGTCGGTTCCGGATTCAAAAAACATATAGATATGATATGTTTGTATTAAAAACACGCTCAGAAAGTTAAAAAGAAGAGAGGTACAGTAAAGCGTGCTATGAAGCACAGCGCAACCGCTACCGCGCCAAACAGGCTCGTCACTTTCACAGCCTTTTGCACAAGCGGCGGACTACGTTCAATTTCATTCTGTGAGTTCCACAGCTTGACTAAATGTAGCAATTTCGCCTTACGCGACTTGTTTTTCTTTCTTTTTTTTTCTCTCTTGAATGTAGTCGATTTTAAAGGTTACTTCCCTTAGTCTCGGTATGGTTCGCAAAATGTGCCAAAAGTTGGGATTTCTTTTAGAATTGAAACGTTTTAGGGTCGGCGGGAGAAAATAGGATCGGTCGGGTTACCCTAAACCAACATATATTTATATTTTTAGCGTAATTGTTGCTTTATGCTTGATATTAATTGGGCGAAGACGACTTGAGGAAGCTTTGGCACTGGATTTCGCGGTACTGTCTTCGCGAAGTCATCGTTAGGCTCAATTAAGGCCAGCCTTGAGACAGAAAGGGTAATCACCCGATTTTAATTTTCTTCTTCTTCTTTGTTCATGGGCTTAGACTCCCACGTTCACTCATGCTTTTAGCACGAGTGGATTTTTACGTGTATGACCGATTTTACCCCGCCATTCAGGCAGCATTTCGGGGGAGGCATGTTGGGTATTTTCGTATTTCTATAACCCACCGAACTCTGACATGGATTACAGGATCTTTTCCGTGCGCACTTGGTCTTGTGCTTGCGTGTATACACGAAGGGGGTTAAGTCACTAGCAGGTCTGCACATCAGTTGACCTGGGAGATCGGACAATTCTCCACTCTTAACCCACCAGGCGGCAGCGACCGTGATTCGAACTCACGACCTCCCGATTAGGAGGCCGACGTCTTACCACCACGCCACTGCGCCCGTCATCCCGATTCTAATTAATACTGCATAGTGTTCTGGCCAAGAAGTTGAATCACAAATTCTCGACGTTACTGCCCATTGCTTGAGAAAGACGCTTTAAGTATACCTCGAAGAGCGTAACTCTAATTCCGTTTTTTTACCCCTTTTTATGTTTCCGTTGTTTGTATATTTCTCCTTTTTTTCGTCTTTTTTTCGTCAGTATAAATTGGTCACAGATATGATTTAGAATATACTAGTCACTGCTTTAAAAGTGCACTCTGACTTTATCTTGCAGAATCTTTTTGGGACCGACGATCGGAAGTCCAGTCATGCAGGAGTTTGGCTTTGAATGGTCAGCAAGTCTAAACGCTGCCTTCTGTCTCTTTGCAGTGAGTGTGCCGGACACTTGTTTTCTCTGTGATCGGGTGGAGTGGAAGGGGGAAATAGGCCAGGAAGCATAAATGAGACGCCAAGACAGAGGTTGCGATAACGTGACTTTTAATTAACGTACACTAGAAAGCACATCTGAAAGCAGTGTCTGATGACACATGAACAGAAAAGAAAACATAATATAAGTACATGATATAACAAGTAGAAACGCACCATTCGTACCAATGCATCCTAACCATACATACATTCCACAATAAACCTACTATATCAAGTGAATACCTAGTGATCGCGAGACAGAGTATGCAGCGTGACGGTTCGCCGGCTTAGAGCACGTGTTGAACATTTTCATCGACCAGATTGTGCCCGGGGTCCACCTGAATATGCCCACCAAATTTGATGCAGATCCGTCGAGAACTTTTGGCAGTGCATCGCGAACAGACAGACACACAGATACACACACAGACAGTAGTCGTACCTACCATCTACTGTAGAGCTTCTGGGTAGACGACATGTCTGGTCTGCCTGTTTGGTGAGGGATAGTATTAGTGGCAATATTTTGAAGATGGGAGGGATTTTGTACACGAATTGCAATACTTAGATGTATTACCTGTGCAGAAAAGCGCTGGTTAGATTCGTTTTCGTTGTGTGGCGGAAGTGAAAGAAGTGAAGAAGTAGAGCCGAAAAAAAAAAGTGTTTAGTTTCGTAATTCGTATCGCCAGAGCGGCTCGTCTTTAGGCGTCGGGTAAGTAGCTTGCAGGTGGAGAAATGTTTGTTCATGGGGGATTTCTGTGACGTATGTACAGGAAGTCGCCGTTGGTCTCGGCAAAGAAACTATACTGTTCAAAAAAAGAAACGCATTGGGTGCCGAGGCTGTCAAGTCAGTAGGGGGTGTGACTGCCTTGAGCAGCAACAACTGCCCGGCACCTTCTGGGCATGGACTGGATCAGATGCCGGATATCTTGCTGTGGGATGGTGTCCCACTCCTCCTGAAGTGCCTGCAATAGATCGCGGTGATTTGCCGGCGCTTCTTCTCGCCTGCGCACACGTCTGTCCAATTCATCCCAGAGGTGTTCTATCGGGTTCATGTCTGGCGACATGGATGGCCAGGGAAGCACCTGGACATGGTGGTCGGTGAGGAACTGGGTGGTGAGTCGTGCTGTGTGCGGGCGAGCGTTGTCCTGCTGGAATATGGCATCCTGGTCAGCCAGAAGAGGAAGGGCGTGTGGGCGCAGAATTTCCTCCACGTATCGCTGGGCAGTTATGCGCCCTTGGACGTGCACCAGGGTGCTCCTTCCAGCGGTATTGATCGCCCCCCACACCATGACGCCTCCACCACCATGAACGGGTGCCTCATCCACACAGTTGGGCGCGTAACGTTCGTTTACTCTCCGGTAGACCCTCCTCCGACCATCATGTCGCTGGAGCAGGAAGTAGGACTCGTCGCTGAACCACACGTGTCTCCAGTGATTCCGGACGGTCCAGCGAAGGTGCTGGTTGCCCCACTGCACTCGGTTCTGGCGATGGCGGCGGGTGAGGACAGCTCCTCTGTGAGGTCTGCGAGCTCTCAAACCAGCTTCATGCAGGCGGTTCCGCACGGTCTGGTCCGATAATCGGTGTGGCCCGGGGAGAGCCTGGACAGAAGATGAGGCCGACAGGAAACGATTCCGCAGGTGGCGGAGCTGTATGAAGCGGTCGTGAGCAGCAGTTGTCGCCCTTGGTCTTCCCGCTCGTGGCAAGTCAGCAACGGAGCCAGTGGCTTGAAACCTGACCCACAGTCTACTGATGGTGCTCTGGGACACGTGGAAGTGCCTGGCGATTGCACTTTGACTTTGGCCTGCTTGTAAACGACCCAATGCAATTTGGCGGTCTTCTCTGCTCAATCGGGCCATCTTTCGTCGCTGAATTGTCGTCTGATTTCTTTGTGGCGAACAATCCGCTTTTATGGGTTTTGGAAGACATGGTGAGAGCTCAATATTCCCCGAGTTTCACGAGATTACACTGAAGCATGACGAGTGGTCATGCCAAATGAGCAATTTTGACATTGTAGCCACTGATAACGCATGCGTCACGTGCAGAGCTCACTTGTGGCAATGGACGAAAGGTCGACGACCAGATAAACATTTTCTGCAGTTTGGTGGATATCCTTGTAGCCATATAACTAAATTAACCAAATATTACAAGCTATGCGTTTCTTTTTTTGAACAGTATACAATGCAGTGTGTGGTCTCGGTGAGACTGAAAGACAGAGAGCGACAGATACACACAGTGATTCAAGGCTCACAACTCTAGTAAAGTTGTCTTGTTTACTATTGTTTATTATGAACGTTTTAATGTTTTATTTTACTCTAATAATTTTTTTAATTGTGTAAAATAAATAAATAATTTAAAAAAAAATTTTTTTTTAATCCAAGTGATCCGGGTGGAAAGCGATTCGTCTATGGACAAAGTGATCCGGGTTCGATTCCCGGCATGGGCGGTCTATTTTTTTTTTCTAATTCTTGTTTACTATTGTTTATTATGAACGTTTTAATGTTTTATTTTACTCTAATAATTTTTTTAATTGTGTAAAATAAATATATATATATATTTTTTATATCCACGTGCACAAGACAAAAACTTTCATACTGGGGGAGCGAGCCAGTCTGAAGAGTACTCGGGTCCAGCGCCAACGTTTTTTATAAGAACTTGGAGTGATTGCGAATTTGCGCGTTTCTCGTGAGTGCTTTCGAAGTTTTGTAATTTGATTTTCCCCAGCGAGTGTTCTTTGGAGGGCAGTAGACTGTGATTGCTGGTGCATGTTTTTATTTTTGTTTTTCGTTCTTTGTTTCTGTTTGTAGTCTGTGGTCAAATACCTCACAATGTGCTCAAACAAATCACAGGCACAGGAAATGAACAAGAAGAAGTGTGTCACAAGAATTTGAATTCTAACAAAAACATGTGTATGAGTTCATAGACTACCACTGTCGAACCCTTCACTGTACAATGTAAATGAGTACAAAATATAGTCGTCAGTTTGGGAGACATTGTAGAGCACAGGTGAACTTTATTACAAACGGACAACACAAAAAGTACTTTCTTTTCAAACTTGAAAGTTTGTTGTCTATTTTTACCAGGGTCTTTCAAACAAACAATAACATGTGTATTTTTTTATGTGAAAAAATTCATCTATTTTAACATTTTTGTACTAAAAAATATTCATACGCAAAATGTTAGCAGATGTTGTCTCCCTTCCTTCGAAACCGAAACCGAAACCGTCTGTAACGCTTACAGGGCCTCATAGATATCAGAGTCAACTCTCTCTCCACCCCTCCCCCCCCCCCCGCCCCCGACACCTCCACGCATTCAGCGTAACGGCTTGTACGGCGTGTTACTTCAACATAATATGATAATAATAATAATAATAATAATAATAATAATAATAACTTCGATCAACAAGTATTTTTTGGAAAAAAATTAACCTTAACAAGGCCTCAACACAACAGCGCTTCCTGGAATTCCTTTAAACAGTATTTTATTCGTAAACAGACACATGATAATATAACAACATCATTAAGAAGGAGCACAACAAGTTTAAAACTTATGGTAAGTGCTCACATAAACATTCCTGAAATTTCATGGCGGATTATGATCAATGCGACACATTTTTTGAAAAAAGAGATGAGACAACAAAAAAAATATATATATAAAAAAAAATTAAAAATTTTTTTTTAAAAAAGGAAAGAAAAGAAAAGGAGAGTGTCAATACCGAAAACGAAAACAAATACAAAACGAGAACGAAAGACAACAAAATATCCTGGAATTGCATGGCTGTTACCGGGAAATGTACTGGGTCAAAGGTTCGCCTGACTCGAAAATTTACTGGGGAAAAGACAGTGACTGCAAAAAATCGTGTACTTCATGATTGGTACAATGGCCAACACAAATGTTGTCGGATCAAGTCTACTTCCATTCTTTAGATGGTATATGTTTTTTCACAGAAATAGTCTTTTACATTGACTACTGCCCTCCCTGGAAACCTGGCCACATCCTGAACAAAGTCAGCCAGAGCTTCGTTTAAGTGTGACAATGGGTCATATATTGGTGCTACATTACTAGCATTCAAATGTGTATTCATGGCAACAGCATTTTGCCATTTACAACAGTTTCACTAACACTGTATTCTTTCTTGCTTTATTATTTTGTGACTCAGTGATAATTTTAAATAAAGTTATTTGCATCATACACTTTGATTTCATTCATTTCTATTTATAACTACTTTTACTACTTTCCCTTCTACACTGTGACATGCCACTGTATGACGCTCATTCAGACCAAAAACAATACCATTCCTACCTGTTGCAACGTCTATCGCTCGCTCTGTCTTTTGGTTCCTTGGTTGATCGATCGGTTTCTTGGTGGAAAACATATTGCTGTCACCAATACCAGTATTATTGCATCACTTCCATAAAGGTAGAGTAGCCTTCTTCCTGTCTGTTAAGCCAATAGGTCTTATTCATTATTGAGCTCTTATTCATTATTGCATTACTTTCACAACAATCTTCTTCCTTGATATTGCGATAGTTGTTATCTCCCATTTATGTACAAACGCCGAAAAGACAATTTAACAGGACACATCAACACTATTATTTTGTTTACCTGTACCAACAGGTGTACAACTTCCTGTTTCTTTGATATTGTCAATGTTTCGGCCCGTGTTGATCCTGGGATCAACTGAATTTCTTGTAGTAGCTTTGCTTTGGGTCACTTTGCCAAAGATGTTTCGGTTAGCTAAACCTCACTCACTTCGGTGATGACTGGTCCTAGACTTTCGATGTCGTTCTTCTACACTTGGCCAAAATATTATTGTGACAAATTACGCACTCAAAGTACAGCATTCATTCCCGTGTCATGTCATTCAAACTGTCAATGCCAGTTAAGGCCGTTCACTTGAACTTCTACCGCAACACGGTGGCCTAGTGGTAAGGCGTCCGCCCAGTGAGCGGGAGGTCGTGGGTTCGAACCCCGGCCGGGTCATACCTAAGACTTTAAAATTGGCAATCTAGTGGCTGCTCCGCCTGGCGTCTGGCATTATGGGGTTAGTGCTAGGACTGGTTGGTCCGGTGTCAGAATAATGTGACTGGGTGAGACATGAAGCCTGTGCTGCGACTTCTGTCTTGTGTGTGGCGAACGTTATATGTCAAAGCAGCACCGCCCTGATATGGCCCTTCATGGTCGGCTGGGCGTTAAGCAAACAAACAAACAAACAAACTTGAACTTCTGGATCAGCTTTCGGATTAAAGATTTTTTTTACAGGGATTTACAGCTAGGGAACCCAAGTTTAGTTAGAGGGCGACGGATTGACCTAATGTTTTGATATCGCTTTGCGCGACTTGTTTGATGATTGATTTGGAACGTAAGCAATCCATCGAGTTTCTAATTCAAACATTTTACAATTACTTCTTACGCGTTCTGCTAAGATAAAGTTGGCATTGATATGTACTTCACAATATTTTAAATGTATATCTATTTCTTCTTTTTTTCTTTTTTTCAGGCAAGTTTACTCATTGTCTACATCATCGTGGAGAAGACGTGCTTACATTATGACGACGATAAGAAGACAAGTGACGTCAAAACAGAAACAACCTTCCTGATCGATGCTCCGAATGGAAAAGATTTTACTACTGACACATCCCCCTTGCCGCAGAATGAAAAAGCCGAGCAAGAGTTTTGAAGTGTTGTTGTTGTTGTTGTTGTTGTTGTTGTTGTTGTTGCTGTTGAGAAAAGCAATTGGACAGTGAACTCGAAACAACAATCTATTGAAATGAGTGCGTGCGCCTGTGTGTGTGTGTGTGTGTGTGTGTGTGTGTGTGTGTGTGTGTGTGTGTGTGTGTGTGTGTGCGTGAGTACGAGCGCGTGTGTGTGTTCGTTGTTGGAATAACTTTGTTGCATTATATGCAATTTCTATTATTGAAACACATTTTGTTTGTCTTCAAATGTTGCAAAATGTCAGTGTAAAACAAACCTGCCAAAAAGTGTGTGTCGTTGCAAGATCCCTGTGTATAGACTATAGTGTGTGTGTGTGTGTGTGTGTGTGTGTGTGTGTGTGTGTGTGTGTGTGTGAAATGTTAGATCTATATTCAACGTCAATGGAACAAACTTTGTGTGTGTGTTTTTCGTGTAAACGAAAGTGTACACAATACGCATAACTATAACAACACTTTTTGTGGTTTTTTAAAAACAGCGAGAGGAACAATCAGGGAAGAACAACCGAAACACACACACACACACATACCAGCATAGTGTTTGTATAACACAATATTTATCTCCTGAAAATGGACACATATGTACACCTCATATCCTTTGGAATAGTCTCAAGGGACAAATTGTGGCATTTACACTGCAGGCATACATACATACATACATACATACATGCAAACTTGCATATATACATGCATTCACCAATGTTTAGTCAAATCTTGACTTAATGAAAGAGTGCAGTGCGTTCAGTTTCCTTTTGTAAGGTACACAGATGTGCATTCAAACGAGCACTTAAATCGCACCTCTTCAAGAAATACAACCCCTGATTTTGTTTTCTCAGTCCATCAGTAGGCTACATGTAGTGTATTTGTTGTTTTAGTGATAATGTGAAATGTATATAAACATCTAGGGCTGTTTTCAGTTTTGTTGATAGCATGTTCTGTTTGATTAAGGGTATTCAGCTGGTATTTCCTTGTTTTCACTACCTATTTTATTCATGTTTTTATTACTTACTTAGTGGAAGAATCTTTTGTATGTATGTTTGATGGTGTATGTTTTTAATTAAGCGTTGCTGACTATGAATGTAGATGTAAATGCTTGTATAACTGTGTTTTAATTTTAAATGTGTCAAGCGCAAAGAGCATAATTCTAAAGTTATGATGTTGCGCTATATAAATGCTCATTTATCATTATTATTATTATTATTATTACAGATGAACAAACTGTATTAATTAACTTGACGCGACATGTGTTGCTTCGCATGCATTTAGATGTTTCTGTTTTCTGGCTGGGGAAATATTGTTATAAGGCACACACTGATGTTATCAGTAACATTGAGAAGTATAATAATATGCACCCAAACTTCACCATAGCTAAGCCAATGTTTAGCTTATCATACTTCACGCAGAAGAAGACTATCGTTTATCAATCTGTACATGTACATGTTACCAGGAAACGAAGATTCATGACACGCGGCTTGCGTGCATTTGTAAATGAAATTATAAGCTGATTGTGTCGACAAACAACAAGCCTTGCAGCGAAGTCCTTTATTATGAGTCAAATTACTGGGGGAATATGGAATGATCTCTGATGGAAATCGGCGAGTTACAGACATTTAAGGCCAATTATGATAAAAAGTAAAAGGATTTTATGTCTTTTGATAACAATCCTAAAGCGTGTTTTTGTTAGTGCGGTTGTTTGTCTGTTTCTTTTGTTTGTAGATTTGCCTGTTTTATGTTACTTCTGTAGAATACATTTTCACTCATCATACTGCAATAGCCACTCATTTCCCCATTGTTTGCTCTAAACAACTTGCTTGTACAAACAAACAAAGGAAGAAGTGTCTTCACAGTGGACAGAATACCGCACTCAATTCTAAAAATCGATAACACAAGAGCAAAGCTCGATCCCCTAATAGAAATCGTCAAAAACTAGTACAAGCTAAATGTAATGAGCAAGTTGTGTATATCCCTGAGTAAAACAATTAATGTTTGATCCATAGCACTTTATTTTTCTCAGCTATATCCCGCACGGCAATAATATTAACATTTGACACACATTCTATTACGGAGGAAATTAAGGGGCTTATTGTCCGTCATTGCCTATAATGGACATGAATTGGTTTATACGATAGAGAGAGAAAAAAAAGGTGGGTACGGGGGCTGGTCAAAAGCGTGAGGATGACGGGAGGGGGGTGATGAGATATTTAAGAGGATCTGTTAAGATTGAATAAAGTCGAGTACTTTGTATCACCTTAGTATAGGTGGGATCCACATACGTATTCTGGGGTGATGGGACGATAAAAACGAGTGTTTATTTAATCCAATTGATGTTTAAAAGTTATAAAGATTCAGAAACGTTGGTTGATACTTTGTTGAATGCATTCAACCAGAAAAGACACGAAACGCATTTGAATCTATTTTATGCGCGCATGCGTGTGTAGGGTATGTGTAAAAGGGCAATTGTGTTTTTCAGTCTTGTTTTGTGCCTGTTATTTCGTCCCCCAAAACTCATTTCTGTCTTTCTATGCCTATGCTGTGAGACATAATCGCAGTTGTCTTCCTCTCGGACGCCCTTTCAGTCCTTCAGGCCCTAGAGAACGACAAACTCCCACAGCTGGCCAACGCATTACAGATGGTCAGACAAACCAGAAGAGTTGTCCTCCAGTGGATACCAGCACACTGTGGGATACCAGGAAATGAAAGGGCAGATGAGCTGGCAAAAGAAGGAGCCGTGGAAGACCAACCTGAAAACAGTGTCAGCTTTAGTGAGCAGAAGACAATCATCAAGGCATTGATGAGGCCAAGGACAAACAGAGATGACTACCACACAATGTCCAGAGAGCAGCAAGTCAACCTCATCAGGCTGCGTACTGGCCACAACAGGCTCAATGCTCATATGAACCGAAAGTTCAAGCTGGCACCATCACCAACCTGTGCCTGCGGTCAAGAGGACCAAACAGCGGAACACATCTTACAGCGATGTCCCTTACTAGATGAGGAACGAAAAGAAGTGTGGCCGTCACCAACTCCCTTGCAAACCAAACTATACGGCAGTCGACAGGAGTTGGAGAAAACGACAACATTTATCACCAGTGCTGGACTGATTGTGTAACCTCTGCGAACGCCAAGAAGAAGAAGAAGAGACATAATCGCTATTACGAGTTAGTCGTATGACAGAGAGTTTTCTTGCACACTCGACTGCTGCTGTCTCACTTCGGCTACGCCGTCGTGAGACATCTACAGTCTCGTGTGCAAGAAAACTATCTGTCACACGACTAACTCGTAATAGCGGGTAATGTTGTATTTGGATTAAAAACAAGCTCTGAAAATTTAAAATATAAAAATTATGGTCAAAATTAAATTTTCGAAATCAATTTAAAAACACTTTCATCTTATTTCTTGTCGGTTCCTGATTCCAAAAACATATAGATATGATATGTTTGGATTAAAAACACGCTCAGAAAGTTAAAACGAAGAGAGGTACAGAAAAGCGTGCTATCCTTCTCAGCGCAACTACCGGTACTACCCCGCTCTTCTTGTCAATTTCACTGCCTTTGCCACGAGCGGTGGACTGACGATGCTACGAGTATACGGTCTTGCTAAAAAAATTGCATTGCGTTCAGTTTCATTCTGTGAGTTCGACAGCTTGACTAAATGTTGTATTTTCGCCTTGTTTTGACTAAATGTTTTAACGTAGAGGGGGGAATCGAGACGAGAGTGTGAGAATATAAATGTCCTGTGACGCCAATGTAGGTCATTTTTACATTTAGTCAAGTTTTGACTAAATGTTTTAACGTAGAGGGGGCAATCAAGACGATGGTGTGGTGTATGTGTGTTTGTCTGTCTGTGCGTGTGTGTGTGTAGAGCGATTCAGACTAAACTACTGGACCAATCTTTATGAAATTTTACATGAAAGTTACTGGGAATGATATCCCCGGTTATTTTTTTTCATTTTTTCGATAAATGTCTTTGATGACGTCATATCCGGCTTTTTGTAAAAGTTGAGGCGGCACTGTCATACCCTCATTTTTCAATCAAATTGATTGAAATTTTGGCCAAGCAATCTTCGACGAAGGCCGGACTTCCGTATTGCATTTAAGCTTGGTGGCTTAAAAATTAATTGATGACTTTGGTCATTAAAAATCTAAAAATTGTAAAAAAAATAAAATAAATAAAACGATTCAAATTTACATTCATCTTATTCTTCGTCATTTCCTGATTCCAAAAACATATAAATATGTTATATTTGGATTAAAGTCAAGCTCTGAAAATTAAAAATATAAAAATTATGATCAAAATTAAATTTTCCAAATCAATTTAAAAACACTTTCATCTTATTCCTTGTCGGTTCCTGATTCGAAAAACATATAGATGTGATATGTTTGGATTAAAAACACGCTCAGAAAGTTAAAACGAAGAGAGGTACAGAAAAGCGTGTTTTTCTTCTCAGCGCAACTACTGCCCCGCTCTTCTTATCAATTTCACTGCCTTTGCCACGAGCGGTGGACTGACGATGCTACGAGTATACGGTCTTGCTGAAAAATTGCATTGCGTTCATTTTCATTTTGTGAGTTCGACAGCTTGACTAAATGTTGTATTTTCGCCTTACGCAACTTGTTGTTAATTAATATCTCAAGCTGGGATGCAAAACAGAGATAATGTTTTGTTTAAACAATTATTTGCCAATCTTGCTTGTGTGTTTGTCACGCTATGGTGGGGATGAGCACAGACAAAACAACACGACACTCGAAAAAGCATCGGAAGTATCGATGTTACACTCCTTAAACAGCAGCTGTGGCCTTATAGAGTATTCTAGAACTAAAATTAAAGTGTTAGGGAACAGATGTTTTGAGAATTCACTTCCCCCTTATTTGTCCAATTCCCTCAGTACCATCCCTTTCCTTCAGATCCTTGCCTAAAAAAACTCCTCCGCATCCCCTAAAAACCAGACACAAAAACCTTGGTGAAAGATCCTTAAAAGCCCGCTACTCACTACAGCCGAACCAAGCCGAACTAGGTCGGCGAACGTTCGGCGAACGTTACACCGTGCCCGGTTCTGTGTACTAACTAGCGGCGAAATGTATCGGCGATACCTGTCATATATGATCAATAAATATCACGTGAGAAGACTCTTGATCGTCATATATGATCAATAAATATCACGTGAGAAGACTCTTGATCGATTGACAGCGTGATAACCGTCAGTATTGTCACTCTTCAAGGATGAAGATACACAAATATTCAACCAATGAACAGTCAGTTCGCCGATGACGTGCCGAATGTTTGCAGGATTGTATCGGCGTACCGCGAAGGTTACAGCTGCAACCAAAAAATAGGGGAATTCCCTGATTTGATGACGTCACCGAACGTTCGCCGACATAGGTTCGGCGTGGTTCGGCTGTAGGTTCGGCGAACTTTGCACTACGTCATCAAATCAGGGGATTCCCCTATTTTGGGGTTGCAGCTGCAACGTTCAAGGTTCGCCGATTCCCTCCTGCAAACCTTGCAGCGCGTCACTGTAACCTAAGGCGTACTGACTTTTCATTGGTTGAATATGTGTGTATCTTCATCCTTGAAGAGTGACAATAATGGCGGCTATCATTTTGAGAAGATCACGAGTCTCCTCACGTGATATTTCTTGATCATGCGACCGGTGTCACCGAAACATTCGCCGCTAGTTAGTACACCGAACAAGGCACGGTGTAACATTCACCGAACGTTCGCCGAACCCAGTTCGCTTAATGGTTCGGCTGCGGTTAGTAGCGGGCTTAAGGCATCAGATTCCCACAGTGTGGAACCCACTTCCAAATTCTATCTGTGATTCCAGCGCGAGTTTGTGTGTGTGTGTGTGTGTGTGTGTGTGTGTGTGTGTGTGTGTGTCAGTGTGTGTGTCTGTGTGTGTGTCTGTGTGTGTGTCTGTGTCTGTGTCTGTGCGTGTGTGTGTGTGTAGAGCGATTCAGACCAAACTACTGGACCGATCTTTATGAAATTTGACATGAGAGTTCCTGGGAATGATATCCCCGGAATTTTTTTTTTCTTTTTTTCGATAAATACTTTTGATGACGTCATATCCGGCTTTTTGTAAAAGTTGAGGCGGCACTGTCACACTCTAAATAAGGACGGTACAACGTACACAATGGCCAGGGACGGTAACGGAGCAGCTGGTTTATAGAGAGTTGCTATTAGCACAACAAAGCAGAGTGTCAGCTAGGTGTTATTACCCTGGATTTAAACAGATAATCTATTGTGTTACATTTATGTCCATATATTTTCACAATTTACAGTTCATCTGTCTCATTGTGTTTAACAGAAAACATACTATATTAGTGCACTAAAGATCATTTTCATTTCCGAATGAAATAGTATTGTGCCCCATTTAGGGACATTTATACACACACACACAAAACGCTCAGTTTGAAAAGAGTCCTAAATTAGTAATTTAATGTCGTAAATTGATTAAAAAAGATGGAACACCCCCCCCCCCCCCCCCCCCAATATATCCATTTATTCTGTTGTATGTGCTCGTGGCGCTAATATTTTTGAGAAAAAAATTGTAAATAAAAGCGTGTCGCCTTTGTTAGATATTGTCAGTGCGACACGTCTGTTGATGAATATATATAGTAGAACACCTGTTATTTTCAACCGACAAATGTCGCTACCTTTTTTCTGATCTCTACCGACTCTATTCCCGTGGAGGCATGTTTTGTAACGCATTTCTGTTGATGTTTCTTGAAGAAGGTGTGGATTGTTTACGGCTTATGTAACATATCATGTAACTCTTGTGTGTGTTCCAGACACGCGCAAGACATATCCCAGTCAAACAATATCCCCTGTGCTTTGTGTTTGACGCCTGCAACATCTTCTGGGCCTTGACGTGTTGAAAACAGAGCTACATGTGAGGACGACAGTTCTAAAGCTTCGACGGTCACGACTTACTACTATTGAGTTTCTCCCAAAACTCACACACACACAAAGACAACTTCATTGGGGTGTCAAGCTTGAAGCCTAACGTCTTCTGACTCGTGTCAAGAAAACCATTGTCTCAACCTTTCTTAACGCACACGAAGAGGGAAGTTGAGACCAATAGGGCAGAACCTGTGTACATCCAAGGTAATTATTTCAAGCCATTGTCAGACAATGGTGGGCAATGGTTTTGGCTCATTCTGTTCTGAGATAGAACTGACCAATACAAGTCGAGCTGTAGACAATCATTTGAGCTAATGTTGTTCTAATATAATTTTGAACAGGACATTATGCAGTGAACCGGTAGGCAGTTATTTTGGCGAATTCTTAACCAAAACATGTGCAACGAACACACAGTCACACATGACAAAGAGTCGACCTAATTCTGTTTCAAGACAGTCTTAGCCAGTAATCACTCATCGTCACGCTCATAAGAAAAATACCTTTTTCAGTGTTGGGCATTTCTGTAGTGAAACTATAAGGGAAGCTATTGGAAGGGTATCTATCATGTGTTAGAGAGTACAAACTCTCAGACCATCGGAAACCATTGTCACGGTAACGTAAGCAAAAATGCCGATCTCGTTTCTTGAGTTAGGCACTTTTTACATTTAGTCAAGTTTTGACTAAATGTTTTAACATAGAGGGGGAATCGAGACGAGGGTCGTGGTGTATGTGTGTCTGTGTGTGTGTGTGTGTGTGTGCGTGTGTGTGTGTGTAGAGCGATTGAGAGTAAACTACTGGACCGATCTTTATGAAATTTGACATGAGAGCTCCTGGGTATGATATCCCCGGATATATATTTTTTTTTTCGATAAATGTCTTTGATGACGTCATATCCGGCTTTTTGTAAAAGTTGAGGCGGCACTGTCACACCCTCATTTTTCAATCAAATTGATTGAAAATTTGGCCAAGCAATCTTCGACAAAGGCCGGACTTCGGTATTGCATTTGAGCTTGGTGGCTTAAAAATTGATTTGACTTTGGTCATTAAAAATCTAAAAATTGTAATTAAAACTATATTTTTATAAAACGATCCAAATTTACGTTCATCTTATTCTTCATCATTTTCTGATTCCAAAAACATATAAATATGTTATATTCGGATTAAAAACAAGGTCTGAAAATTAAAAATATAAAAATTGTTATCAAAATCAAATTTCCGCAATCGATTTAAAAACAATTTCCTCTTATTCCTTGTCGGTTCTTGATTCCAAAAACATACAGATATGATATGTTTGGATTAAAAACACGCTCAGAAAGTTCAAACGAAGAGAGGTACAGAAAAGCGTGCTATGCAGCACAGCGAAACCACTACCGCGCTGAACAGGCTCGTCAGTTTCACTCCGTTTTGCACAAGCGGCAGACTACGGTCATTGTGAAAAAATGCAGTGCGTTCAGTTTCATTCTGTGAGTTCCACAGCTTGACTAAATGTAGTAATTTCGCCTTTCGCGACTTGTTCTTTTTGATACAGGAAGACTTGTTTTGAGAATGTGAAAGCATGCAAAAGCAGTTTTGCTGATTGAAAATGTTGCTGTCAGCCCTTTATCTCACGTTTATTCAGCTGTCACCGCTCGAGATAGGCATTTTGCAACTTATAACTAAAATGAGATAGGCAGACGTTTTTTGCGTTTTTCTCAAAACATCAAAAAATGACATAGGCAATTATCTTATGAGCGTGACGTCATTTCGTCTTATTCTGTTTTAAGACAAGTCTTTAGCAGTAAATGTGTAGTGAGCGGTAGACAGTAGTTGTGTCTTATTTGTTCTACAACAGTCTTACTAGTATATGTTTCAAGTACTTGTCCTACTCACAATAAAAGATCTCATTACTGTACTTCGACCGAGAAAACGGGCAGACATTAAGATAAAGGCATCGATATTTTTCACTGCTGACACTTTGGATGCATGCCTGCTTTCTTTGACCAAAACAACACGAATCTCAACAATTCTATGAGAAATCTAACACTTTAAGCTCTTTGGACCCTACTTTGTTTTTAAATTATTCATTTGTTAGGTGATACTCATATCAACGCTACCATCACCTGAGCAAAGAGACACTCTCAAGAACAACTCATATCAACGCTACCATCACCTGAGCCAAGAGACACTCTCAAGAACAACTCATATCAACGCTACCATCACCTGAGCAAAGAGACACTCTCAAGAACAACTCATATCAACGCTACCATCACCTGAGCCAAGAGACACTCTCAAGAACAAACAAACAAAAAACTGTACCCGCTGATCTACACAACGCAGCAACAATGGTAGCGGAGAATGAACGCCACCCCTTCCATCACACAGACGCCAGGACCGATGGGTCACCAGCCTGGAACGGCCGTGCAAACACAGGCGAAGATGACAAATCCTCAGATTACACCACTGTCCAGGAGAGTCCTGATGAAAAAGGCGATGGCACGAAGAAAAGTTTTTCTTTCTCTGCCATGTCATCGAGGAAAAAAGCGACCTTCCTGCTGCTTGCCTTTGCCAACTTTGCCGCCTGCACGTGTTTCTCGCTTTTGGCCCCGTTTTTCCCCGCTGAGGTCAGTGTGTGTGTGTGTGTGTCAGGGGTTATTAGCGTGTGTGTGTGTGTGTGTGGGTCAGGGGTTATTAGCGTGTGTGTGTGTGTGTGTGTGTGTGTGTGTGTGTGGGTCAGGGGATTTTAGCGTGTGTGTGTGTGTGTGTATGAATACCTCGCGAGAGTTGGTCAGACACCGAAAAGATCTATCACCAGCATACTGGCTACAATGAGTATTTTGTATACTCTGAAGCTGGAGGTGCTCAGGAAAATACAACTACCAAGCTTTTATAAAATATTGATTTGTTTAAGAAACACATTTCTAACAGGCTACTCTGTCAATCTGCAAAACAATAATGTACATCAAAATTAGCAGACAAGATGCTATACATTGTGTCAAAATGAAGGGATGGTCTTATCCTATGTAATAGTCTGTGCATATATCTGAAATTGTGAGTGGAACTTTTTCTACGGGAATGACTGTACCATGTTTAAAGACTAAAGTGCTCTTGTTGATTTGATATCTTTGTGTTTCAGGCTGCAGAAAAAGACATGCCTGCTTCGTTGATAGGCCTGGTATTCAGCTGTTTTGAATTGTGTATGTTCACAACGTCCCCCATCTTTGGAAATTATGTAAGTATTTAGTAAATCTTCCACAAAATACTCAGTGTGTAAGTTGTCTGTTTCAAGAATTGAGGATTCAGTTTTTGCTTATTTCAAATACACAAAATGTATGGAACTTGATTTTTAATGTATAGTCTTTAAATACAAATTATTGTTTCCTTTCGGCTCACGTAAGTGTAGCCTATGCGATGATAACTTTTGTCTGTCTGTGCGTGCGTGCGTGCGTGCGTGCGTGCGTGCGTGCGTGCGTGCGTATGCATGTATGTCTGTGGTAGAAACTTTAACATTTGACTGAACACCGAAATACTAATTTTACCTAGTTATTATTCAAGCAACAGCTTCAAAGTATTGAAGCAATGATTAACATTTCGTCGGCACGTATGTAGTTAAAGTGTGTATCCAAAGAAAACGGGTGGTTTTTTGTTTTGTTAGGGGTGGGGGGATAAAAACGGCTGACTGGTTTGTATCGTGTGTGGTATGTAGACCAAGTCAGGGGTCAAGGTTAGGTCAGATCGCGTGAAGGATTGTGGTACATGTATAGATACAGTTATCTGCAGAGCTGCAGTTCGCCGATTCGGAGAAGACGACTCATGATTTCACATTGGTCGGTTTCGTAGCTCCAGAAAAATAGATAAAGAAGATACCAAAGGAGATTTCCTACAGGTTAATCTGTACAGCGTGTTTCCAGTGTCTGCGCGAGGAAGCGCTGTCGAAAGCGCAGTGTCGATCTGGCCATCTGGCAGTCGTGTCCCCGTAAGTAGGCTACAGACAGACAGATCTAGATCAAGTGTCTCGCACTCTTGCACCGTATCACTTATGCTTACTGTGTGTGTGTATGTGTGACGGAGTGATTGAGTTTGTGTTACTGTTTGTCGATTTCTTACGTGAGCCTTGAAGGCTTCGCCTCTTGTTGTCACATACATTTCCTTGTAATTTCTTGCGGTTTTGTATGGGGTTCTTTAGACTTCTGAATCTCACCGATTTGCGTCATTTTCCTTGGAGTTGTTCACCTTGTCGCCTTGCTTTTCCTGAAATCTCTTGGGATTTTGTTCCCATCATTGTTTTAGGAATGTTTCATTTACTTAAATTGCTTTTCTTAGAGTTACGCAACTTTTGCATCTCTTTTTATATTTAGTCAAGTTTTGACTAAATATTTTAACATCGAGGGGGAATCGAAACGAGGGTCGTGGTGTATGTGTCTGTCTGTCTGTCTGTCTGTCTGTCTGTCTGTCTGTGCGTGTGCGTGTGTGTGTGTGTAGAGCGATTCAGACTAAACGACTGGACCGATCTTTATGAAATTTGACATGAGAGTTCCTGGGTATGAAATCCCCGAACGTTTTTTTCATTTTTTTGATAAATGTCTTTGATGACGTCATATCCGGCTTTTCGTGAAAGTTGAGGCGGCACTGTCACGCCCTCATTTTTCAACCAAATTGGTTGAAATTTTGGTCAAGTAATCTTCGACAAAGCCCGGGGTTCGGTATTGCATTTCAGCTTGGTGGCTTAAAAATTAATTAATGACTTTGGTCATTAAAAATCGGAAAATTGTAAAAAAAAATTAAAATTTATAAAACGATCCAAATTTACGTTTATCTTATTCTCCATCATTTTCTGATTCAAAAAACATATAAATATGTTATATTTGGATTAAAAACAAGCTCTGAAAATTAAATATATAAAAATTATTATCAAAATTAAATTGTCCAAATCAATTTAAAAACACTTTCATCTTATTCCTTGTCGGTTCCTGATTCCAAAAACATATAGATATGATATGTTTGGATTAAAAACACGCTCAGAAAGTTAAAACAAAGAGAGGTACAGAAAAGCGTGCTATCCTTCTTAGCGCAACTACTACCCCGCTCTTCTTGTCAATTTCACTGCCTTTGCCATGAGCGGTGGACTGACGATGCTACGAGTATACGGTCTTGCTGAAAAAGGGCAGCTACTTGACTAAATATTGTATTTTCGCCTTACGCGACTTGTTTTATATTTAGTCAAGTTTTGACTAAATATTTTAACATCGAGGGGGAATCGAAACGAGGGTCGTGGTGTATGTGCGTGTGTGTGTGTGTGTGTGTGTAGAGCGATTCAGACTAAACTACTGGACCGATCTTTATGAAATTTGACATGAGAGTTCCTGGGTATGAAATCCCCGAACGTTTTTTTCATTTTTTTGATAAATGTCTTTGATGACGTCATATCCGGCTTTTCGTGAAAGTTGAGGCGGCACTGTCACGCCCTCATTTTTCAACCAAATTGGTTGAAATTTTGGTCAAGTAATCTTCGACGAAGCCCGGACTTCGGTATTGCATTTCAGCTTGGTGGCTTAAAAATTAATTAATGACTTTGGTCATTAAAAATCTGAAAATTGTAAAAAAAAAATAAAAATTTATAAAACGATCCAAATTTACGTTTATCTTATTCTCCATCATTTGCTGATTCCAAAAACATATAAATATGTTATATTCGGATTAAAAACAAGCTCTGAAAATTAAATATATAAAAATTATTATCAAATTTTTTTTTTCGAAATCAATTTAAAAACACTTTCATCTTATTCCTTGTCGGTTCCTGATTCTAAAAATATATAGATATGATATGTTTGGATTAAAAACACGCTCAGAAAGTTAAAACGAAGAGAGGTACAGAAAAGCGTGCTATCCTTCTCAGCGCAACGAATACCCCGCTCTTCTTGTCAATTCCACGGGCACTGCCTTTGCCACGGGCGGTGGAGTGACGATGCTACGAGTATACGGTCTTGCTGCGTTGCGTTGCGTTCAGTTTCATTCTGTGAGTTCGACAGCTACTTGACTAAATATTGTATTTTCGCCTTACGCGACTTGTTTTACTTTCTCGCCTTTTTCATGACTAACAATAAACATTTTAATTTATTTTGATTTGTTTTCTTCAGATTGGTATTATCGGCCCAAAGTCTGCATTTGTTTCCGGACAGTTCTTATCCGGTGGCTGTTCTATTTTGTTTGGGTAAGCCGAGAGAGAGAGGGAGAGAGGCAGAGACAGAGAGAGAGAGAGAGAGAGAGAGAGAGAGAGAGAGAGAGAGAGAGAGAGAGAGAGAGAGAGAGAGAGAGTTGAATTGAATTGAATCGAATTGAACTTTATTTAACAAGGACTAAGATTTAAAGGCCAACATCCAAAAGAATTTTTCTCCTGGAGCGACCTAAACTTGAACCCGTCGCTATTCTTGCATGTCTGTTTACTTCGTGCTGCACGCAAAAATCGAGCGACTTCCTTGCCGCGTGGATTGACGAAGCTATTTTATTCTCGTGACTGAAAACACTGCAGTGCGTGCAGTTTTTGACGAGCCGCAGGAGCGGCGACTCATATGGTCTCGGCTCGAAAGCTGTCTGTGGAGGCTGCGTGCTATAATTAGCTCACCTGCTGCGCGAGCAGTCACTGCAGAGTTTTGAGATAACTTTGTAACACGTTTTATTTTATGCTCCTCAAGAATACAACTTTGGGCAACGTGCCACGTAAAACTACACGCAACAAGGATTCAGTAGGTACCAAACATGCCTTGGTCAGAAGTAGAATGTAAATGAATCTTTATAAAGAAGTAGGCTACTTCAAACGACAGCCACAGCCACGGTTGGGTTCACGGCATCAAACCGATGCGACTCTCCGTCATATCATACACGTAATCTATCAAATAGATGACTAATAAACATGTAAACTACATGTATACGTCTATCGTCGGACATAAGAAAGGAGAGCTTCCCCCGGGCCTGTGCATGTGTTGTTCGTTGTGCGTGTGTAAATGTACACAACAAACTGACGACAAAACTGAGACAGACCTCTTTCGCTTCAGTCTTGCAGAATTTAAAGACGAATACAGGTAAATCGTGCATTATACTAACTGTTTGGTAAAAGTATCAAACGTTTCTTTTTATAAATAAGTGGCAGGCTTACAGGAATACAAAGAGGCGCAAGTTGAAAGTAATGGATATATCTCTGGAAGATGCCATCAGTCCAAGTTGTCAAATGAAATCAAAGATGACAGAAACAGAAGTTTTCCATACAAATGTTGGTGTTTCAAAGGAAGTCGGCATTCTTTCAGATAATGATATAGACGAGGTGGCTGTTTGTTATGAAGTTTCAACAAGCCAACATTCAAATGATTTTACTTCATCTACAGATTTTTTTAAATTCAGCACTTTATAACTGTCATTATGAACTTGGAATCAGAGAGAGACCGTCTTTCCATTGTCATTCATGCCATAGATTTTTGTTTCAGAATCAATGTTTCACATGGCGTTCACAAGAGAGCATGCGAAGTTTCCGACAGTCTTTAGGATTTGTAAAAAAGGCCGTGTTTTGCTGTACATGCAAAAACTACCTGTCAAAAGGGAAAGTGCCTAACAGATTGCAACAACATTCCTATTTTAAGCTCAGCCACACGCCGACATGGAAGTTCAATGGTACTTTCAAACTTTTTCTTCTCTTCGTCGTATTTGATTTCTTTCTATTTCATAAGTCGAGTGCATATGATTTCGGCTCGTGTTCATCGTGAGATGGACTTAGTTTCTTGTATTCTGTGGGTTCGACAGATTAACTAAATGTTGTAATTTCGCCTTACGCGACTTGTTCTCTCTCTGTTGGCAGCGTGTAATGCAGCTGGTTAGAAATTAGAGTATTATTTTGCAAAGTGTGTACCAAAAGTTTGTCATGAGCTGCTTTAGGTTTGGGGTGTGGGTTGGTTTGATATTTCCTCCTTGCAGATCAAATCTGTATTCATTTTTGATGTTGTGTCTTATTTTGTGAAAGGAAACATGCAGACTGACTGAACGCATATATATAATTATGTAACTCATAAACACATGGGTGTAGTTATGTTCAAGAACACACACACACACACACACACACACACAAACACACACACACACACATACACACACACACACACACACACACACACACACACACACACACACACACACACACACACACACACACACACACACACACACACACACACACAACTGTGTAGATGTATCGTACACCTGATATATTAAATTGAAGTTCACGAAGAAATCGTTTTATTTCTGTGTCATTCAACATCTAGTTTGAATCAGACAAATTGAAACTGGTACAAATATTCAATAATGTTGCGATGTGGAAATGGACATGATATCGCAAAAGATAGACAACGGCAAGATCATTCAAGTATGTACATGCTTGTTGATGTCTACTTAGGCGATGCTCAGAACACTAGTTAGATCTTCCGATATTAAAAAATGACGATGATCTGTAAACAAACCAGGACAAGGAAAGAAAGACAAAACGTATTTGAAAACAAATCATACTATACAGATTGACAAACTGAAACTTCGAACTCTGTTGATATTTCACGGGAGATGAGGTATGGTGCAAACGTATATAATTATACTGACTACATTTTGTTACGTACTCATCAACAACAACAAAAACCGATATAACCAAAGGCACACACACACACACACACACACACACACACACACACACTTTGCTGGTTTGCTGATCAATGTCACAGGAAACGAATGAACAACAGAAAGCGTGATGAATTCCTGGCCAGAAATCAGTCACAAAGACCTGAAAGTCTGCTGAATGGAACTGGTAAATGTACACATTTGAACTGCTGTCAAAATTACTATGTAATACGATAGTCGGGTTTTAAAATTGTTAGCAAATTACAACCAATAATGATGTTTGTTGCTTCGGCATTGAAGCAATGTTCACTATTTACTAACAAAATAATGACGAAATAAACACAAAACCAAATCAGTGAGGCAGAGGGGACAAAAAGCCGAGCGGGTGTGTGTGTGTGCGTGTGTGTGTGTGTGTGCTAGTGTGTGTGTGTGTGAGTGTGTGTGTGTGTGCCAGTGTGTGTATGTGTATGTGTGTGTGTGTGTGTGTGTGTGTGTGTGCGTGTGTGTAGAGCGATTGAGACCAAACTACTGGACCGATCTGTCGAACCCACAGAATAAAACTGCACGCACTGCAGTGTTTTCAGTCACGAGAATAAAACAGCTTCGTCAATCCACGCGGCAAGGAAGTCGCGCAATTTTTGCGTGCAACACGAAGTAAACAGACATGCAAGAAGAGCGACGGGTTCAAGTTTAGGTCGCTCCAGGAGAAAAATTCTTTTGGATGTTGGCCTTTAAGGCTACGCCTTTTCTTACAATCTAAGAACAGAGAGAGAGAGAGAGAGAGAGAGAGAGAGAGAGAGAGAGAGAGAGAGAGAGAGAGAGAGAGAGAGAGAGAGAGAGAGAGAGAGAGAGAACTCAGAAATGGTTTACTGTGAGGCCATCGGCCCGTACACAGATTGTGGGGAGGGGGGGGGGGGGGTCGAAACGATCGCGATATGGACATTGGATAATATGGATAACCATGTTATTTCTTCAGTCCAACACTTGGTCTGTTTACAGTTTGTATTTCCGCCGTTGTTAAAACGACTTGGTAAACAGACTTAGTGTCTGTATGCCCATCAAGTCACAGAGTTTGTACATAACACGTCTTCCACGTGCGTTCAGAAGTCAGCGGCAAGTGCAATGCGGCACTATCCCTGCATTCCCGGTCAGAAGTCAGCGGCAAGTGCAATGCGGCACTATCCCTGCATTCCCGGTCAGGAGTCACGGGCGACAGCGTCAGGGTTGTCACTCTGGCCTACTTGTTTGATTACTTGTCAACAGGCACAAATATGATCCTTCATTCTATCGATATGTTGGGCATACCTCAGGTGATCGGCTTTTGGACACCTTCTTACGCCGTCGTATATGGCCAACGGGTTTTCGCCCTTCAGTCCAAAGGGGCACCAGTTTTTCACCTGCCTTTCAGTCATGTTGTACTCGAACACTGCCGAGTCAGTTACAGCATGTAGTGAATTATTTCCGTATCTCTGGTCAACCACAATGTTTCTCACAACATGGAGAGTTTCAGACGAAATGACAGCGTTCCTAACTTTGGCTGGGAATGTTGTCAAGTAGAACTCAAGCCCGGCAACCTGATCATCCCAGAACTGTTGCACACTGTCATTGTCTGAATCAGGGGCGTCAAAAGCATCACAAAACTCGTCAAAGTTCTCGTTTTCCGTTTCGTTCAAATGCTCATGTAAACTGTCAGTACATTCAGCGTCACTTTGGCCCTTTATTTTCTCCTCCTCCCTTTCCACCTTCTCCGGTTTGTTTGTTTGCTTAACGCCCAGCCGACCACGAAGGGCCATATCAGGGCGGTGCTGCTTTGACATATAACGTGCGCCACACACAAGACAGAAGTCGCAGCACAGGCTTCATGTCTCACCCAGTCACATTATTCTGACACCGGACCAACCAGTTATAAGCAAAGGAAATTATAAACAGGTCAAATAAATGTTAGCAAAGAAGACGAGAAAGGTGTTCAATAATGAAGACAGAAAACCTTAACAAAACAAACCACAGCATCAATTAAACAAACAATGCACCTGTAAACAGCTTGTATTTTATGATGTTTCTGTTTTACCGCTCCAGAAATAAAGGATATAATGACTAGCATGCTGTTGTCTCCCTTTGACCAGTTCATTGTATCTACGGTACCTATGTACTATCGGGGTTCAATGTTTGGATCAGTCATGCGCACTGATACTTCCCGACAGAGAGCCCTGCCATGTGGTCACCGAATAAGCCGTTGCACCTCACCCTTCTTGTGTCCGTTGGTTTTGTCCGCTTAACAACCCCAAGACATTACATTTGGCGACGAGGATAAACATGAGTCATTCTTCTAAGAACTTTGCAGCAGCCGAGAGCTATGTCGATAACCGTTACACCAGTGCAACCGTTTGACCCACATGGTGAATCCGCCGCCGTGCACCAGCGCTGGGAGCGTTGGCTGCGAAGTTTTGAACTTTTTTCCGCTGCATCAGGGTGCAGTAATGGCACGCAAAAGCGTCAACTTCTTCTACATTGTTCAGGCGCAGAAACTCAAGACATATTCTTTACGTTTGACCCTAAGCCAGCAGACTATGCAGCAACGAAGACTGCACTTACTGACTATTTCAAACCTGCTAGAAACGTGCCGTACCAGCGCCATCTGTTTCGCCAAGCAAAACAACAGGAAAGCGAAACTGTCACACAGTATGTCATTAGACTTCGCCAATTAGCAAGAGACTGCGACTTTGGTAATGGGACAGATGACTTCATCCTAGATCAGGTGATCGACAAGTGTTCATCAACTCCGCTGAGAACAAAGCTACTCGCTGAAAAAAAACTTAACTCTGGCAAGATGTATTGAACTAGCTTCTGCAAAAGAGCTGTCTGAACTGCAAGCATCAGCAATTGCTGCTGACGAGAAAGTTTTTGCTGCTAAGCACTCATACAATCGACAGAATCAGCGACACCGTCCAGCACATCATGATTCATCTCCATCTTACAGTCAACATCGCAGTCAGAATCCAGCTGTCCAGTGTGATCGGTGTGGTTCAAAGACACATTCAGGTTCCGAATGCAGGTGTTCGCGTCAAATAACCTGCTACAAGTGTCGTAAACTTGGACATTTTGCTTCGATGTGCACATCGAAACTAGTGAACAAACATCCGCAGAATCGCCGTACCCGCAGACCTGTCCACTTTCTCAATAATGGTGACCAGACTAAAGACAACGTCGGCACGACATCAGAAGAGGAAGACGAGGACTATGTTTTCACGATCGCACCAACAGACGGTACAGTAAAACTCCTCATCGAAGAAGAACCAGTCGAGATGATCTTTGACTCTGGAGTCTCCTGTAACATCATCAACTCTGCCGTAGCAGCCAAGCTGAAGCGCCGAGGCCTTGAATTCTAGTCCTGCCACAGAACCGTTCATCCGTATGGTTCACCGCCTATCCTCGCACGCAGGTGCACCACCGTTGATGTTCAGATTGCTGGTCGTACACCAGTTACTGCTGAGTTCCTGGTCATTCCTGGATCTTCACCTCCTCTACTTGGAAGATCGACGTCTGAAGCGCTAGGCGTTCTTCACATTGGCGTAAACCACGTTCGTCAAGATCAAGACCCTCTCAGTCAGTACCCAGGTATCTGTGACGGCATAGGGAAACTGAAACACTTTGAAGTAGCCCTCCATATCGACAAGACGGTGCCACCAGTAGCCAGAAAGCACAGCAGAATTCCGTTTCATTTGCGAGACAAAGTTGCAGCAGAACTCAAGAAACTCGAAACAGAAGATGTGATCGAGAAAGTTTCAGGACCAACAGAGTGGATGTCAAGAATAGTAGCCACTCCGAAACCCAAAATTCCGAATGACATCAGAATTTGTGTGGACATGAGGGAAGCCAACAAAGCAATTCTCAGAACACGTCATGTTACACCCACTCTTGAAGAACTCGTCTCTGACATGAACAACGCCACTGTCTTCAGCAAACTTGACCTGAGATCAGGGTACCATCAACTCGTTCTCAGACCAGAGTGCCTCTACATCACTACCTTTTCAACTCATTGCGGACTGTATCGCTATAAACGTTTGAGTTTTGGTGTGAACTCTGCCGCAGAAGTTTTTCAGCACACCATACAAACTGTCATCGCAACCTCAGCGACGACATCATCATCTTCGGTCGTGATCAAAGAGACCATGATCGTATGCTGCATGAAACGCTGAGACGCATCCATGATTCAGGTCTGAAACTCAATCAGAAGAAATGTGTTTTCAGTCAACCACAAGTCGAGTTCTACGGCTTCATCTTCAGTGGTGAAGGACTGAAACCAGATCCAGCAAATGTTCGCGCTCTTCGCGAAGCAGCCACGCTCAGCAACACCACAGAACTGCGTTCTTTCCTAGGCATGGCTCAGTACTCAGCACGCTTTATCGAGAACTTCGCCACCATCACTGAACCTCTTCGTCAACTGACGAAGCAGAACGCTACTTGGTCATGGGAAGAACCGCAAGAAACTGCTTTCAAGACTGTCAAAGCCGCTCTATGCAAGTCTGCAACTCTTGCCTACTTCGACATCAAGAAGCAAACAGAGATCCTGGTATACGCAAGCCCTGTAGGAATCGCCGGATTGTTGTCACAAGACGGTAGACCTGTATGTTACGCAAGTCGCGCCCTATCTGATGTAGAACAGCGCTACTCTCAGACGGAAAGAGAGGCACTCGCAGTAGTCTGGGCATGCGAACATTTTGACATATACATTCGAGGAACAAGCTTCAAAATGATCACCGACCACCGACCGCTGCTTAACATCTGGGAAAAAACATTTCCACCTGCACGCATTGCCAGATGGTCTCTACGTCTCCAACCCTATGACGTACACATGGAGTACCGGCCAGGAAAAGACAAACCTGCAGACTATCTGTCTCGTCACCCTGGTCCCGCCACAGCCTCATCTCATGAAGAAAAGATAGCAGAAGAATTTGTCAACTTCACTGCTATGTCGTCCCCTCCTGACGCCATCACACTTGAAGACGTGCAAACATCAACCGCAAAAGATCCAGTCCTTCAAGCCATCATGAAATGTGTGAACAGTGGTCGCTGGCATGAAAACACTCATGGTATTGCCAAAGAAACAGTCAAGGACTCGCTGTGTGTAAAAGCTCAGCAAAACATTCTTCTCAATGGCTCACAGTTTGTAATACCCTCTTCTCTTCAAGCTCGTGTCGTTGATCTAGCACACGAAGGACATCAGGGAATTAATAAAACCAAGGCCCTTCTCAGAAGCAACGTCTGGTTTCCGGGAATCAACGCCGCTGTTGAGTCAGCTGTGCGCAGTTGCATCCCATGTCAAGCAAACAACAACCGTCGTGAACATCAACCGCTGCTCATGTCCAACCTACCATGCGGTCCATGGCAAGAACTCAGCATCGACTTTTGTGGTCCTCTACCATCTGGTGCATCACTTCTGATCATCACAGATGAGTACTCCATGTACCCAGTAGTTGAAGTTCTCCAGAACACTACAGTTGAGGCTGTGATTCCTGTTGTCAACAAAGTGTTTTCTCTGTTTGGCTACCCTGCACAGGTGAAAACTGACAACGGCCCACAGTTCATCAGTAAGCTGTGGAAACAGTCCATGCAGTCATGTGGAGTGAAACACCGACGCATTATTCCTCTGTGGCCGAAAGCAAACGCTCAGGCATAAACGTTCAACAAACCCATGATGAAAGCTGTTCGCTCAGCCCACGTTGAGAGAAGAAGCTGGCGACAAGAGCTCCACAGATTCTGCAGAGTCTACAGAGCAACACCACACTGCACCACGTCGTTCACTCCTTACTTCCTCATGTTTGGTCAGGAACCGAGAACGAAGCTGCCAGAAGTCCAGTCTAACAGTTCACAACATCCTGCTGATGCAGAAGTGCGCCTGAGAGACACATTTGCAAAGCAGAAAATGAAGTGTGCTGCCGACAAGCGACATCATGCCAAAGACTACAACATTGAGCCTGGTGACAGCGTTTTGGTGAAGCAGATGAAGCAGAACAAACTCTCCACTAATTTCAATCCAACACCTCTTCCTGTGACTGATACCAAAGGTTCCATGATCACCGCACAGAAGCCTGATGGGTCGACCGTCACGAGAAACTCTTCCCTTTTCCGTCGACTGCCGCCATCTGTAACACCACAAGTGGTCTCCAACAAAGAGGACGCACCAGTTACAGAAGCTGAAGAGACAACCAGGACTGACCACGAAGAAGCCCCAACCGCTGGGGAAACTGATGACGATGTTCCGCCAAGCACTACACCTTCTTCACACGGTTCAGTTCTGCCTGCCAGTATTAGCCCAAGTCGGTCCAAAAGAAATCGCACTTTTCCACAACACATGAAAGACTCTATGTGTGTTTAAAGACTGAAGTGCAAGATGTGAAAACATTTCCAGATAACAATCTAGAAATTCAAGTTTTAGTGTGTTAATATTCTATTTGTAACAAAACGAACAACAAACAAGAGACAGACAGTAATCATGCCGTACAATTAAGTTGTTTCTCAGTTCAGTTTAAAGTGATATCAAGACAGATGTGTTTCTTTTCAGTTTGCAGGTATTATTAGTCAAATGATGAATAGTAAAGACCAAGTTTGTTTTCAAGAAGTATATTGAACTGTAATTAGCTAAGGATTTTATTTTGGTTCTGAAGTTTAAAACTATTTTGAATAATTTGATTTTTCCAGCAGTTAACAGTAACAGTAAATTTAAAAGAGTGTTTTTCATTCAAAGAGGGGAAATATATAATGACTAGCATGCTGTTGTCTCCCTTTGACCAGTTCATTGTATCTACGGTACCTATGTACTATCGGGGTTCAATGTTTGGATCAGTCATGGCACTGATACTTCCCGACAGAGAGCCTGCCATGTGGTCACCGAATAAACCGTTGCACCTCACCCTTCTTGTGTCCGTTGGTTTTGTCCGCTTAACAACCCCAAGACATTACAACGTCTTACCTTTGTTTGTCAAAATTCTGTTTTGAATTTGCTCTCTTACTATCGCATTAACTGAACCCGACGGGCATGCTCTTTTTTCTTTGCTAGGTTGTTGCAAGCCCTGGAAGCATCTTGTTGCACTCGTCATTGATGTCATTTATGTCTTCGTTAGGTTGCTGTACATGTCTCCGCCAGGTGTACCCTTCATAGCCCTATGTTTCGCCGTAAGCATCGTGCAAGCCCTGGGCGCCTCTGCTTATTTGACTGCAAGTTTTGCTCTCATAGCCAACGAATTTCCGGAAAATGTGGGCACCGCGTTTGTGAGTTGATTAGTTTTCAGTTATAAGGATTATACTGTTTCTTGTAGACTAATTCGGTTATTTTTCAATTTACCCCCCGCGGGTTAGGGGGAAGAATTTACCCGATGCTCCCCAGCATGTCGTAAGAGGCGACTAACGGATTCTGTTTCTCCTTTTACCCTTGTTAAGTGTTTCTTGTATAGAATATAGTCAATTTTTGTAAAGGTTTTAGTCAAGCAGTCTGTAAGAAATGTTAAGTCCTTTGTACTGAAAACTTGCATTCTTCCAGTAAGGTAATATATTGTACTACGTTGCAAGCCCCTGGAGCAAATTTTTGATGCGTGCTTTTGTGAACAAGAAACAATTGACAAGTGGCTCTATCCCATCCCCCCCCCCTTTCCCCGTCGCGATATAACCTTGAATGGTTGAAAACAACGTTAAACACCAAATAAAGAAAGAAAAGAATTTTTCAATTTCCCTTGTACTTTTAGATTTTATGAGGAATTGAGTAACCTTTTTTGTGATTGAATCTGTTACGTCTTGAAGGCGAGAATGTGTGTATGCAGTGAGAAATGTGTTCGGTGGTGCTGTGTTTGTCGTTTTACGAACAAACACTGTAATTGTTCATGTGTGAGATAGTATTGTCAATGCGTTTGATTTTGATTTGATTTGATAAATTTGTATTTAGTCTTTGTCTTTGTCTTTTGTTCGAAACCAAAAAACAAGAAAGGTAGGTTGTTGGAACGTTTGTTATTGAAAAAACAATACATTCACAGATATTTCGACCCAACGGTCTTTTAAGTGAACAGACAAACAAATATTCACACAAAACTTATCTTGATAGAATTTTGTTCGGTTCGTTGTCTTGTTTCATCCAATCATGTTTTACTACTTTCTCGAGACAAGCTTCATGTGTCTGTCTACAGGGGGCATTGGAGACATTTACCGGTCTTGGCTACGTGGTGGGGCCTTTGCTGGGAGGCGTTCTCTATGAGGTGTGTCTGCTCTTGTCCATAACACAAGCTTCTGTGCCTAAATACCACCTAGAGTTGGCCATTTTGAATCTGGTTTGACATCTCAGTAATAGCGAGACTGAGCTAAAATATAGTTCTTGCGTGTGGACCTGGTCTAAAAAGAGCAAAATACATTGAAAACCAGCGCACTATTTTGACGTTCAGTATAGAATTTTCATTCCATTTCTGCACGTAAGCCTACTCCTCTCCCACAAAGTTGGCATGATTGTTGAAAGTGTTCGCTGGGTATGTGTGTGTATATTGTGTTTTCTTCCGCGAAAACCACGTCTTATCGCGCTGCGTTCAAGACGGAAAAGGAAGTTGGGAGATTTAACTCCCCTGAATTATCGTAGGTTTGACTTTCTACAGAAAAGCGACCAAATTATCTTTTCTGATTGTCTTACGGAGGTGTCAGCCGAATCAGGTCATAACCAAATTTAAGTAAAGACTTAAATTGTTGTATTGCATATATATATATGAATATTGTGTGAACAGTACATGTGGTGATTTTTGTCCGTATGGTTAATTGTTTTATGTAGCGTGTACCAGGGATGTCGTTAGGCGTCGGACATCGGACATAGACCGATTTAGAGGCTCAAATGTCCGATTCCCATTGCCGCATGGCGGTCAGATGTCCTATCGTTTTGAACTGAGCGCTGGCATTGTCCGATAAGAACTCAATTCCTTCGGACAGCTCGTGTGGATGACACCCGTCTGCAGCACATTAAAAGTTAGGAGTATGGGAGACAACTCCAACTGACTTAGTCTTGCGTCTGCTTTTGCTTTCAGTTCGAGACATTTTGACGAAGCGCACTGAGTTATGCCACCGAAAAATAAAAATAAAGCCTGCCAAAGTTCAACAAAAGCTGAACACGTTTGGCTATTCAACGGCAACCTGCGCTACATTAGGGTCAACAACAGGGGGTAACACGGCGAGCGTCATTCTTGAAAATGAAACAATTCTGACGTCCTATTGAAATTTCTGAAAGCGGTCAAATGAACTATTGATGCTGAAGAGCTAGGACATTTGTATCCTTAGCGGATTATGACTTTATTCAGTTATTCTGCAGAAAAGACAAATGCTGGAGAAAAACCGTTCTTTTCTGCAGTAAAACGGTGCTGTTGTTTTACTGCAGAAAACCTGTTTACATTTTTTCTGCAGCATTTTGTACTGGCTCTTGGCGGATTATGACATTATTCAGTTATTCTGGAGAAAAATCGTCCGCCAAATTTCATTTGCTTTTGAGAGTACGCTCATAAGCTTAGCTTGTTGTGCTCCATGTTCCTAATTTCATGTATGCGGCAATAGTACCAATGACATTTATTGAATAAGCTTGTTTAAACCAAATGCTGGAGAAAAACTGTCTTTTCTGCAGCATTTCTGCACAATGTCATCTTTCGCCGAAGCAACGGTTTTTTACTGCAGTAAAACAGTTTTTCTGAAGCATAATGTTTACTTGGTTTTCTGCAGCATTATTGCGATTAACTTTTTCTTCAGAATAGTCTGTAACAGTTTTTCTGGAGAAAAACGAACGACCTTGTAAAGTAGCGTTTGTATTCGTCGCCCCCTGGGATAGTATAATAGTTTGTAACTATTGGTAATTATAATGAGCCAGTACAAAATGCTGCAGAAAAAGTGTAAACAGGTTTTCTGCAGTAAAACAACAGCACCGTTTTACTGCAGCATTCTTGATTTCAATTTTACTGCAGTAAAATGTTTTGCTCCAGAAAAACCCGTTGCTTCGGCGAAAGATGACATTATGCAGAAATGCTGCAGAAAAGACAGTTTTTCTCCAGCATTTCTGTTTTTCTGCAGAATAACTGAATAATGCCAAAATGCTGAAGAAAAAGTGCAAACAGCTTTTCTCCAGTAAAACATCACCGTTTTACTGCAGCATTCTTAATTTTAATTTTATTGCAGTAAAACTGTTTTACTGCAGAAAACAACGTTGCTCTTGCGAAAGATGACATTATGCAGAAATGCTGCAGAAACAAACAGTTTTTCTCCAGCATTTCTGTATTTCTGCAGAATAACTGAATAAAGTCATAACCCGCTAAGGATACATTTGTCCTATGGGTATGAATATGTAGCAACATCCCTGTGTACATTTATATGTTCTTTTCTGTATATGTTATTTTGTAAAGGGCCTAGAGCCATAGGTTAGGCACTTAAAAATGTCCAGTTATTATTTAAGTTATTGAGACATCCCAGTGCACTAAGGGATTTATAGAGCAAATCGAGAACATTCATTATTGAACGAAGCGCATAGCGCTGAGTTCAATAATTATTTTCGAGTGCGCTAACAGATTTAAGCGCATCGCCATTAGCCAATCAACTGGTTCACATCAGTCATGTGACACCAGTACTTACTGACAATTATTATTATAATTGTCGCCATGGATACATACAGATGGTGCACATGTGGACGTCAGTGTAATCAACGCACCATTACAGTGGAGTTACAACACACAGAGTCTTACACGTTATTGATAAAATGTATATAATCTCTCTGTTTTTTAGGGGTTTTTTGGAAGGCAAAATGAAGAAGGTTTTAGGTGGTTATCTTTGCTTTAATTATAATTGTAATTCAATCAAGTTGGCGTTTTAATGAAACAGATCCTGTGATTGGTCAGAATGCCCCAACTCATTAACAATTACCGGTCATTAATTGTCGATAACCACTCGCTAAAAAAGCCATTAACCACCTGCTGGCGAGGCGCATTAATACAACCTCAACTAGTCTCGGTTAGCTTTGAGGGTCATTTTACAAGTAGGAAATATGAAGGCCAACGAAATACCGAGACCATAAGGTATGCAAAGTGATGACGTCGAATACGTGACGTAGGTTGATGCATGAATTCTTCCGGACTACGTCAGTCAATTCCAAAGATCGCTTTTGTGACGAAAAGAATTTGTTTTAGAGTTTGTTGTCTAGAAACCCGTCAAAATGTATGTGAAAGGAAAAAAACAAGGAATGATAAGATAGGAATACAGAGACATATTTCTTGGGACTTGACCCTTGCAGGTAGGTGGACTGAAAGTAGTGTATAAACAGAACAGAACCAATTCTGACTGTTTACCATCGCATGAAAGCAGAAAAGAGATCGTCGTCAGATTGAATTACAAAAACATTAACATGCTTCCATTTGAAACTTCTCGGTCTTCATCGTGGATTGACGCCCTCCTAAAGTCTAATGAGCAGCTTAGCCGTCTTTCTCTCCCTTTGCCACCGCGTGGCGGCGCTGCGGTAAACTGGGGCCAAATCTAACTTCCTGCTTGCTAGGCTCACGTTCTACAAAACAACACTTGCAGCTGATTTTTTACGCGCAAAGATGAAGAAATTCGGCGACATGCAGCTTTCTGATCTTCGGGATGAGTGTAGAAAACGAGGAGCCAAAATTGACGGGCGTAAACAAGATCTTGTGGAGAGGTAAGTGAAAGAAAACTCATTTGTTTATCTCGGCTAGTCGTCTGCTACAGGCTCAAGACAAACTATTGCTGCCTTTCTCATTCTGATTCTGCTTTAAATCGCGTTGTGTTGTAAACATTTTCAGGTGAAATCAATGTATTATGAAAGAAAGGGATTCAACGAACAGGCCCAGTAGACAGTATGGAAACAGAAGCAAAGACCGGAGAAATTGGGCAGCGAGTGGGAGACAAGCTAGATCTATCTCAACTTCCCATCCCACTGCATTCACTGTTGAGATTGATAAACAATTTTGGCGAGAGAGAGAGAGAGAGGCCGGGGATGAGGTGGGGTGGGGTGAACTTTGTAACTGCAAAAAGCAACTTGGAAACCGTTTGTTTTTGGTGTGAAAGTTCAACAGTGCAGCTTGTTATAAAACTGAAAGAGTAATGATCATAATAAAATATATGTGCACGTCCTAGATACTGGGAAATACTATGGGTTGTCAACTTTGAATGACTGTCACAATATCTCTGAGCAATGGATGACAAAGGGGATGCTTTGATGTCAAAGGGGATGGATTTGACTTACTGTAACAACCAAGTTTGGGTTTCCAAACATTGCTGTGGGTTTTAAACGATTTAATTTTTAGCCAAAATGCCCCCAAAACAGCACCTAAAACTGGGACAAAAATACACCAGTCTGTGTTGCAGCTGTACACAATGGAGAATAAAGCTCTGTGAATTTTATTGTGATGTTTATGGGTCAGCTGAAGGATTATTCTCGACATACACACTCAAGAATTACATCTATTTTTATATTTAGTCAAGTTTTGACTAAATATTTTAACATCGAGGGGGAATCGAAACGAGGGTCGTGGTGTATGTGCGTGTGTGTGTGTGTGTGTGTGTGTGTGTGTGTGTCTGTGTGTGTGTGTGTGTGTGTGTGTAGAGCGATTCAGACTAAACTACTGGACCGATCTTTATGAAATTTGACATGAGAGTTCCTGGGTATGAAATCCCCGAACGTTTTTTTCATTTTTTTGATAAATGTCTTTGATGACGTCATATCCGGCTTTTCGTGAAAGTTGAGGCGGCACTGTCACGCCCTCATTTTTCAACCAAATTGGTTCAAATTTTGGTCAAGTAATCTTCGACGAAGCCCGGGGTTCGGTATTGCATTTCAGCTTGGTGGCTTAAAAATTAATTAATGACTTTGGTCATTAAAAATCTGAAAATTGTAAAAAAAAATAAAAATTTATAAAACGATCCAAATTTACGTTTATCTTATTCTCCATCATTTGCTGATTCCAAAAACATATACATATGTTATATTCGGATTAAAAACAAGCTCTGAAAATTAAATATATAAAAATTATTATCAAAATTAAATTGTCCAAATCAATTTAAAAACACTTTCATCTTATTCCTTGTCGGTTCCTGATTCCAAAAACATATAGATATGATATGTTTGGATTAAAAACACGCTCAGAAAGTTAAAACAAAGAGAGGTACAGAAAAGCGTGCTATCCTTCTTAGCGCAACTACTACCCCGCTCTTCTTGTCAATTTCACTGCCTTTGCCGTGAGCGGTGGACTGACGATGCTACGAGTATACGGTCTTGCTGAAAAATGGCAGCTACTTGACTAAATATTGTATTTTCGCCTTACGCGACTTGTTCTTCTTCTGGGAGTTTGATCGGCAAAGAAAACACGTAATCGTGGGTTACCGTCGTTTCCGGTTTCAACTTCATCAAAAAATGCGATCTGCTGAACAAAGGAAACCTCAAAGTTATTCAAAGTCATTATTTATTTATTTCAACAACATTTAGGTTTTCAAAACACAGCACTACGGTAGGAAACAAATTTATTTCAGCTTATAATCGCGCTTGAATGTACCCCACCCTTGTTTCGTTTCCATCTGTAACCCACGAAAGCATGGCCACAGCAGACGACAAATCCCGCATTGCCTATCACACACGCGTTGTGAGATCGCGGGAACACCGTCGAAAGTTCCATTCATGACGTTTGACCCGGTCATGTGAATAGACAATGAGAATTTATCCACCCAATCGTATTCGTTTCCGGTTTTTGAGACGTAACTCACGACAGACCACGCTGTATCTTCACTGTTTGAGACCTGTAAAATCTTTTTTGACAATTGTAGCATATATTCATCGACGAATTTTGCGATATTTTGCTGATTAAAGCTTGATCTGGTGCAAAGTTTGAGCAGCACATGTGTTCTCATGATCGGCGCCATTATGAAATTTTCGATTCTTCTGCAACGCACGATCGACAATCGATTAATTCTCTCATTTAGGATTGTCGCTTATGGAAACTTGAAAATTTCAAACTTTCATGCATGCATAGTTATATATCTATGTAGTCCACATGCAATAATCAAGTTTTAGTTCTTTTCTTTGGAAATAAAAGACATTACGAACTATGGTTTCCATGAAACTCACGACAGTATTATCTCTATACACATAAACCCAGTGAGCACAGATCGAAAACTTTTTGCTCACTTAAATCTTTCTATCATGTATTAAAACCCAAAAGGGTGCCCAAAAGGCTAGTTGCTACATTTGACCTACAAAAAAAACTTTTGCGCCTGGAAATTGCGTGGGTTACGGTTTCCACTTTCTACTTCGATCTAGTTAACTTATGGAAACTTGTAATTTCAAACTTTCATGTTTGCATATTTATTTATCAATGTTGTCCACATGCAAATTGCAATAATCAAGTTTTAGTTCTTTTCTTTGGAAATAAAAGACATTACAAACTATGGTTTCCATGTAACTCACGACAGTATTATCTCTATACACATAAACCCAGTGAGCACAGATCGAAAACTTTTTGCTCACTTAAATCTTTCTATCATGTATTAAAACCCAAAAGGGTGCCCAAAAGGCTAGTTGCTACATTTGACCTACAAGAAAAACTTTTGCACCTGGAAATTGCGTGGGTTACGGTTTCCACTTTCTACTTCGATCTAGTTAACTTATGGAAACTTGTAATTTCAAACTTTCATGTTTGCATATTTATTTATCAATGTTGTCCACATGCCACATGCAATAACTGAGCTAAAGTTCTTTCCTGTGGGATATTGAAGCCTAAAGTGGAAACCATGTAACCCACGACATAGAGCGTACTGCATGTGTCTAATTGTCATTTCTAAAGAAACCCCGATATGAAAGGTCCTCTCTTTGACAGAAAAAGATACAGGCATGTCTTTTGCACTTAAAAAAGAGTATTTCACTCAATTCAGTCCTACTTTTTTTCCTGGTGTCCATGTCCCATAGTTGTGACCCAGTATCTAGGATGTGCACATATGTGTTTTTGTGCTGTCTGACAGAGAACAAAATTACAGCTATGTACTTTGCTTCCATTTGTATCAAAATACTGTATTAATTAAATCTTCTTTTTTTCCAGACTGGAAGCATACGCAAGAAACAGCAATTTTGGCCGCACAACAACCCTGGAGAAGGAGTATGCAATGACAGTGCCTGACAGCAGTCTCTACAAGGACATCAACCTGGGCTCCCCGATACCAATCATCACAGAGAGAGGTGTGGCTGCCTACCTGTCCCACAACGGAGCAAAATTGACCACCATTGCAAAGGACATGTACAAGGAAAGGTACCTGACCCATTGGAGATTTGCACCTGGACACTCTAATAATTTTTTTATCAAATCTAAATGTCAGGCACAAATGAAGACACAAGTTAATTACATTGTTGATGTTGAAATTGACGCTGATGGCTTAGTTTCTGAAGCTCAGTGTGAGTGTGCTGCAGGTATGGGACCGACAGCACACTGTAAACATGTGTCAGCTGTGTTGCATGGTCTGAGTGTGTATGTGTCTGAAGGGGGTATGAAAACGTTGGAGACCTGCACACAAACACTACAACAGTTTCATGCAGTGAAGAGAGCCTATGGTGGTTCTCCTGTAAAAGCTGAAAAGCTAAAATTGCCCTTTGGAGACATGACAGTATATGATCCAAGGCCAGTCAGTGGTCGGGAGAGGGTGAACTATTCTAGTCACTTTTTCAATACGTGGAAGGCCTGTCCTCTTGTCAGTGAAAGACCAGTCTCACACCTGTTTCAACCTGTGAACATGAGAGCAGTGGCCCATGATCATGATTACTGTGTGGAAACTGTAGAAGACCGTTGTCTTAAGGGCCTGGGGGTTGTTTCAATAAGCTCTGATGAACAGAAGAGACTGGAAAAAGTGACACGGGGACAGGCCGGAAACGCTCAGTGGGCTACAGAGAGGACCAGGAGGCTACAATCCTCAAACTTTGGCCGTGTGTGTAAGTTAACAAGTAGAAGTGACATCACAGCTCTAGCAAAAAAATGGACATACAGACAGCCAACATACAATGCACCCTCAATCAAACACGGACAGAAATACGAATTTAAAGCCCTTCACAAATTTGCGGCAGCCACAGGGAAGAAGATCAGTGTCTGTGGTTTGTATGTATGTAAAACTTATCCATTCTTGGGGGCGTCACCAGATGCTATTATTGAAGAAGAGGGTGGGTCGCAGTCAGTGGTGGAAGTGAAATGCCCCTTCAGTGCAAAAGATCTACCCATTTCAGAGAACAATGTTCCATACCTAGAAAAAAAGGAAGGCTGCTACAAACTGAAAAAGTCGCATGACTATTTCTACCAAGTTCAAGGCCAAATGTTGTGTGTAGGAGCACAGTTAGCATACTTTGTAGTGTACACTTTCAAAGACCTGGTGATACTGGAAATTCCAAAAGATGATGATTTCATCACATCAATGGTTGAGAAGTTGCAGCAGTTCTTTGACAACTATTTCAAACTTGCTCTACTTGAGACAAATCTGTACAGAGACTTTGTTGCTGATGAAACAGCTGAGGCCGAACAAGGTGAATCGGAGTGATGGACATGGTTGATTTCAGTCTTAAAATTTATAGTATCACCATGTTTTGAAAGTATTACTTGTTAGTGTATCACATAGATACCTCCCCTCCCCACACACACTTTTTTTGTATACTGAGCAAAACGTATACTGAACCCACCCCATACTTAAAAAACTTTTTTTGTATAAAGAGTTTGTTTGTTACTGGCTGTAGGTGGGTAGTAAGTTAGTCTGCAACTTTGAGTGTTATCTTGATAAAGTCAATGTTAAGTTTATATGGGTTAATTTAACAGACATCTGGTGACGCACCAAAGAATGGTACAAGTTTACAGTATTTCTGAGATTGATGATTTTGCTTAAAGATAAACACACATAAGGTTGCAAAATTATGTATTGTGTGTGTGTGTGTTGCTAATGTTATTGTCAATCCGTAAAACAAAACACATTCAAAAAATCTCCCTCAGGCATACATGTTTAAACAAAACAGATTCTTCAAAGTATGACACATTTATTTACACACCGTGAAACCTTGATCATGCAACAGTGAATATGTTCTGTAGATTAAAATAAAGAATGATAAAGCTATACCAAAAAAGAAAGCATTTTGAGATGCACAGAGCATAGTTGGTATGCGAGCATAGTTGGTATGCATATTGTGTGTGTGCACACAATGGATACTTATAAGTTATATGATTATTAATGATAAATCTCATTACTGTTTGGGTCTTGTAAGAACACAGACAATGTTAAACTGTATCCTGTTGGTGGTTGTTGGTAGCAGATACAATGTGAAGCTGACATAGAGATTCTTAAAGTATATTTGAAATTACTGTTTGGCATGTTTTGTTTGTTATTAAATGGCATATGCCTTGGATTTGGATGAAATGGAAATTAATATGAAGTAAAGTTTCAAAGTAAATCCATGGAATTCTGTTTCAAGTGTTCAAAGTTTTTTTGAATGTGCGTGTGTCTGCTTTTTAAAGAAGAAAAAAAAGGCTACCTTTCTTTGCCAGTAATGACTACTATTAAAGGAAAACTGTAGTTTCAGATGTTTCAATGCTACTTCACCACATTCATTAAAAAAAATCACTGCCTGAATCTATATCTGTTATTTATTCACAAATTTCTTTTCTTCATTGACTGAATGATAAATACAGATGGTGCTTTTGCCTTTTCAAATCCACTGGCATTGGTGTTACGCAAAGCGACTGACCACTGTTTTTCTGAAGTTACACAGATAAAAGCATACTGTGATGATTCTGGATGCAAGTCTTGTCTCTAACAGGTTAAGTTTATGTTGACAGATGGTGTAAACTTTAGCCATGCCAATTATTCTTTCAACATGCACCCTCTTGCTGGCAATTTTTCTGTCTTTTTGCAAGGTAGCAACACCTAGCCTGTTTTTCTTCTTAAAAAATGCTGGTATGTTGATCAGTACATTTCTTGGTGCAAAAATGTCTTGAACGTTAAACCCCTTGTCAGCCATAATGGAGTCCCCACTTTTACAAAGAAGGGGTAGTGGGCTGCGCTCAACAATCTGTCTGTCACTTGTGGAACCCCCATATGCATCAGACACATATGATGTTAGACCACTAGGGGTGACACCTACCAATACTTTTACTGTGTTGCCATGTTTATAGGTGGAGAAACTAGCTTTCTGTGCTCTTGGGTTTGATGGCTGTTTTACCCTCACTTCTGTCGCATCAACAATGACCCTTGTGGTAGGAAATTTGAGTTTAAAATCTGTCGGGCAGAAGTGGGTTACTAAATGACGATCTGGCCACCAATTTATTTCTCCCCACTGAAGGTAGCAGAAGTTTACCCATGTTACAAAAACATTCTGCACAGTAAACTCTGACACACCAAACATTCTTGCTAATTCAATATGTGGGTAATGCCGCCTCAATTTAACGAGCATCAAAAGGAACTGATTTTCAACAGACAAACAAGCACAAGATTTAGAATAAGCATATTTGAGACAGTTAATGTTTTCACCCAGAGACCAAAGGGCATGCTGGAAAATAGAGTAGCTTTCAAGTCCTGTGTAATGATGCACAAATTTGTCAGAGTGTTTGATAGAATCAATACATAAGTAGGGCTGTTGCACACTGTTGATGCCCTTGGTTCCTTGGCAAGCTTGTACTGTCTCGACTTGAGGTCCAAATTCATGGCTGGTTGTAGTACTACTAGTAGGGAAAAAATAGCTATCTGTTGAAGAACAGGGTGCAGGGTTACTTTCCACAGTGTCAGATGCATTGACTTCAGTAGAATCAATCTCCACTTCAGCTTCAATAATAAATTCTTCATCTTGTATAATTATGTCAGGTTCATAACTTTCATTCTCCTCTGCATGAAGGCTTTCCCACTCAGCAGCTTTTTTTGCAGTTTGGAGTTTTCGTCGCTTTGACAGTCTTTCCTCTCTGCTGTTTTGAGCTGGGGTCCTGATTTTGGTCCAATGGAAGATGCTTGGTACTGCCGTCTTCTTTAGATATTTCTGCTTCCGCGGCAACCCTGCAAATGAACACATTCATAAGTACAACTTCTTCTTCTTCTTCTGGTTCGGTGAAAAATCCCTGTACAGGGCAATTACTTCACGTTTGGTGGTGCGCTGCAGCTATAAGAAAGGAAAATAAAATAATATAAACGGGGCCTAGAACACACGGACGGACAGACGAGCGAACAGACAACTAAACACACACACTGTCAGTTTTCACGTCTCTTGATTGAGCGATATTGACTTGCTTGGAGCTGACAGGGGTATGAGCCCCAGCCAACGTACCCTCAATCCGTCAACAACCCTACTTTGACAGTGACTAAGATAATTATATAGGTTATTTTATGGGAAAGAGGGGAGGAGGGGATTTCTATTGTGAACGTACAGGAGGGGGGAGGGAGAGGTGGCGACTATTGCAGGGTGGGGGCAATCCTGAGCCAGGACTCAATGTTCTAAAAATACCGGGAGAAAAACACCGGTAAAAACACGTAAAGTGTGTGAATTTCGTAACAGAACAAGTTAGCAGTGTGTCCCGAACCACAAACTGAATGTTAAAGCGTTAATAGCCTCCGTCACTGACCAAAATCTGCGACCAAAACAATGTAAACATACCGTCAGTTCCAAAGTCCGAAGCATGGTAGTCACTTGGAAGAAAATGCTCCTTGCACACAATGCTGCAGTTGGTAGCCTTCCAATTCTTCTTCTCCTCCTCCCGCTTCACTGCAGTTTCCCATTGTTTGCGACGATTAGGATCCTTTGGAAATAGATGTCCCGATCGATTCGAACATCCGTAAACACAACATGTACTCGGCATTGTACACGCTGTGTACCAAAATGGCAGTGCGTCACTCCAGCGCCTGGCCCCAAATTACCGAGGCGACACCGCGCGGCGCCAAGGGCGATAATTTCAGCAAAGTCGACCATTGAAGCCCTCCGTCGCTTCGCTCCGTCGGGCTTCAATTAGCTTTGGTCGGGCGTCAATCCACGATGACGACCTCGAAGTTTTAAATGGAAGCATGTTAATGTGTAATTATTTCAATATAGAATTATTTTAATGGTCGATATATGTGTGAATGTAACGTTTGTTGTCAATAACAAACGTTCAAACAACTAACCTTTCTTGTTTTTTGATTCTGAAAATTGGAACGTTGGCAGTCTCTTTGTTTTTGGATTTGTGTATAATTATTTCATAAATATAGATTTGACAGCACGGAAAAGACACCGCCGTGTACTATCCTTTGCTGAAGTGCATAACATTTTAACGTCGTTTTGGGCTACTTCAGTTCATGTTCTGCGCGTTTTGCCCCAAGGCTAAATTAGCGATACACGCACCAATTGCTATCGAATGCTAAATTGGATTGCACAATGTTTGAGTATCTATCAGTATCTTTATCTTTCAGGTCGGGGGGTTTGGAACGCCCTTCTTTATCATGGGAGCTCTGCTTATTCTCTGCTCGGCGATGAATCATTTCTTGCTCAAAACAGACGGTAAGAATGTGGGAGAATCAGAAACAAGATGATGAGTCGTGTACCTTTTTTCCATGCGTAATGAACACACTTACATATGAAAACAAGAATGTCAAATTCCGAAGTCCAGAAGACTCTCTCGTACACTCATTGGCTGCTAACTTTTGTCTGTCTGTGCGTGCGTGCGTGCGTGCGTGTGTGTGTGTGATAGAAACTTTAACATTTCCGAGTCTATGGATAAAGCTCGCATAAGAAGATTACGTCTCGGTCAAAAGTGTTTGACGTATGTGTGATAGAAACTTTAACATTTGAAGACGTCACATTATGACGTAAGAGGGTTAGACGTCACGCGAAGGAATTACTGAAAGTCTCGGTCATTGTTATTGTGAGCGGGCCGAGACTAGTTGGCAGATCTAGTGTCTCGCTTTCTTGCACAGTTTCACCTATGCTTACTGTGTGTGTGTGTGTGTGTGTGTGTGTGTGTGTGTGTGTGTGTGTGTGTGTGTGTGACGGAGTGATTGAGTTTGTGTTACTGTTTGTCGATTTCTTACGTGAGCCTTGAAGGCTTCGCCTCTTGTTTTTTCAACGAGAGGGCTTTTGACGAATATAACCTTTTTTTTTTTACCTTGCTCGCTTTGGCGGGCAATCCTACACAATTCTGGGGAGAATACCTCAATGTAATTCTAGGCGCAATTAGACGCAGTTTTCTGAGCAGGTGAAGTCTATTTGTTTTATTTTACTTCTTGATTTTTTTGTTTACAGACGTCGGAGGGGTTCCGCGGAAGCGACGAGGGTCGATGTTGCGCCTGTTAAAAAGTCCTCTGATTCTGGTTGTATGTGTGTGTGTGGTCATGAATTACTACACCTTTGGTTTCTTGAACGCCTCATTAGCCATACATCTTGAACAGGTGAGTTATTCATTGTGTGTGTGTGTGTGTGTGTGTGTGTGTGTGTGTGTGTGTGTGTGTGTGTGTGTGTGTTAGTGTGTGTGTGTGTGTTTGTGTGTGTGTGTGTTAGTGTGCATGTGTGTGTGTTAGTGTGTGTGTGTGTGTTTGTGTGTGTGTGTGTGTGTGTTAGTGTGTGTGTGTGTGTGTGTTAGTGTGTGTGTGTGTTAGCGTGTGTGTGTGTTTGTGTGTGTGTGTGTGTGTGTGTGTGTGTGTGTGTGAATGTGTGTGTGTGTGTCTATGTTTGTATGTCGGTGAGTGTGCGAGAGTGTGTTTGGTATATACGTCTGTATATGCGTACGTTCATCAATGCATGTAGGGTATCTGGGTATCCTGTATACGTGTGCATGTGTTATTACTTCGCTGCGGTTCTATTGATTCCCCAAATGACAATAATTGTATGCGATAAGAAAACTATCAGGAAAAAATATGTTGTTGTTGCAGTTTAACCTATCGGCAGCTGTCATTGGAGCACTATATATGGTCATGGCTGCTATGTATTGCATCTTTTCACCATTTTTTGGCTGGCTTAGCGATCGAACGGTAGGTCCGTTTTGCTTATTTGTGAGATTGTGGATTGGTACGGTTTAATACGTATTAATTTGTGTGTGTGTGTGTGTGTGTGTGTGTGTGTGTGTGTGTGTGTGCGTGCGTGCGTGCGTGCGTGCGTGCGTGCGTGCGTGCGTGCGTGCGTGTGTGTGTGTGTGTGGTGAACCTCTCGCATTTCATTGACCAAACGTTGATTATTCAAGTGGTTCTGTTTCAGGGTATTGTCTACCCGTATTTAATCATCGGGTGTATTTTCAACGCAGCATCATTGCTGATCTTAGGTCCTACTCCGCTGCTGCCATTTGCACACTCGTGAGTTTCTGCCTTGTTGTTGTTGTTGGCGTTGTTGTTGGTTTATTTATCTCCACCGAAATGGCGTTTGGCTGCCTTAATGGCGGGGTAAAAACGGTCATACACGTAAAATTCCACTCGTGCAAAAACACGAGTGCACGTGGGAGTTTCAGTCCACGAACTCAGAAGAAGAAGAAGAAGAAGAAGAAGAAGAAGGTTTATTTATGGTTGTAGTTGTGGTGGTAGCCGTAGTGGAGGTGGAGAGAGCTTAGAAATCATTGATTTTTTTAATCAAAATGGAAAAAAAAATTGAAATCAAAATTTTATTTTAAATAAACAGATTCAAAAATAAGGTAATTGTATTTTGTATCGTTTGCCTAATCCAAATATATATATACATAATGCATGCATACTCTGAAAATGATAGTTTACTTGTCCTGTGTTCACATGTTGTGCGGAGACCAACTATAGACCCGTCTCGCTCGCAGGGTTTCGGCTGTAGCCAAACCTTTCTAATCTCGGAAGTTAATGATCCCGGGTTTTCAGTTGTGATCTTTTATTTTAGGTCGTGTTTTGATATCGCTTTACGCAAGTGTTATCGCTTTGATTTTGTGGTCGTAGTTGTATTTTCTTTGTTTT